>NC_061867.1:28308622-28646750 GCF_907164915.1 Impatiens glandulifera
CATCATGTACCTATTGAGAAATAAGGTTTTTGAATGAATCATATAAAAACATTCTCATGTATCTATCGAGAGATAGGTATTTTGTTGAATCTTATAAAAATAATGTCATGTACTTATCGAAAGATATGGTTTTTAGTCTAATCAAATAAACACAATGTCATGTATCTATCGATAGATAATGTTTTTAGTTTAATCGTATAAAAATAATGTCATGTACTTATTAAAATATATGATTTTTGGTTGAATCGTATAAAAACAATGTATGTACCTATTGTGAGATAGGGTTTTTGGTTGAATCATATAAAAATAATGACATGTACCTATTGAGAGATAAGGTTGTTGGTTGAATTATATAAAAAGAATGTCTTGTACCTATGAAGAGATATGTTTTTGGTAGATTCGTATAAAAACGATGTCATGTACTTATCAATAGATAATATTTTTGATTGAATCGTATAAAAACAATATCAAATACTTATCAAAATATAGGATTTTATGTCAAATCGTATAAAAATGATGTAATATACCTATCAGGAGATAGAGTTTTTGATTGAATCGTATAAAATGATGTCATGTACCTATGGAAAGATATGGTTTTAGGTTGAATTGTATAAAATTGATGTCATGTACCTATCGAGATATAAGGTTTTTTTTAATCGTATAAAAACAATGTATGTACCTATTGAGAGATAGGGTTTTTTGTTGAATCATATAAAAACGTGTGATATACTTATTGAGAGATAGGGTTGTTTTTCGAATTATATAAAAATAATGTCTTGTACCTATCAAGAGATACGGATTTGGTTGAATCATATAAAAACGATGTCATGTACCTAACGAGAAAAAAGGTTTTTGTTTGAATCGTATAAAAACAGCGTATGTACCTATTGAGAGATAGGGTTTTTTGTTGAATCATATAAAAATGTGTCATGTACATATTGAGAGATAGGGTTGTTGTTCGAATTATATAAAAACAATGTCTTATACCTATCAAGAGATATGGATTTGGTTGAATCATATAAAAACGATGTCATGTACCTATCAATAGATAAGGTTTTTGGTTGAATCGTATAAAAACAATATCAAATACTTATCAAAATATAGGGTTTTTGGTCAAATCGTATAAATATGATATCATGTACCTATCAGGAGATAGAATTTTTAACTGAATCTTATTAAATTGTTGTCTTGTAATTAATTAAAGAATGTGTTTTTGGTTTATTCATATAAACATGTTTTCATGTACCTATCGAGAGGTAGGGTTTTTGGTTGAATCATATAAAAATGATGTCATGTACCTATTGAGAGATAAAGTTTTTGGTTGAATCATATAAAAACGATGTCATGTTCCTATGGAGGGATAGGGTTTTTAGTTAAATTAAATAAAAACAAAGTCATGTAGCTATCAAGAGATAGAGTTTTTGGTTGAATCTTCTTAAAACGACATTATGTAACTATCGAAATAAAGGATTTATAGGTTATTCATATAAACATAATGTCATGTACCTATCAGGAGATAAGATTTGTGGTTGAATCGTATAAAAACGATGTCATGTTCCTATCTCAAGATATGGGTTTAGTTGAATCGTATAAAAACAATAAAATGTACCTATCGTGAAATAAGGTTTTTGAATGAATCATATAAAAACATTCTCATGTATCTATCGAGAGATAGATATTTGGTTGAATCCTATAAAAATGATGTCATGTACTTATCGAATGATATGGTTTTTAGTCTAATCAAATAAACACAATGTCATGTATCTATCGATAGATAATGTTTTTAGTTTAATCGTATAAAAATGATGTCATGTACTTATTAAGATATAGAATTTTTGGTTGAATCGTATAAAAACAATGTATGTACCTATTGTGAGATAGGGTTTTTGGTTGAATAATATAAAAATGATGTCATGTACTTATTGAGAGATAGGGTTGTTGGTTGAATTATATAAAAACAATGTATGTAACTATTGAGATATTGGTTTTTGGAAGATTCGTATAAAAACGATGTCATGTACTTATCAATAGATAATGTTTTTGGTTGAATCGTATAAAAACAATATCAAATACTTATCAAAATATAGGATTTTATGTCAAATCGTATAAAAATGATGTAATGTACCTATCAAGAGATAGAGTTTTTGATTGAATCGTATAAAATGATGTCATGTACCTATGGAAAGATATGGTTTTAGGTTGAATTGTATAAAATTTATGTCATGTACCTATTGAGATATAAGGTTTTTTTTAATCGTATAAAAACAATGTATGTAACTATTGAGAGATAGGGTTTTTTGTTGAATCATATAAAAACGTGTGATATACTTATTGAGAGATAGGGTTATTTTTCGAATTATATAAAAATAATGTCTTGTACCTATCAAGAGATATGACTTTGGTTGAATCATATAAAAACGATGTCATGTACCTAACGAGAAAAAAGGTTTTTATTTGAATCGTATAAAAACAGCGTATGTACCTATTGAGAGATAGGGTTTTTTGTTGAATCATATAAAAATGTGTCATGTACTTATTGAGAGATAGGGTTGTTGTTCGAATTATATAAAAACAATGTCTTATACCTATCAAGAGATATGGATTTGGTTGAATCATATAAAAACGATGTCATGTACCTATGGAGATAGATTTTCGGTTTAATTATATAAATACCATGACATGTACCTAACGAGAGATAGGTTTTTAGTTGAATCGTAAAAAACAATGTCATTTACCTATTGAGAGATAGGATGTTTGGTACAATCGCATAAATCGATGTCATGTACCGATCGAGATATAGGGTTTTTTCTTGAATTGTATAAAAGAAATGTCATTTACCTATTGAGTCTTAGGGTTTTTGGTGAATCTTATAAAAACGATGTCATGTACCTATCAATAGATAAGGTTTTTGGTTGAATCGTATAAAAATGATGTCATGTACTTATTAAATGATATGGTTTTTAGTCTAATCAAATAAACACAATGTCATGTATCTATCGATAGATAATGTTTTTAGTTTAATAGTATAAAAATGATGGCATGTACTTATTAAGATATAGAATTTTTGGTTGAATCGTATAAAAACAATGTATGTAGCTATTGTGAGATAGGGTTTTTGGTTGAATAATATAAAAATGATGTCATGTACTTATTGAGAGATAGGGTTGTTGGTTGAATTATATAAAAACAATGTCTTGTACCTATTAAGAGATTGGTTTTTGGATGATTCGTATAAAATGATGTCATGTACTTATCAATAGATAATGTTTTTGGTTGAATCGTATAAAAACAATATCAAATACTTATCAAAATATAGGATTTTATGTCAAATCGTATACAAATGATGTAATGTACCTATCAGGAGATAGAGTTTTTGATTGAATCGTATAAAATGATGTCATGTACCTATGGAAAGATATGGTTTTAGGTTGAATTGTATAAAATTGAGTTCATGTACGTATCGAGATATAAGGTTTTTTTTAATCGTATAAAAACAATGTATGTACCTATTGAGAGATAGGGTTTTTTGTTGAATCATATAAAAACGTGTGATATACTTATTGAGAGATAGGGTTGTTGTTCGAATTATATAAAAACAATGTCTTGTATCTATCAAGAGATATGGATTTGGTTGAATCATATAAAAACGATGTCATGTACCTAACGAGAAAAAAAGTTTTTGTTTGAATCGTATAAAAACAGCGTATGTACCTATTGAGAGATAGGGTTTTTTGTTGAATCATATAAAAATGTGTCATGTACTTATTGAGAGATTGGGTTGTTGTTCGAATTATATAAAAACAATGTCTTATACCTATCAAGAGATATGGATATGGTTGAATCATATAAAAACGATGTCATGTACCTATGGAGATAAATTTTTGGTTTAATTATATAAATACCATGACATGTACCTAACGAGAGATAGGTTTTTAGTTGAATCGTAAAAAACAATGTCATTTACCTATCGAGAGATAGGATGTTTGGTACAATCGCATAAATCGATGTCATGTACCGATCGAGATATAGGGTTTTTTCTTGAATTGTATAAAAGAAATGTCATTTACCTATTGAGTCTTAGGGTTTTTGGATGAATCTTATAAAAACGATGTCATGTACCTATCAATAGATAAGGTTTTTGGTTGAATCGTATAAAAACAATATCAAATACTTATCAAAACATAGGGTTTTTGGTCAAATCGTATAAATATGATGTCATGTACCTATCAGGAGATAGAGTTTTTGACTGAATCTTATTAAATTGTTGTCTTGTAATTATTTAAAGAATGTGTTTTTGGTTGATTCATATAAACATAATTTCATGTACCTATCGAGAAGTAGGATTTTTGGTTGAATCATATAAAAATGATGTCATGTACCTATTGAGAGATAAAGTTTTTGGTTGAATCATATAAAAACGATGTCATGTTCCTATGGAGGGATAGGGTTTTTAGTTAAATTAAATAGAAACAAATTCATGTAGCTATCAAGAGATAGAGTTTTTGATTGAATCTTCTTAAAACGTTATTATGTAACTATCGAAATAAAGGATTTAAAGGTTATTCATATAAACATAATGTCATGTACCTATCAGGAGATAAGATTTTTGGTTGAATCGTATAAAAACGATGTCATGTGCCTATCTCAAGATAAGGGTTTAGTTGAATCGTATAAAAACAATATCATGTACCTATCGAGAAATAAGGTTTTTGAATGAATCATATAAAAACATTCTCATGTATCTATCGAGAGATAGGTATTTGGTTGAATCCTATAAAAATGATGTCATGTACTTATCGAAAGATTTTTAGTCTAATCAAATAAACACAATGTCATGTATCTATCGATAGATAATGTTTTTAGTTTAATCGTATAAAAATGATGTCATGTACTTATTAAAATATAGGATTTTTGGTTGAATCGTATAAAAACAATGTATGTACCTATTGTGAGATAGGGTTTTTGGTTGAATCATATAAAAATAATGTCATGTACCTATTGAGAGATAGGGTTGTTGGTTGAATTATATAAAAAGAATGTCTTGTACCTATGAAGAGATATGTTTTTGGTAGATTCGTATAAAAACGATGTCATGTACTTATCAATAGATAATGTTTTTGGTTGAATCGTATAAAAACAATATCAAATACTTATCAAAATATGGATTTTATGTCAAATCGTATACAAATGATGTAATGTACCTATTAGGAGATAGAGTTTTTGGTTGAATCGTATAAAAACAATGTATGTACCTATTGTGAGATAGGGTTTTTGGTTGAATAATATAAACATGATGTCATGTACTTATTGAGAGATAGGGTTGTTGGTTGAATTATATAAAAACAATATCTTGTACCTATTAAGAGATTGGTTTTTGGAAGATTCGTATAAAAATGATGTCATGTACTTATCAATAGATAATGTTTTTGGTTGAATCGTATAAAAACAATATCAAATACTTATCAAAATATAGGATTTTATGTCAAATCGTATACAAATGATGTAATGTACCTATCAGGAGATAGAGTTTTTGATTGAATCGTATAAAATGATGTCATGTACCTATGGAAAGATATGGTTTTAGGTTGAATTGTATAAAATTGAGTTCATGTACGTATCGAGATATAAGGTTTTTTTTAATCGTATAAAAACAATGTATGTACCTATTGAGAGATAGGGTTTATTGTTGAATCATATAAAAACGTGTGATATACTTATTGAGAGATAGGGTTGTTGTTCGAATTATATAAAAACAATGTCTTGTATCTATCAAGAGATATGGATTTGGTTGAATCATATAAAAACGATGTCATGTACCTAACGAGAAAAAAGGTTTTTTTTGAATCGTATAAAAACAGCGTATGTACCTATTGAGAGATAGGGTTTTTTGTTGAATCATATAAAAATGTGTCATGTACTTATTGAGAGATTGGGTTGTTGTTCGAATTATATAAAAACAATGTCTTATACCTATCAAGAGATATGGATTTGGTTGAATCATATAAAAACGATGTCATGTACCTATGGAGATAGAATTTTGGTTTAATTATATAAATACCATGACATGTACCTAACGAGAGATAGGTTTTTAGTTGAATCGTAAAAAACAATGTCATTTACCTATCGAGAGATAGGATGTTTGGTACAATCGCATAAATCGATGTCATGTACCGATCGAGATATAGGGTTTTTTCTTGAATTGTATAAAAGAAATGTCATTTACCTATTGAGTCTTAGGGTTTTTGGATGAATCTTATAAAAACGATGTCATGTACCTATCAATAGATAAGGTTTTTGGTTGAATCGTATAAAAACAATATCAAATACTTATCAAAACATAGGGTTTTTGGTCAAATCGTATAAATATGATGTCATGTACCTATCAGGAGATAGAGTTTTTGACTGAATCTTATTAAATTGTTGTCTTGTAATTATTTAAAGAATGTGTTTTTGGTTGATTCATATAAACATAATTTCATGTACCTATCGAGAAGTAGAATTTTTGGTTGAATCATATAAAAATGATGTCATGTACCTATTGAGAGATAAAGTTTTTGGTTGAATCATATAAACACGATGTCATGTTCCTATGGAGAGATAGGGTTTTTAGTTAAATTAAATAGAAACAAAGTCATGTAGCTATCAAGAGATAGAGTTTTTGATTGAATCTTCTTAAAAAGACATTATGTAACTATCGAAATAAAGGATTTATAGGTTATTCATATAAACATAATGTCATGTACCTATCAGGAGATAAGATTTTTGGTTGAATCGTATAAAAACGATGTCATGTGCCTATCTCAAGATATGGGTTTAGTTGAATCATATAAAAACAATAAAATGTACCTATCGTAAAATAAGGTTTTTGAATGAATCATATAAAAACATTCTCATGCATCTATCGAGAGATAGATATTTGGTTGAATCCTATAAAAATGATGTCATGTACTTATTAAATGATATGGTTTTTAGTCTAATCAAATAAACACAATGTCATGTATCTATCGATAGATAATGTTTTTAGTTTAATAGTATAAAAATGATGTCATGTACTTATTAAGATATAGAATTTTTGGTTGAATCGTATAAAAACAATGTATGTACCTATTGTGAGATAGGGTTTTTGGTTGAATAATATAAAAATGATGTCATGTACTTATTGAGAGATAGGGTTGTTGGTTGAATTATATAAAAACAATGTCTTGTACCTATTAAGAGATTGGTTTTGGGAAGATTCGTATAAAAATGATGTCATGTACTTATCAATAGATAATGTTTTTGGTTGAATCGTATAAAAAGAATATCAAATACTTATCAAAATATAGGATTTTATGTCAAATCGTATACAAATGATGTAATGTACCTATTAGGAGATAGAGTTTTTGGTTGAATCGTATAAAAACAATGTATGTACCTATTGTGAGATAGGGTTTTTGGTTGAATAATATAAAAATGATGTCATGTACTTATTGAGAGATAGGGTTGTTGGTTGAATTATATAAAAACAATGTCTTGTACCTATTAAGAGATTGGTTTTTGGAAGATTCGTATAAAAATGATGTCATGTACTTATCAATAGATAATGTTTTTGGTTGAATCGTATAAAAACAATATCAAATACTTATCAAAATATAGGATTTTATGTCAAATCGTATACAAATGATGTAATGTACCTATCAGGAGATAGAGTTTTTGATTGAATCGTATAAAATGATGTCATGTACCTATGGAAAGATATGGTTTTAGGTTGAATTGTATAAAATTGAGTTCATGTACGTATCGAGATATAAGGTTTTTTTTAATCGTATAAAAACAATGTATGTACCTATTGAGAGATAGGGTTTATTGTTGAATCATATAAAAACGTGTGATATACTTATTGAGAGATAGGGTTGTTGTTCGAATTATATAAAAACAATGTCTTGTATCTATCAAGAGATATGGATTTGGTTGAATCATATAAAAACGATGTCATGTACCTAACGAGAAAAAAGGTTTTTTTTGAATCGTATAAAAACAGCGTATGTACCTATTGAGAGATAGGGTTTTTTGTTGAATCATATAAAAATGTGTCATGTACTTATTGAGAGATTGGGTTGTTGTTCGAATTATATAAAAACAATGTCTTATACCTATCAAGAGATATGGATTTGGTTGAATCATATAAAAACGATGTCATGTACCTATGGAGATAGAATTTTGGTTTAATTATATAAATACCATGACATGTACCTAACGAGAGATAGGTTTTTAGTTGAATCGTAAAAAACAATGTCATTTACCTATCGAGAGATAGGATGTTTGGTACAATCGCATAAATCGATGTCATGTACCGATCGAGATATAGGGTTTTTTCTTGAATTGTATAAAAGAAATGTCATTTACCTATTGAGTCTTAGGGTTTTTGGATGAATCTTATAAAAACGATGTCATGTACCTATCAATAGATAAGGTTTTTGGTTGAATCGTATAAAAACAATATCAAATACTTATCAAAACATAGGGTTTTTGGTCAAATCGTATAAATATGATGTCATGTACCTATCAGGAGATAGAGTTTTTGACTGAATCTTATTAAATTGTTGTCTTGTAATTATTTAAAGAATGTGTTTTTGGTTGATTCATATAAACATAATTTCATGTACCTATCGAGAAGTAGGATTTTTGGTTGAATCATATAAAAATGATGTCATGTACCTATTGAGAGATAGAGTTTTTGGTTGAATCATATAAAACGATGTCATGTGCCTTAAGAGAGATAGGGTTTTTAGTTAAATTAAATAGAAACAAAGTCATGTAGCTATCAAGAGATAGAGTTTTTGATTGAATCTTCTTAAAACGACATTATGTAACTATCGAAATAAAGGATTTATAGGTTATTCATATAAACATAATGTCATGTACCTATCAGGAGATAAGATTTTTGGTTGAATCGTATAAAAACGATGTCATGTGCCTATCTCAAGATATGGGTTTAGTTGAATCATATAAAAACAATAAAATGTACCTATCGTGAAATAAGGTTTTTGAATGAATCATATAAAAACATTCTCATGCATCTATCGAGAGATAGATATTTGGTTGAATCCTATAAAAATGATGTCATGTACTTATTAAATGATATGGTTTTTAGTCTAATCAAATAAACACAATGTCATGTATCTATCGATAGATAATGTTTTTAGTTTAATAGTATAAAAATGATGTCATGTACTTATTAATATTAGAATTTTTGGTTGAATCGTATAAAAACAATGTATGTACCTATTGTGAGATAGGGTTTTTGGTTGAATAATATAAAAATGATGTCATGTACTTATTGAGAGATAGGGTTGTTGGTTGAATTATATAAAAACAATGTCTTGTACCTATTAAGAGATTGGTTTTGGGAAGATTCGTATAAAAATGATGTCATGTACTTATCAATAGATAATGTTTTTGGTTGAATCGTATAAAAACAATATCAAATACTTATCAAAATATAGGATTTTATGTCAAATCGTATACAAATGATGTAATGTACCTATTAGGAGATAGAGTTTTTGGTTGAATCGTATAAAAACAATGTATGTACCTATTGTGAGATAGGGTTTTTGGTTGAATAATATAAACATGATGTCATGTACTTATTGAGAGATAGGGTTGTTGGTTGAATTATATAAAAACAATGTCTTGTACCTATTAAGAGATTGGTTTTTGGAAGATTCGTATAAAAATGATGTCATGTACTTATCAATAGATAATGTTTTTGGTTGAATCGTATAAAAACAATATCAAATACTTATCAAAATATAGGATTTTATGTCAAATCGTATACAAATGATGTAATGTACCTATCAGGAGATAGAGTTTTTGATTGAATCGTATAAAATGATGTCATGTACCTATGGAAAGATATGGTTTTAGGTTGAATTGTATAAAATTGAGTTCATGTACGTATCGAGATATAAGGTTTTTTTTAATCGTATAAAAACAATGTATGTACCTATTGAGAGATAGGGTTTATTGTTGAATCATATAAAAACGTGTGATATACTTATTGAGAGATAGGGTTGTTGTTCGAATTATATAAAAACAATGTCTTGTATCTATCAAGAGATATGGATTTGGTTGAATCATATAAAAACGATGTCATGTACCTAACGAGAAAAAAGGTTTTTTTTTTAATCGTATAAAAACAGCGTATGTACCTATTGAGAGATAGGGTTTTTTGTTGAATCATATAAAAATGTGTCATGTACTTATTGAGAGATTGGGTTGTTGTTCGAATTATATAAGAACAATGTCTTATACCTATCAAGAGATATGGATTTGGTTGAATCATATAAAAACGATGTCATGTACCTATGGAGATAGAATTTTGGTTTAATTATATAAATACCATGACATGTACCTAACGAGAGATAGGTTTTTAGTTGAATCGTAAAAAACAATGTCATTTACCTATCGAGAGATAGGATGTTTGGTACAATCGCATAAATCGATGTCATGTACCGATCGAGATATAGGGTTTTTTCTTGAATTGTATAAAAGAAATGTCATTTACCTATTGAGTCTTAGGGTTTTTGGATGAATCTTATAAAAACGATGTCATGTACCTATCAATAGATAAGGTTTTTGGTTGAATCGTATAAAAACAATATCAAATACTTATCAAAATATAGGGTTTTTGGTCAAATCGTATAAATATGATGTCATGTACCTATCAGGAGATAGAGTTTTTGACTGAATCTTATTAAATTGTTGTCTTGTAATTATTTAAAGAATGTGTTTTTGGTTGATTCATATAAACATAATTTCATGTACCTATCGAGAAGTAGGATTTTTGGTTGAATCATATAAAAATGATGTCATGTACCTATTGAGAGATAAAGTTTTTGGTTGAATCATATAAAAACGATGTCATGTTCCTATGGAGGGATAGGGTTTTTAGTTAAATTAAATAGAAACAAAGTCATGTAGCTATCAAGAGATAGAGTTTTTGATTGAATCTTCTTAAAACGACATTATGTAACTATCGAAATAAAGGATTTATAGGTTATTCATATAAACATAATGTCATGTACCTATCAGGAGATAAGATTTTTGGTTGAATCGTATAAAAACGATGTCATGTGCCTATCTCAAGATATGGGTTTAGTTGAATCGTATAAAAACAATAAAATGTACCTATCGTGAAATAAGGTTTTTGAATGAATCATATAAAAACATTCTCATGCATCTATCGAGAGATAGATATTTGGTTGAATCCTATAAAAATGATGTCATGTACTTATTAAATGATATGGTTTTTAGTCTAATCAAATAAACACAATGTCATGTATCTATCGATAGATAATGTTTTTAGTTTAATAGTATAAAAATGATGTCATGTACTTATAAAGATATAGAATTTTTGGTTGAATCGTATAAAAACAATGTATGTACCTATTGTGAGATAGGGTTTTTGGTTGAATAATATAAAAATGATGTCATGTACAAATTGAGAGATAGGGTTGTTGGTTGAATTATATAAAAACAATGTCTTGTACCTATTAAGAGATTGGTTTTTGGAAGATTCGTATAAAAATGATGTCATGTACTTATCAATAGATAATGTTTTTGGTTGAATCGTATAAAAACAATATCAAATACTTATCAAAATATAGGATTTTATGTCAAATCGTATACAAATGATGTAATGTACCTATCAGGAGATAGAGTTTTTGATTGAATCGTATAAAATGATGTCATGTACCTATGGAAAGATATGGTTTTAGGTTGAATTGTATAAAATTGAGTTCATGTACCTATCGAGATATAAGGTTTTTTTTAATCGTATAAAAACAATGTATGTACCTATTGAGAGATAGGGTTTATTGTTGAATCATATAAAAACGTGTGATATACTTATTGAGAGATAGGGTTGTTGTTCGAATTATATAAAAACAATGTCTTGTATCTATCAAGAGATATGGATTTGGTTGAATCATATAAAAACGATGTCATGTACCTAACGAGAAAAAAGGTTTTTGTTTGAATCGTATAAAAACAGCGTATGTACCTATTGAGAGATAGGGTTTTTTGTTGAATCATATAAAAACATGTCATGTACTTATTGAGAGTTAGGGTCGTTGTTCGAATTATATAAAAACAATGTCTTATACCTATCAAGAGATATGGATTTGGTTGAATCATATAAAAACGATGTCATGTACCTATGGAGATAGATTTTTGGTTTAATTATATAAATACCATGACATGTACCTAACGAGAGATAGGTTTTTAGTTGAATCGTAAAAAACAATGTCATTTACCTATCGAGAGATAGGATGTTTGGTACAATCGCATAAATCGATGTCATGTACCGATCGAGATATAGGGTTTTTTCTTGAATTGTATAAAAGAAATGTCATTTACCTATTGAGTCTTAGGGTTTTTGGATGAATCTTATAAAAACGATGTCATGTACCTATCAATAGATAAGGTTTTTGGTTGAATCGTATAAAAACAATATCAAATACTTATCAAAACATAGGGTTTTTGGTCAAATCGTATAAATATGATGTCATGTACCTATCAGGAGATAGAGTTTTTGACTGAATCTTATTAAATTGTTGTCTTGTAATTATTTAAAGAATGTGTTTTTGGTTGATTCATATAAACATAATTTCATGTACCTATCGAGAAGTAGGATTTTTGGTTGAATCATATAAAAATGATGTCATGTACCTATTGAGAGATAAAGTTTTTGGTTGAATCATATAAAAACGATGTCATGTTCCTATGGAGGGATAGGGTTTTTATTTAAATTAAATAAAAACAAAGTCATGTAGCTATCGAGAGATAGAGTTTTTAGTTGAATCTTCTTAAAACGACATTATGTAACTATCGAAATAAAGGATTTATAGGTTATTCATATAAACATAATGTCATGTACCTATCAGGAGATAAGATTTTTGGTTGAATCGTATAAAAACGATGTCATGTGCCTATCTCAAGATATGGGTTTAGTTGAATCGTATAAAAACAATAAAATGTACCTATCGTGAAATAAGGTTTTTGAATGAATCATATAAAAACATTCTCATGCATCTATCGAGAGATAGATATTTGGTTGAATCCTATAAAAATGATGTCATGTACTTATTGAATGATATGGTTTTTAGTCTAATCAAATAAACACAATGTCATGTATCTATCGATAGATAATGTTTTTAGTTTAATCGTATAAAAATGATGTCATGTACTTATTAAGATATAGAATTTTTGGTTGAATCGTATAAAAACAATGTATGTACCTATTGTGAGATAGGGTTTTTGGTTGAATAATATAAAAATGATATCATGTACCTATTGAGAGATAGGGTTGTTGGTTGAATTATATAAAAACAATGTCTTGTACCTATTAAGAGATTGGTTTTTGGTAGATTCGTATAAAAACGATGTCATGTACTTATCAATAGATAATGTTTTTGGTTGAATCGTATAAAAACAATATCAAATACTTATCAAAATATAGGATTTTATGTCAAATCGTATAAAAATGATATAATGTACCTATCAGGAGATAGAGTTTTTGGTTGAATCGTATAAAAATGATGTCATGTACCTATGGAAAGATATGGTTTTAGGTTGAATTGTATAAAATTGAGTTCATGTACCTATCGAGATATAAGGTTTTTTTTAATCGTATAAAAACAATGTATGTACCTATTGAGAGATAGGATTTTTTGTTGAATCATATAAAAACGTGTGATATACTTATTGAGAGATAGGGTTGTTGTTCGAATTATATAAAAACAATGTCTTGTATCTATCAAGAGATATGGATTTGGTTGAATCATATAAAAACGATGTCATGTACCTAACGAGAAAAAAGGTTTTTGTTTGAATCGTATAAAAACAGCGTATGTACCTATTGAGAGATAGGGTTTTTTGTTGAATCATATAAAAATGTGTCATGTACTTATTGAGAGATTGGGTTGTTGTTCGAATTATATTAAAACAATGTCTTATACCTATCAAGAGATATGGATTTGGTTGAATCATATAAAAACGATGTCATGTACCTATGGAGATAGATTTTTGGTTTAATTATATAAATACCATGACATGTACCTAACGAGAGATAGGTTTTTAGTTGAATCGTAAAAAACAATGTCATTTACCTATCGAGACATAGGATTTTTGGTACAATCGCATAAATTGATGTCATGTACCGATCGAGATATAGGGTTTTTTCTTGAATTGTATAAAAGAAATGTTATTTACCTATTGAGTCTTAGGGTTTTTGGATGAATCTTATAAAAACGATGTCATGTACCTATCAATAGATAAGGTTTTTGGTTGAATCGTATAAAAACAATATCAAATACTTATCAAAATATAGGATTTTATGTCAAATCGTATAAAAATGATGTCATGTACCTATCAGGAGATAGAGTTTATGGTTGAATCGTATAAAAATGATGTCATGTACCTATGGAAAGATATGGTTTTAGGTTGAATTGTATAAAATTGATGTCATGTACCTATCGAGATATAAGGTTTTTTTTAATCGTATAAAAACAATGTATGTACCTATTGAGAAATAGGGTTTTTTGTTGAATCATATAAAAACGTGTGATATACTTATTGAGAGATAGGGTTGTTGTTCGAATTATATAAAAACAATGTCTTGTATCTATCAAGAGATATGGATTTGGTTGAATCATATAAAAACGATGTCATGTACCTAACGAGAAAAAAGGTTTTTGTTTGAATCGTATAAAAACAGCGTATGTACCTATCAATAGGTAAGGTTTTTGGTTAAATCGTATAAAAGCAATATCAAATACTTATCAAAATATAGGGTTTTTGGTCAAATCGTATAAATATGATGTCATGTACCTATCAGGAGATAGAGTTTTTGACTGAATCTTATTAAATTGTTGTCTTGTAATTAATTAAAGAATGTGTTTTTGGTTGATTCATATAAACATGTTTTCATGTACCTATCGAGAGGTAGGGTTTTTGGTTGAATCATATAAAAATAATGTCATGTACCTATTGAGAGATAAAGTTTTTGGTTGAATCATATAAAAACGATGTCATGTTCCTATGGAGGGATAGGGTTATTAGTTAAATTAAATAAAAACAAAGTCATGTAGCTATCAAGAGATAGAGTTTTTGGTTGAATCTTCTTAAAACGACATTATGTAACTATCGAAATAAAGGATTTATAGGTTATTCATATAAACATAATGTCATGTACCTATCAGGAGATAAGATTTTTGGTTGAATCGTATAAAAACGATGTCATGTGCCTATCTCAAGATATAGGTTTAGTTGAATCGTATAAAAACAATATAATGTACCTATCGTGAAATAAGGTTTTTGAATGAATCATATAAAAACATTCTCATGTATCTATCGAGAGATAGGTATTTGGTTGAATCCTATAAAAATGATGTCATGTATCTATCAATAGATATTGTTTTTAGTTTAATCATATAAAAATAAACACAATGTCATGTATCTATCGATAGATAATGTTTTTAGTTTAATCGTATAAAAATGATGTCATGTACTTATTAAGATATAGAGTTTTTGGTTGAATCGTATAAAAACAATGTATGTACCTATTGTGAGATAGGGTTTTTAGTTGAATAATATAAAAATGATGTCATGTACCTATTGAGAGATAGGGTTGTTGGTTGTATTTGAATTGTATAAAAACGATATCATGAACCTATCGAGAGATAAAGTTTTTGGTTCAATCGCATTAAAACAATGTATGTACCTATTAAGAGATAGGTTTTTTGTTGAATGATATAAAAACAATATCTTGTACCTATCAAGAGATATGGATTTGGTAAATTCGTATAAAACAATGTCACGTATCTATGGAGAGATAGGTTTTTGGGTTAATTATATAAAAAACAATGTCATGTACCTATCGAGAGATATGTTTTGGTAAATTCGTGTAAAAACGATGTCATGTACCTATCAAGAGATATAATTTTGGTTGAATTTTATAAAAACAATGTCAAATACTTATCAAAATATAGGGTTTTTGGTCAAATCATATAAAAATGATATAATGTACCTATCGAGAGATATGATTTTTGGTTGATTTGTATAAACATGATTTTCTGTACCTATCAAGAGATAAGGTTTTTGGTTGAATCGTAAAAAAACAATGTCATGTATTTATCAAGATAAATATAGTTTGTGGTTGAATATTAATAAAATGTTATCATGTACCATAAGAGAGATAGAGTTTTCGGTTGAATTGTATTAAAACAATGTAATGTACCTATTGAGAGATAAGGTTTTTTTTTTTGCATCGTATAAAAATGATGTATGTACCTATTGAGAGATAGGGTTTTTTGTTGAAATATATAAAAACGTGTCATGTACTTATTGAGAGATAGGGTTGTTGGTTGAATTATATAAAAATAATTTCATGTAACTATCACGAGATATGGATTTGGTTGAATCATATAAAAATGATGTCATGTACCTATGGAGATAGGTTGTTGGTTTAATTATATAAATACCATGTCATGTACCAATCGAGAGTTAGTTTTTGGTAGATTCGTATAAAAACGATGTCATGTACCTATCAATAGATAATGTTTTTGGTTGAATCGTATATAAACAATATTAAATAGAGTTTTTGGCTGAATCTTATTAAAATCCTTCCATGTAATTAATTAAAGAAAGTGTTTTTGGTTGATTCATATAAACATGATGTCATATACATATCGAGAGACAGGGTTTTTGGTTGAATCGTATAAAAAGTATGGCATGTACCTATCGAGAGATAAAGTTTTTGGTTAAATTATATAAAAACAAAGTCATGTACCTATCAAGAAATTGAGTTTTTAGTTGAATCTTTTTTAAACGACATTATGTAACAAATGAAAGAAGGATTTTTAGTTAATTTATATAAACATGATGTAATGTACCTATCGAGAGATAAGGTTTTTGGTTGAATCGTATAAAAACGATATCATATACCTATATCATGATATAGTTTGGTTGAATTGAATAAAAACAATATCATGTACCTATCGAGAGATAAAATTTTTGAATGAATCGCATAAAAATGATGTCTTGCATCTATCGAGAGATAGGGTATTTTATTGAATCATATAAAAACAAGTCATGTACCTATTGAGAGATAGGGTTGTCAGTTGAATCCTATAAAAATAATGTCATGTACTTATTGAGAGATATGGTTTTTAGTATAATCAAATAAACACGATGTCATGTATCTATCGAGAGAAAATGTTTTTGGTTTAATCGTACTAAAATGATGTCATGTACTTATCGAGATATAGGGTTTTTGGTTGAATAATATAAAAACGATGTATGTACCTATTGAGAGATAAGATTCTTTGTTGAATCATATAAAAATAATATTTTGTGTCCATCGAGAGATAGAGATTTGGTTGAATCATATCAAAACGATGTCATGTACCTATGGAGAGATATGGTTTATATTTGAATTGTATAAAAACGATGTCATGAACCTATCGAGAGATAGGGATTTTTGTTGAATGATATAAAAAGAAGAAATATTTACTTCATATTTCACTTTCATTTCGTAAAAAGAATCAGATAACTTTTTGTACTCAATGGCCATTTCATTTAGTGCAGTAGTTAGCTCTTCGTTGGTAAATTATGGTGGGGAAGTATCATTTACCTTGTTTTGATCATCTTCCATCAAGCAAGTTACCGTTTCAGTATCCCTTTCAATAGGCGATTCTTCAGAATCACTTTCTGCCCATTTGGATTTGTTTTCAACACACATGAAAACTTTCTGATCTTTCTGATTCTTCTTTGCTTGAACATTTCGACCATAGATTTGAGTAAGCTTCTCCCATATTTCTTTAACAGAGCAACATGACTTGATCTCGTAGAAGATGTTCATGTTGATCGATTGATACAGAATATTCATTACCACATTGTCCAAATTGTTAATCACCTTATCTTTAGTAGTCTATTCACATCTTGGCTTCGAAATTTTTATGGGACCATCAATAATGACACTCCACATATCGCAATCAAGAGCAGCCAAATGTGCTTGTAATCTCATCATCCAATAATCACAGTTGACTCTTGACAGAATAGGGATCTCTTTGATGATAGACATGATTCAGATTCTAACAGCTTGAGAATAGAAAACCTGGCTCTAATACCAATTGATAGGATCGACTTAATCAATAAAGGCGGGGGTAAGGCTATTGATGAAGGCTTAGGAAAACGATTTGATAGAAATCATATTAAGGATTTAAATCACTTTCTATTCTACGCAAACCCTTGTAAACACTTGAAACAAAATTAAGCGTTGAAATGTTTACTAAGGTTTGAAGCTGGGAACCAAGAATGAAAAGATAACAGAAAGAAATAACACAACAGTTTGTTTATGGATGTTCGGAACAAACTCTACTATGTCACCCCTTCTTCCAACCACCGAAGGATTCACTATAATATGATTTGAATCAAATACAATTTGCACGAATAGCTCACTGTTGAACAGAACAGACTCTGTTCAACTTACAATATGATGAATAATATCACTAAGCTAAAATGATGCTTTGATTCTAATTCTCTCTTGATTAACACACAGTCAAGCAAGAAAGTAGATGACAGTTTTGATAGAATAATTTGAGTAGAGATAGATCGATTAATTGTCTGGCAGTTCGTCTGTTGTCCTTCAGATTCTTTAAATAAGGAGCAGGTACTAACAGTCGAATCTTCATAATGACATGTGGCGAGCTTCCATTGGAACGCCTCTATAGTACACAACAGACTCTGAGCACAAGGATCGTGGCCGTACCCAACTAGTAGTGCGCTGAATATTCTTTAGAGATGTACCTATAAAACTGGTTGTTGTTCGAATTATATAAAAACAATGTCTTGTACCTATCAAGAGATATGGATTTGGTTGAATCATATAAAAACGATGTCATGTATCTATGGAGATAGGATTTTTGGTTTAATTATATAAATACCATGTCATTTACCTAACGAGAGATAGGATTTTAGTTGAATCGTAAAAAACAATGTCATTTACCTATCGAGAGATAGGATTTTTGGTACAATCGCATAAATCCATGTCATGGACCGATCGAGATATAGGGTTTTTTCTTTAATTGTATAAAATAAATGTCATTTACCTATTGAGAGTTAGGGTTTTTGGATGAATCTTATAAAAATGGATTCATGTACCTATCAATAGATAAGGTTTTTGGTTGAATCGTATAAAAATGATGTCATGTACTTATTAGGAGATAGAGTTATTGACTGAATCTTATTAAAATGTTGTCTTGTAATTAATTAAAGAATGTGTTTTTGGTTGATTCATATGAACATGTTTTCATGTACCTATCGAGAGATAGGGTTTTTAGTTGAATCGTATAAAAACGATGGCATGTACCTATTGAGACATAATGTTTTTGGTTGAATCATATAAAAACGATGTCATGTACCTATGGAGGGATATGGTTTTTGGTAAAATTAAATAAAAATAAAGTCATGTACCTATCCAAAGATAGAGTTTTTGGTTGAATCTTCTTAAAACGACATTATGTAACTATCGAAATAAAGGATTTATAGTTGAATCATATAAACAAAATGTCATGTACTTGTCGAGAGATAAGATTTTTGGTTGAATAGTATAAAAACGATGTCATGTACCTATCTCAAGATATGGTTTTAGTTGAATCGTATAAAAACAATATCATATACCTATCGAGAAATAAGGTTTTTGAATGAATCATATAAAAACATTCTCATGTATCTATCAAGAGATAGGTATTTGGTTGAATCCTATAAAAATAATGTCATGTACTTATTGATATGGTTTTTACTCTAATCAAATAAACACGATGTCATGTATCTATCGAGAGATAATATTTTTAGTTTAATCGTATAAAAATAATGTTATGAACTTATCGAGATATAGGGTTTTTGGTTGAATCGTATAAAAACGATGTTTTTACCTACTGAGAGATAGGGTTTTTGGTTGTATAAAAACATTGTGTTGTACCCATCGAGAGATATGGATATGGTTGAATCGTATAAAAATGTTGTCATGTACCTATGGAGAGATAGGGTTTGTATTTGAATTGTATAAAAACGATGTAATGAACCTATCGAGAGATAAGGTTTTTGGTTGAATCGCATTAAAACAATGTCATGTATCTATGAAGATATATAGTTTTTGGTTGAATAGTAATAAAATTATGTCATGCATCTATCGAGAGATAGGGTATTTTATTGAATCATATAAAAACAAGTCATGTACCTATTGAGAGATAGGGTTGTTGGTTGAATCCTATAAAAATGATGTCATGTACTTATCGAGAGATATGGTTTTTAGTATAATCAAATAAACACGATGTCATGTATCTATCGAGAGATAATGTTTTTGGTTGAATTATATAAAAACGATGTCATGTACCTATGGAGGGATAGTGTTTTTGGTAAAATTAAATAAAAATAAAGTCATGTACCTATCCAAAGATAGAGTTTTTGGTTGAATCTTCTTAAAACGACATTATGTAACTATCGAAATAAAGGATTTATAGTTGAATCATATAAACAAAATGTCATGTACTTGTCGAGAGATAAGATTTTTGGTTGAATCGTATAAAAACGATGTCATGTACCTATCTCAAGATATGGTTTTAGTTGAATCGTATAAATACAATATCATGAACCTATCGAGAAATAAGGTTTTTGAATGAATCATATAAAAACATTCTCATGTATCTATCGAGAGATAGGTATTTGATTGAATCCTATAAAAATAATGTCATGTACTTATTGATATGGTTTTTACTCTAATCAAATAAACACGATGTTATGTATCTATCGAGAGATAATGTTTTTAGTTTAATCGTATAAAAATAATGTTATGTACTTATCGAGATATAGGGTTTTTGGTTGAATCGTATAAAAACAATGTTTGTACCTACTAAGAGATAGGGTTTTTGGTTGTATAAAAACATTGTGTTGTACCTATCGAGAGATATGGATATGGTTGAATCGTATAAAAATATTGTCATGTACCTATGGAGAGATAGGGTTTGCATTTGAATTGTATAAAAACGATTTCATGAACCTATCGAGAGATAAGGTTTTTGGTTGAATCGCATTAAAACAATGTATGTACCTATTAAGAGATAGGGTTTTTTGTTGAATGATATAAAAAACAATATCTTGTACCTATCAAGAGATATGGATTTGGTAGATTCGTATAAAACAATGTCATGTATTTATGGAGAGATAGGTTTTTGGGTTAATTATATAAAAAACAATGTCATGTACCTATCGAGAGATAGGTTTTGGTAAATTCGTGTAAAAACGATATGATGTACCTATCAAGAGATATAGTTTTTTGTTGAATTTTATAAAAACAATAACAAATACTTATCAAAATATAGGGTTTTTGGTCAAATCATATAAAAATGATATAATGTACCTTCGAGAGATATGATTTTTGGTTGATTTGTATAAACATGATTTTCTTTACCTATCGAGAGATAAGGATTTTGGTTGAATAATATAAAAACGATGTATGTACCTATTGAGAGAAAAGATTCTTTGTTGAATCATATAAAAACAATATTTTTTGTCCATCGTTAGATAGGGATTTGGTTGAATCATATAAAAACGATGTCATGTACCTATGGAGAGATAGGGTTTATATTTGAATTGTATAAAAACGATGTCATGAACCTATCGACAGATAAGGTTTTTGGTTGAATCGTATTAAAACAATGTATGTACCTATTAAGATATAGGGTTTTTGGTTGAATGATATAAAAATGAGGTATGTATCTATTGTGAGATATGGTTATTGGTTGAATCATATAAAAAAATGTCTAGTACCTATCAAGAGATATGGATTTGATAGATTCGTATAAAAACGATGTCATGTACCTATGGAGAGGTAGGTTTTTGAGTTAATTATATAAAAAACAATTTCATGTACCTATCGAGAGATAGGTTTTTGGTAAATTCGTGTAAAAACGATGTCACGTACCTATAAGGAGATATAGTTTTTCGTTGAATTTTATAAAAACAATATCAAATACTTATCAAAATATAGGGTTTTTGGTCAAATCATATAAAAATGATATAATGTAACTATCGAGAGATATGATTTTTGGTTGAATTGTATAAACATGATGTTCTGTACCTATCGAGAGATAAGGTTTTTGGTTGAATCGTAAAAAAACAATGTCATGTATCTATGAAGATATATAGTTTTTGGTAGAATAGTAATAAAATGTTATCATGTACCATAAGAGAGATAGAGTTTTCGGTTGAATTGTATTAAAACAATGTAATGTACCTATTGAGAGATGAGGTTTTTGTTTAAATCGTATAAAAACGATGTATGTACCTATTGAGAGATAGGGTTTTTTGATGAATTATATAAAAACGTGTCATGTACTTATTTAGAGATAGTGTTGTTGGTTGAATTATATAAAAACAATTTCTTGTAACTATCAAGAGATATGGATTTGGTTGAATCATATAAAAACGATGTCATGTACCTATGGAGATAGCTTGTTGGTTTAATTATATAAATACCATGTCATGTACCTATCGAGAGATAGTTTTTGGTAGATTCGTATAAAAACGATGTCATGTACCTATCAATAGATAATGTTTTTGGTTGAATCGTATATAAACAATATTAAATAATTATCAAAATATAGGATTTTTGGTCAAGTCTTATAAAAATGATGTCATGTACCTATCAGGAGATAGAGTTTTGGCTGAATCTTATTAAAATCCTTCCATGTAATTAATTAAAGAAAGTGTTTTTGGTTGATTCATATAAACATGATGTCATATACATATCAAGAGACAGGGTTTTTGGTTGAATCGTATAAAAAGTATGGCATGTACCTAACGAGAGATAAAGTTTTTGGCTAAATTATATAAAAATAAAGTCATGTACCTATCAAGAAATTGAGTTTTAGTTGAATCTTCTTTAAACGACATTATGTAACTATTGAAAGAAGGATTTTTAGTTCATTTATATAAACATGATGTAATGTACCTATCGAGAGATAAGGTTTTTGGTTTAATCGTATAAAAACGATATCATGTACCTATATCACGATATAGTTTGGTTGAATTGAATAAAAACAATATCATGTACCTATTGAGAGATAAAGTTTTTGAATGAATCATATAAAAATGATGTCATGCATCTATCGAGAGATAGGGTATTTTATTGAATCATATAAAAACAAGTCATGTACCTATTGAGAGATAGGGTTGTTGGTTGAATCCTATAAAAATGATGTCATGTACTTATCGAGAGATATGGTTTTTAGTATAATCAAATAAACACGATGTCATGTATCTATCGAGAGATAATGTTTTTGGTTTAATCGTATAAAAATGATGTCATGTACTTATCGAAATATAGAGTTTTTGGTTGAATCATATAAAACCGATGTATGTACCTATTGAGAGATAAGATTCTTTGTTGAATCATATAAAAACAATATTTTGTGTCTATCGAGAGATAGGGATTTGGTTGAATCATATAAAAACGATGTCATGTACCTGGTGAGAGATAGGGTTTATATTTGAATTGTATAAAAACGATGTCATGAACCTATCGAGAGATAAAGTTTTGGTTGAATCGTATTAAAACGATGTATGTACCATTAAGAGATAGGGTTTTTTGTTGAATGATATAAAAACGAGGTATGTATCTATTGAGAGATAGGGTTATTTATTGAATCATATAAAAACAATGTATTATACCTATCAAGAGATATGGATTTGGTAGATTCGTATAAAAACGATGTCATGTACCTATGGAGAGGTAGGTTTTTGGGTTAATTATATAAAAAACAATTTCATGTACCTATTGAGAGATAGGTTTTTGGTAAATTCGTATAAAAACGATGTCATGTACATATCAAGAGATATAGTTTTTGGTTGATTTTTATAAAAACAATATCAAATACTTATCAAAATATAGGGTTCTCATCAATTCGAACATGATATCATAAGGGGAAGATGAAAACTCATGAATACCTTCAGTAGGAAGTTGTAAGAACATACCAAACGTGCTTTCGGTGAAACAAATCATCCTGCCCATAACGATCTCAGCAATATATTTGTCCTTATAGAACTTGGTTGTTTCGAAGAATTCACGAATCATCTGTTCGTGATAGATAGGATGAGGGCGGATTAATTTCAGCAGCCCGAAGGCTTTCAACGACTCGAACATTTTAACCATTACAGGAGATTTCAACGTGGATACAGATTTAATATCCACTTGAAGAGATTTCGGAGAAAAGGATGACATTTCGACTAGGTGAACAAGAACTAGTCGATTCGAATTCTAAAGAGTGAGACGGATTTGGAAGAACTCTACCATTTTTGTAAAATCAGTCATTAAATATCAAAGACTAACGTGTAGAAAATATCTAATGATCATAATGAGCGTCAAAAACTCAAAAATCTGTTCCCAAGGAACATAGCATTTAATATTAATCATGAAAACGCATAGTTAATACTAAACGTACAAAATAAAGTCGTCAGAAATTTTAATCATTCTTCAATCCTTTCGAGAAGTGACTGATTTAATTTTTGACGGGAAAAAGTACATAAAAAGATACATAATCAGATAACAGCTGTCCAAATAGCCAAAAGATGAAAGGTCTAATTGCACAAGTAGTTAGACGTTAATTTTACTTTTCATATTTTTCACTTCTTTTTGGGAAATCCGTCTTTTAGACGTATTCGTTTAATTATGCGAAAACAACACGTGTTGCACGTGTATCTAGTTAGACGTGAGTTTCCACTTGCTCTAAACAAAAAAAAATGTCGTACGTCTATCAGACGTATTCGTCTAACCACGCAGGTTAAAGAACCAAGACATAGGTTCCCAAAAGAAGATTAAACTGCTAGAGTAGACGTACGTCTAAGTAGTTATGTTTCTTAAACTTCTAATCCTTTGGACGTATTAAGACCTTTGTCTTCATGTCTGTCTAGTTACGTTTTGAACAAAATGTCCCCCCTTAATTTATGCACATAAAATCATCAATCAAGAATAACAAGACCTAAAATGTTTCTAAATTGAGAGAACTTAGCTTCGGGCAGAGACTTCGTGAAGATATCTTCCGTTTGTTGATCAGTAGAAATATATTCAAGATGAATTTGCTTCTGATTGACATGCTCTCGAATGAAGTGATGCCTGATTTTGATATATTTTGTCCGAGAATGCAAAACTGGATTATAGGTGATTGTGATAGCACTAGTGTTGTCAAAGAAAATTGGTGATTCTTCATCCTCACTCCCATAGTCCCTGAGTTGTTGTTGAACCCACAAAAGCTGAGAGAAACAACTGACTGCTGCAAGATACTCTGCTTCAGCTATAGACGTGGCAACCGATGTCTGCTTCTTACTAAACCATGAGATAAGACGATCTCCAAGGAACTGACAAGTTCCACTCGTGCTTTTCCTATCAATTTTGCAACCTGTATAATCTGCATCTGAGAAACTAGTCAAATTGAAACTGGAATCCTTTGGATATCACAGTCCCACATTTTGAGTTCCCTATAAGTATTTAAGAATACGTTTAGTAGTAGTAAAGTGAGAAAGTTTAGGATTAGCCTGAAATCTTCCACAAACTCCAACGGCAAACTGAATGTCTGGCCTACTGGCATTAACATAGAGCAAAGACCCAATGAGGCCTCTATAAGCAGTTACATAAACACATTGACCACCATCATCTCTGTCCAATTTACTAGAGGAGCTCATTGGAGTGGCTGCTGTAGAGCAGTTCTCTATCCCGAACTTCTTTAGCAATTCTTTGGTATACTTGACCTGATTGATGAAGGTTCTTTTTTCCAACTGACGAACTTAAAGCCATGGAAGATGGTTAATTCTCCCATCATGCTCATTTCAAATCTGTCATGCATCAGCTTTGCAAATTTCTCACATAATTTGTGATTATTTGAACCAAAATAATGTCGTCAATATATATTTGAACAAACAGAATGTGAGAATCTTTGGTTAATCTAAACAGAGTTTTATCCACAGTTCCAATAACAAAATCTTGATAAAATAGAAATTCAGTTAAAGTGTCATACCATGCTCTAGGGGCCTGTTTATACCATATAAAGCTTTATCAAGTTTGAAAACATGATTTGCTAAAGTATGATCTACAAAACCAGGAGGTTGCTCAACATAGACATCTTCATTCAATTTACCATTTAAAAATGCACTTTTCACATCCATTTGAAACACTTTGAAATTCTTAAAAGATGCATATGCTAGGAAAATTCTAATTGCCTCAAGTCTTGCAACTGGTGCAAAGGACTCATCAAAGTCAATACCTTCCTCTTGTATGTATCCTTGAGCAACTAAACGTGCTTTGTTCTTGACAACTAGGTCATCTTCACTAAGCTTGTTTCTAAAGACCCATCTAGTTCCTATGACTGACTGATCAGTTGGTCTAGGAGTTAGATGCCACACTTTATTTCTCACAAATTGGTTTAACTCCTCCTGCATTGCGTTGATCCAATCTGTATCAACCACTGCTTCACCAATTTTCTTGGGTTCAATCTGAGAAATGAAAGCGGCCAGTTCATCCAACAATTGACGTCTAATCCTTCGAGGAGACAAAGGATTTCCGATGAACAATTCTGGTGGATGATTCTTGTTCCATCTGAAGTTGGATCTAAAGGGATTGGTCATCTGATCTGGTGACACCTCGACGTGCGAACTCTCAACTAATTGTTGAACAGGAGTTTGTACGTCTGGTTGAATTTCAATCGGATCAGCCACAGGTTCAGACAATGACATCCGTTTATCTAGAGCTTCTTCCTCACTTACAGATTCAAGACTTGTCGCTTCTAATCTGTCAGCAAGATCAAAGGGATCAATGGAGTTACTCTCAACAGGTTCATCAAAGATAACATGAAGAGATTCCTCAACAGTCTGAGTTCTTTTATTAAATACTCTGTAAACCTTGCTTACTGAGGAATATCCAAACATGAATTCCTCATCTGCTTTAGCATCAAAAGCGGTCAGATAAACATTTCCATTGTTATGAATAAAACCTTTACACCCGAATACTTTAAAGTAAGAAACTGTGGGGATTCTCCCGTAATACAGTTCAAAAGAATTTTTATCAAAACGTTTGTTAATTATTGACCGATTTTGTGTGTAGCAAATAGTGTTTATGGCTTCTGCCCAATACCTTTGAGGTACGTCTGATTCAGCTAACATATATCTCACAGCTTCCTTCAGAGTCCTCACTCTTCTCTCAGCGATGCCATTCTGTTGTGGAGTTTTGGCACTAGACAACTCGTGCCTAATTCCAGACTCCTCGAGATAAGAAGAAAAAAATCTATTTGTGAACTCAGTTCCCTGGTCACCTCTAATGCATGCAATATTCAAAGATTTCTGATTCTGAATTCTCTTAAAAATCCTAATCAAGTTTTCAGCACTTTTGTCCTTAGATGGTAAAAATGCTACCCATGTGAATTGTGAAAAATCATCAATAACAATTAGGGAGAATCTCATTCCTCCTATGCTTTTTACAGGAATTGGACCAAACAGATCCATGTGTAACAATTCTAGGCAACGACTGGATTGAGATTTCCCTTTACTTTTGAACGAAGATATGCCTTGTTTGCCTAACTGGCAAGCATGACATACCTTGTCCTTAGCAAACTATAATTTAGGTAATCCAATAACTAAATTGTTTGAACAAATTTTGTTAATGGTTTTGAAATTCAAGTGGTTCAACCTTTTATGCCATAACCATTTCTGGTCATTCTTGGCAATCATGCACATTGGATCAGAAGATTCTTTTTGCCAATTCATTTTATATGAGTTTCCTACTCTACTACCAGTTAACAAAGTATTTCCATCTTGATCCTTAACTAGACATGCATGAGTTTGAAAATCAACTGACAAACCATTATCACATAACTGACTGATACTAATCAAGTTATAGCACAAATTGTCTACAAGTAACACGTCATTAATGGTTAGGTTACCATGGATAATCTTACCCTTACCCATGGTCTTACCCTTCTTGTTGTCATCAAAAGTAATCTTAGGTCTAGAGCAATATGCTATATCAGTAAGAAGCCGTCTGTTTCCTGTCATATGCCTGGAACACCCGCTATCAAGATACCATATAGATTCCTCCAGCCCGTCGTTCATTTGTACCTACACAAAAGAATATTTACAATCTTTTGGTACCCACTTTTAATTGGGTCATCGGTCAATCAGTCCCTTAGGATACATATTTGAGTTATTCAGATGGATTTCTAATTTTGTGTTGTGATTAATGCGTATAATTTTGACATAGTAGATTCTATCCTACTAGCCACTGATCCCTTAACTTTTGAAGATGATTTTCTTTTAAAACTCCTTGACTTTGAGTCAGGTTTTAGATTGCCAGACTTTTTGGCTGCTTCTAACTTATTTTTCAGCCAGCTAACAGTCGGCGGAACATAAGTTATTTCGTTTTTGAAAGCTACTTCTTCGTGAATAGGATCAGATTCAATTTTAGTCAAACTCCCTTTAACAAATCCTATTGACTTAAGCTTGTTATTTGCTGAGTTAGACTTTTTGCAGGACAAGTTAGGGTCATTGCTATCAAATCCTAGACCAGATCTAGATCCAGCAGGTTTTAACATGCTGATCTGATGTTTGACAACTTCTCCAGACCTTGTCCAAGCACTAACAACATAATTTAACCGTTTGTTTTCAGATGAAAAAGTTTGAATTTGTTCCTTGAGCATCTCATTCTCAAATGAGATCTCTACTACGTTTTCGTCAAAAATATTTGATTCAGAATTTTTGTTAGAAGAAGAGATATTTGCTTCATATTTCACTTTCATTTCGTAAAAAGAATCAGATAACTTTTTGTACTCAATGGCCATTTCATTTAGTGCAGTAGTTAGCTCTTCGTTGGTAAATTCTGGTGGAGAAGTATCATTTACCTTGTTTTGATCATCTTCCATCAAGCAAGTTACCGTTTCAGTATCTCTTTCAACAGGCGATTCTTCAGAATCACTTTCTGCCCATTTGGATTTGTTTTCAACACACATGAAAACTTTCTAATCTTTCTGACTCTTATTTGCTTGAACATTTCGACCATAGATTTGAGTCAGCTTCTCCCATATTTCTTTAATAGAGGAACATGACTTGATCTCGTAGAAGATGTTCATGTTGATCGATTGATACAGAATATTCTTTACCACATTGTCCAAATTGTTAATCACCTTATCTTCAGTAGTCCATTCACATTTTGGCTTCGAAATTTTTATGTGACCATCAATAATGACACTCCACATATCGCAATCAAGAGCATCCAAATGTGCTTGCAATCTCATCATCCAATAATCACAGTTGACTCTTGACAGAATAGGGATCTCTTTGAAGATAGACATGATTCAGATTCTAACAGCTTGAGAATAGAAAACCTGGCTCTAATACCAATTGATAGGATTGACTTAATCAATAGAGGAGGGGGTAAGGCTATTGATGAAGGCTTAGGAAAACGATTTGATAGAAATCTTGTTAAGGATTTAAATTCATTTATATTCTACGCAAACCCTTGTAAACACTTGAAAACGAATCAAGCGCGGAAATGTTTACTAAGGTTTGAAGATGGGAACCAAGAATGAAAAGATGACAGAAAGAAACAACACAACAGTTTGTTTATGGATGTTCGGAATAAACTCTACTATGTCACCCCTTCTTCCAACCACCGGAAGCATTCACTATAATATGCTTTGAATCAAATACAATTTGCACGAATAGCTCACTGTTGAACAGAACAGACTCTGTTCAACTTACAATATGATGAAGAATATCACTAAGCTAAAATGATGCTTTGATTCTAATTCTCTCTTGATTAACACACAGTAAAGCAAGAAAGCAGCTGACAGTTTTGATAGAATAATTTGAGTAGAGATAGATCGATTAATTGTCTGGCAGTTCGTCCGTTGTCCTTCAGATTCTTTAAATAAGGAGCAGGTACTAACAGTCGAATCTTCATAATGACATGTGGCGAGCTTCCATTGGAACGCCTCTATAGTACACAGCAGACTCTGAGCACAAGGATCGTGGTCGTACCCAACTAGTAGTGCGCCGAATATTCTTTGGAGATGTACCTACAAAACAAGTAGTGTGAAGGATATTCGCTTACGTGGCATTGGTTGATTGGTTGCAGCTGGCTGTCGTACTAATCTTCACTGGAAAGTCGAGCAGGAGTAGCGTACAGCTAGAGCACGTGGGTAGGCGGGTGCTAGCTTCAAGCAACTACTTAAGCATGGCATTAGACGTATTTCAATTAGACGACCTTGTTTAATGAAATATGACGTCCCCGTCTAATAATAGGATCCATTAGACCACCTGGTTAAATGGGATTGACTTCACGTCTAATTACAGTTCACTCAGACTAATCTGAAGGAGTTAGACTACACATTTAACTTTCACTAGTTAGACTGTACGTCTAACTTTCACTAGTTTGACTGCACGTCTAACTTTCACTAGTTAGACTGCACGTATAACTTTCACATTCCATTAGATTCCACGTCTAATTATTGTTCGCTTCAGACTAGTCTAAAGGAGTTAGACTGCACGTCTAACTTTCTCTTTCCATTAGACTCCACGTCTAATTCAACAAGTTAGACTGCACGTCTAACTCAACTAGTTAGACTGCACGTCTAACTCCGTGCATCTAATGCCAACTCTGTCTAATAAACCTCATTAAGACCACGTCTAATAAAGTATGATTTCGATACACCTGCACCAAAGACAGTTAGACGCATAGATTAAGTTTTATATCCATTAATCATCAAAATTCCAATAGTCAAACTACTTTGACATTTAGTCAAAATAATTTGACCCAACATAATGTTTTTAGTTTAATCGTATAAAAATGATGTCATGTACTTATTAAGATATATGATTTTTGGTTGAATCGTATAAAAACAATGTTTGTACCTATTGAGAGATAGAGTTTTTGGTTAAATCATATAAAAATGATGTCATGTACCTATTTAGAGATAGGGTTATTGGTTGAATTATATAAAAACAATGTCTTGTACCTATCAAGAGATAGTTTTTTGGTAGATTCGTATAAAAACGATGTCATGTACTTATCAATAGATAATGTTTTTGGTTGAATCGTATAAAAACAATATCAACTACTTATCAAAATATAGGATTTTATGTAAAATCGTATTAAAAATGATGTCTTGTACCTATTAGGAGATAGAGTTTTTGGTTGAATCGTATAAAAATGATGTCATGTACCTATGGAAAGATATGTTTTTAGGTTGAATTGTATAAAATCAATGTCATGTACCTATCGAGAGATAAGGTTTTTGATTGAATCGTATAAAAAATGTATGTACCTATTCATATATAGGGTTTTTTGTTGAATCATATAAAAACGTGTCATCTACTTATTGAGAGATAGGGTTGTTGTTCGAATTATATAAAAACAATGTCTTGTACCTATCAAGAGATATGGATTTGGTTGAATCATATAAAAACAATGTCATGTACTTATAGAGATAGGTTTTTGGTTTAATTATATAAATACCATGTCATGTACCTAATGAGATATAGGTTTTTAGTTGAATCGTATAAAACAATGTCATTTACCTATCGAGAGATAGGATTTTTGGTACAATCGCATAAATCAATGTCATGTACTGATCGATATATAGGTTTTTTTCTTGAATTGTATAAAAGAAATGTCATTTACCTATTGAGTGTTAGGGTTTTTGATGAATCTTATAAAAACGATGTCATGTACCTATCAATAGATAAGGTTTTTGGTTGAATCGTATAAAAACAATATCAAATACTTATCAAAATATAGGGTTTTTAGACAAATCGTATAAAAATGATGTCATGTACCTATCAGGATATATAGTTTTTGGCTGAATCTTATTAAAATGTTGTCTTGTAATTAATTAAATAATGTGTTTTTGGTTGAATCATATAAACATGATGTCATGTACCTATCGAAATGTAAGGTTTTTGGTTGAATCGTATAAAAATAATGGGATATACCTATTGAGAGATAAAGTTTTTGGTTGAATCATATAAAAACGATGTCATGTACCTATGGAGGGATAGGGTTTTTGGTAAATTAAATAAAAATAAAGTCATGTACCTATCAAAAGATAGAGTTTTTGGTTGAATCTTCTTAAAACGACATTATGTAACTATCGAAATAAAGGATTTATAGTTGAATCATATAAATAAAATGTCATGTACTTGTCGAGAGATAAGATTTTTAGTTGAATCGTATAAAAACGATGTCATGTACCTATCTCAAGATATGGTTTTAGTTGAATCGTATAAAAACAATATCATGTACATATCAAGAGATAAGGTTTTTGAATGAATCATATAAAAACATTGTCATGTATCTATCGAGAGATAGGTATTTGGTTGAATCCTATAAAAATAATGTCATGTACTTATTGATATGGTTTTTACTCTAATCAAATAAACACGATGTCATGTATCTATCGAGAGATAATGTTTTTAGTTTAATCGTATAAAAATAATGTCATGTACTTATCGAGATATAGGGTTTTTGGTTGAATCGTATAAAAACGATGTATGTACCTACTTAGAGATAGGTTTTTTGGTTGTATAAAAACATTGTATTGTACCTATCGAGAGATATGGATATGGTTGAATCGTATAAAAATGTTGTCATGTACCTATGGAGAGATAGGGTTTGTATTTGAATTGTATAAAAACGATGTCATGAACCTATCGAGAGATAAGGTTTTTGGTTGAATCGCATTAAAACAATGTATGTACCTATTAAGAGATAGGGTTTTTTGTTGAATGATATAAAAACAATGTCTTGTACCTATCAAGAGATATGGATTTGGTAGATTCGTATAAAACAATGTCATGTATCTATGGAGAGATAGGTTTTTGGGTTAATTATATAAAAAACAATGTCATGTACCTATCGAGAGATAGGTTTTGGTAAATTCGTGTAAAAACGATGTCATGTACCTATCAAGAGATATAGTTTTTGGTTGAATTTTATAAAAACAATATCAAATACTTATCAAAATATTGGATTTTTGGTCAAATCATATAAAAATGATATAATGTACCTATCGAGAGATATGATTTTTGGTTGATTTGTATAAACATGATTTTCTATAGCTATCGAGAGATAAGGTTTTTGGTTGAATCGTAAAAAAACAATGTCATGTATTTATCAAGATATATATAGTTTTTGGTTGAATAGTAATAAAATGTTATCATGTACCATAAGAGAGATAGAGTTTTCGGTTGAATTGTATTAAAACAATGTAATGTACCTATTGAGAGATAAAGATTTTGTTTAAATCGTATAAAAACGATGTATGTACCTATTGAGAGATAGGGTTTTTTGTTGAATTATATAAAAACGTGTCATGTACTTATTGAGAGATAGGGTTGTTGGTTGAATTATATAAAAATAATTTCTTGAAACTATCAAGAGATATGGATTTGGTTGAATCATATAAAAACGATGTCATGTACCTATGGAGATAGGTTGTTGGTTTAATTATATAAATACCATGTCATCTACTTATCGAGAGATAGGTTTTGGGTAGATTCGAATAAAAACGATGTCATGTACCTATCAATAGATAATGTTTTTGGTTGAATCGTATATAACCAATATCAAATACTTATCAAAATATAGGATTTTTGGTCAAATCTTATAAAAATGATGTCATGTACCTATCAGGAGATAGAGTTTTTGGTTGAATCTTATTAAAATGTTGTCATGTAAATAATTAAGGAAAGTGTTTTTGGTTGATTCATATAAACATGATATCATGTACCTATCGAGAGATAAGGTTTTTGGTTGAATCGTATAAAAATGATGGCATATATCTATCGAAAGATAAAGCTTTTGGTTAAATTATATAAGAACAAAGTCATGTACCTATCAAGAGATAGAGTTTTTAGTTGAATCTTTTTAAAATGACGTTCAATTATTATTGAAAGAAGGATTTTTAGTCAAACTCCCTTTAACAAAGCTTATTGACTTAAGCTTGTTATTTGCTGAGTTAGACTTTTTGCATGACATATTAGGGTCATTGCTATCAAATCCTAGACCAGATATAGATCCAACAGGTTTTAACATGCCGATCTGATGTTTGACAAATTCTCCAGACCTTGTCCAAGCACTAACAACATAATTTAACCAGTTGTTTTCAGATGAAAAAGATTGAATATGTTCCTTGAGCATCTCATTCTCAAATGAGATCTCTGCTACGTTTTCGTCAAAAATATTTGATTCAGAATTTTTGTTAGAAGAAGAGATATTTGCTTCATATTTCACTTTCATTTCGTAAAAAGAATCAGATAACTTTTTGTACTCAATGGCCATTTCATTTAGTGCAGTAGTTAGCTCTTCGTTGGTAAATTCTGGTGGGGAAGTATCATTTACCTTGTTTTGATCATCTTCCATCAAGCAAGTTACCGTTTCAGTATCCCTTTCAATAGGCGATTCTTCAGAATCACTGTCTGCCCATTTGGATTTGTTTTCAACACACATGAAAACTTTCTAATCTTTCTGATTCTTCTTTGCTTGAACATTTCGACCATAGATTTGAGTAAGCTTCTCCCATATTTCTTTAACAAAGCAACATGACTTGATCTCGTAGAAGATGTTCATGTTGATTGATTGATACAGAATATTCTTTACCACATTGTCCAAATTGTTAATCACCTTATCTTTAGTAGTCCATTCACATCTTGCCTTCGAAATTTTTATGGGACCATCAATAATGACACTCCACATATCGCAATCAAGAACAGCCAAATGTTCTTTTAATCTCATCATCCAATAATCACAGTCGACTCTTGACAGAAATGGGATCTCTTTGATGATAGACATGATTCAGATTCTAACAGCTTGAGAATAGAAAACCTGGCTCTAATACAAATTGATTTGATCGACTTAATCATTAGAGGCGGGGGTAAGGCTATTGATGAAGGCTTAGGAAAACGATTTGATAGAAATCTTATTAAGGATTTAAATCACTTTCTATTCTACGCAAACCCTTGTAAACACTTGACACAAAATTAAGCGCGGAAATGTTTACTAAGGTTTGAAGCTGGGAACCAAGAATGAAAAGATGTCAGAAAGAAACAACACAACAGTTTGTTTATGGATGTTCGGAACAAACTCTACTATGTCACCCCTTCTTGCAACCACCGGAAGGATTCATTATAATATGCTTTGAATCAAATACAATTTGCACAAATAGCTCACTGTTGAACAGAACAAACTCTGTTCAACTTACAATATGATGAATAATATCACTAAGCTAAAATGATGCTTTGATTCTAATTCTCTCTTTATTAACACACAATAAAGCAAGAAAGCAACTGACAGTTTTGATAGAATAATTTGAGTAGAGATAGATCGATTAATTGTCTGGCAGTTCGTCTGTTGTCCTTCAGATTATTTAAATAAGGAGCAGGTACTAACAGTCGAATCTTCATAATGACATGTGGCGAGCTTCCATTGGAACGCCTCTATAGTACACAACAGACTCTGAGCACAAGGATCGTGGCCATACCCAACTAGTAGTGCGCCGAATATTCTTTAGAGATGTACCTATAAAACAAGTAGTGTGAAGGATATTCACTTACGTGGCATTGGTTGATTGGTTGCAGCTGGCTGTCGTACTAATCTTCACTGGAATGTAGAGCAGGAGTAGCGTACAGCTAGAGCACGTGGGTAGGCGGGTGCTAGCTTCAAGCAACTACTTAAGCATGACATTAGACGTATTTCAATTAGACGACCTTGTTTAATGAAATATGACGTCCCCGTCTAATAATAGGATCCATTAGGCCACCTAGTTAAATGGGATTAGACTTCACGTCTAATTACAGTTCACTCAGACTTATCTGAAGGAGTTAGACTACACGTCTAACTTTTACTAGTTAGACTGCACGTCTAACTTTCACTAGTTAGACTACACGTATAACTTTCACTAGTTAGACTGCATGTATAACTTTCACATTCCATTAAATTCCACGTCTAATTATTGTTCGCTTCAGACTAGTCTAAAGGAGTTAGACTACACGTCTAACTTTCTCTTTCCATTAGACTCCACGTCTAATTCAACAAGTTAGACTGCACATCTAACTCAACTAGTTAGACTGCACGTCTAACTCCGTGCATCTAATGCCAAATTTGTCTAATAAACCTCATTAAGACCACATCTAATAAAGTATGATTTCGATACACCTGCACCAAAGACAGTTAGACGCATAGATTAAGTTTTATATCCATTAATCATCAAAATTATAATAGTCAAACTACTTTGACATTTAGTCAAAATAATTTGACCCAACATAATGTTTTCAGTTTAATCGTATAAAAATGATGTCATGTACTTATTAAGATATATGATTTTTGGTTGAATCGTATAAAAACAATGTTTGTACCTATTGAGAGATAGGGTTTTTGGTTGAATCATATAAAAATGATGTCATGTACCTATTGAGAGATAGGGTTGTTGGTTGAATTATATAAAAACAATGTCTTGTACCTATCAAGAGATAGTTTTTTGGTAGATTTGTATAAAAACGATGTCATGTACTTATCAATAGATAATGTTTTTGGTTGCATCGTATAAAAACAATATCAACTACTTATCAAAATATAGGATTTTATGTAAAATCATATAAAAATGATGTCTTGTACCTATCAGGAGATAGAGTTTTTGGTTGAATCGTATAAAAATGATGTCATGTACCTATGGAAAGATATGTTATTAGGTTGAATTGTATAAAATCGATGTCATGTACCTATCGAGCGATAAGGTTTTTGATTGAATCGTATAAAAAATGTATGTACCTATTCATAGATATGGTTTTTTGTTGAATCATATAAAAACGTGTCATGTACTTATTGAGAGATAGGATTGTTGTTCGAATTATATAAAAACAATGTCTTGTACCTATCAAGAGATATGGAATTGGTTGAATCATATAAAAACAATGTCATGTACCTATAGAGATAGGTTTTTGGTTTAATTATATAAATACCATGTCATGTACATAATGAGATATAGGTTTTTAGTTGAATCGTATAAAACAATGTCATTTACCTATCGAGAGATAGGATTTTTGGTACAATCGCATAAATCAATGTCATGTACTGATCGAGATATAGGGTTTTTTCTTGAATTGTATAAAAGAAATGTCATTTACCTATTGAGTGTTAGGGTAGTTGATGAATCTTATAAAAACGATGTAATGTACCTATCAATAGATAAGGTTTTTGGTTGAATCGTATAAAAACAATATCAAATACTTATCAAAATATAGGGTTTTTGGACAAATCGTATAAAAATGATGTCATGTACCTATCAGGATATATAGTTTTTGGCTGAATCTTATTAAAATGTTGTCTTGTAATTAATTAAATAATGTGTTTTTGGTTGAATCATATAAACATGATGTCATGTACCTATCGAAAGGTAAGGTTTTTGGTTGAATCGTATAAAAATAATGGGATATACCTATTGAGAGATAAAGTTTTTGGTTGAATCATATAAAAACGATGTCATGTACCTATGGAGGGATAGGGTTTTTAGTAAATTAAATAAAAATAAAGTCATGTACCTATCAAAAGATAGAGTTTTTGGTTGAATCTTCTTAAAACGACATTATGTAACTATCGAAATAAAGGATTTATAGTTGAATCATATAAATAAAATGTCATGTACTTGTCGAGAGATAAGATTTTTGGTTGAATCGTATAAAAACGATGTCATGTACCTATCTCAAGATATGGTTTTAGTTGAATCTTATAAAAACAATATCATGTACCTATCAAGAGATAAGGTTTTTGAATGAATCATATAAAAACATTCTCATGTATCTATCGAGAGATATGTATTTGGTTGAATCCTATAAAAATAATGTCGTGTACTTATTGATATGGTTTTTACTCTAATCAAATAAACACGATGTCATGTATCTATCGAGAGATAATGTTTTTAGTTTAATCGTATAAAAATAATGTCATGTACTTATCGAGATATAGGGTTTTTGGTAGAATCGTATAAAAACGATGTATGTACCTACTTAGAGATAGGTTTTTTGGTTGTATAAAAACATTGTATTGTACCTATCGAGAGATATGGATATGGTTGAATCGTATAAAAATGTTGTCATGTACCTATGGAGAGATAGGGTTTGTATTTGAATTGTATAAAAACGATGTCATGAACCTATCGAGAGATATGATTTTTGGTTGAATCGCATTAAAACAATGTATGTACCTATTAAGAGATAGGGTTTTTTGTTGAATGATATAAATACAATGTGTTGTACCTATCAAGAGATATGGATTTGGTAGATTCGTATAAAACAATGTCATGTATCTATGGAGAGATAGGTTTTTGGGTTAATTATATAAAAAACAATGTCATGTACCTATTGAGAGATAGGTTTTGGTAAATTCGTGTAACAACGATATCATGTACCTATCAAGAGATATAGTTTTTGGTTGAATTTTATAAAAACAATGTCAAATACTTTTCAAAATATTGAGTTTTTGGTCAAATCATATAAAAATGATATAATGTACCTATCGAGAGATATGATTTTTGGTTAATTTGTATAAACTTGATCTTCCGTACCTATCGAGAGATAAGGTTTTTGGTTGAATCGTAAAAAAACATAGTCATGTATTTATCAAGATATATATAGTTTTTGGTTAAATAGTAATAAAATGTTATCATGTACTATAAGAGAGATAGAGTTTTCGGTTGAATTGTATTAAAACAATGTAATGTACCTATTGAGAGATAAGGTTTTTGTTTGAATCGTATAAAAACGATGTATGTAACTATTGAGAGATAGAGTTTTTTGTTGAATTATATAAAAACGTGTCATGTACTTATTGAGTGATAGGGTTGTTGGTTGAATTATATAAAAATAATTTCATGTAACTATCAAGAGATATGGATTTGGTTGAATCATATAAAAACGATGTCATGTACCTATGAAGATAGGTTGTTGGTTTAATTATATAAATACCTTGTCATGTACCAATCGAGAGATAGTTTTTGGTAGATTCGTATAAAAACGATGTCATGTACCTATCAATAGATAATGTTTTAGGTTGAATCGTATATAAACAATATCAAATACTTATCAAAATATAGGATTTTTGGTCAAATCTTATAAAAAGATGTCATGACCTATTAGTAAATAGAGTTTTTGGCTGAATCTTACTAAAATGTTGTCATGTAATTAAGTAAAGAAAGTGTTTTTGGTTGATTCATATAAACATGATGTCATGTACCTATCGAGAGATTGGGTTTTTAATTGAATCGTATAAAAATGATGGCATGTACCTACCGACAGATAAAGTTTTTGGTTAAATTATATAAGATGAAAGTCATGTACCTATTAAGAAATAGAGTTTTTAGTTGAATCTTCTTAAAACGACATTATGTAACTATTGAAAGAAGGATTTTTAGTTAATTCATATAAACATGATGTAATGTACCTATCGAGAGATAAAGTTTTTGGTTGAATTGTATAAAAACGATATCATGTACTTATATCACAATATAGTTTGGTTGAATTGAATATAAACAATATCATGTATCTATCGAGAGATAAATTTTTTGAATGAATTGCATAAAAATGATGTCATGCATCTATCGAGAGATAAGGTATTTTATTGAATCATATAAAAACAAGTCATGTACCTATTGAGAGATAGGGTTGTTGGTTGAATCCTATAAAATGATGTCATGTACTATTAGAAAAATTAAGTAGGTTAATTTTAACCGGACATAGAACTAAATTAATCTCAACTTTCATGTGCAGGAACAAATCCAACCGCATGGACCGGTTGGAAAATATATCAAAGTAATCCGTCTCCAAATGATCATGTCATGATCAAGAGGATCTGGCTTCAACTTCTCAACCAGACCAGCTAGAAAGAAAGTTCTCAAATCTAGCTGGACCATAATACGAAAAGATCAACCGGAAACTATGAATTGCACAATGACGTAATATGATGAAATAGATGCTTCTTGGGAAAATGCAAAAACATAAGATCCAGATCAGAAGCATGTTATAAAAACAATGATGATCTGCTTATCCAAGATCCGAAGCAAGATCTGAATCAGACAGCCGGAACGTGCATGTTTTCCATGTGTCCAAAACTGCAAGCCGCTCACGTCATCAGAACCTGACCGGTGGACGCATGCTTCACAAGTGTCAGAAAGGTGAAACATGCACTCAACATCTCTGAACCGTCGTGGTTTCAGAATGACTAATCCTACGGAGAGAGAAGAAAATGATCGTTAGGACATTACTCACTATAAAAGGAAGACGAAGGGACTTCATTAAATATGGTTCTGAATATTTAAGAGAGAGAAAGAGATCTCACGCGCGATCCTAAATAGTTGTTTGATTTACTAATAGCATTGTTATTGTATTGAGTTATTGTATTACATCAGAGTGAAGTGGTGTAACCGGCGTGTAGCGATTAAGGCTCGTCCGACAGTTATGAGTGTTGTAACATTCAAATTTAGTGGAGATCCTTCTCATAATCTGAGAAGAAGGGGTGACGTAGGAGGGTTTTCTCCGAACATCCATAAAAAATCTTGTCTTGTGTCTTTTCTTTATTTCCTACTTACCTACTCTAAAACGGAACTATTACTAACCGAAACATAATCCTTAATCAAACCGGTCTATCTATCCTCTTTAGCCGATCATTTACAAACATCATCCAAAGTTTTGTGTGTTGCTTCAAGATGAAACAGACATTTCCACCCTTGAACCCGGTTCAAGAGTCTGTGACAGTTTGCGTAGTGTTAAGAACGGTCGTAGTCTCTAACCGGACTATCACCAATTAGAGCGTGTGTTATGTTGCTGTAAGCGGTCAACCCTTAAAAACCGGAACCCCGGTCCTTCAAGGGAGATCCTGATCCTAACAAGTGGTATCAGAGCGAGGTTGTTAACACTCAAGCAACCAAAGAAGATGGGAAGCATGACCCACAGCGACAAGCTACCGATGCTAAATAGTGAAGCGTTTAGCAGTTGGAAGAAACATATGTATCTATATCTAATTACACTGGATGATGAGATGAGCAGAGTTCTGAACTATCAAAAGATATAAAAACAATTTCTTGTAACTATCAAAAGATATGGATTTGGTTGAATCATATAAAAACGATGTCATGTACCTATGGACATAGGTTGTTGGTTTAATTATATAAATACCATGTCATGTACCAACGAGAGATAGTTTTTGGTAGATTCGTATAAAAACGATGTCATGTACCTATCAATAGATAATGTTTTTGGTTGAATCGTATATAAACAATATTAAATACTTGTCAAAATATAGGATTTTTGGTCAAATCTTATAAAAATGATGTCATGTACCTATCAGGAGATAGAGTTATTGGCTGAATCTTATTAAAATCCTTTCATGTAATTAATTAAAGAAAGTGTTTTTGGTTGATTCATATAAACATGATGTCATATACATATCGAGAGATAGGGTTTTTAGTTGAATCGTATAAAAAGTATGGCATGTACCTATCGAGAGATAAAGTTTTTTGTTAAATTATATAAAAACAAAGTCACGTACCTATCAAGAAATAGAGTTTTTAGTTGAATCTTCTTAAAACGACATTATGTAACTATTGAAAGAAGGATTTTTAGTTAATTCATATAAACATGATGTAATGTATCTATCGAGAGATAAGGTTTTTGGTTGAATCGTATAAAAACAATATCATGTACCTATATCACAATATAGTTTGATTGAATTGAATAAAAACAATATCATGTACCTATCGAGAGATAAAGTTTTTGAATGAATCGTATAAAAATGATGTCATGCATATATCGAGAGATAGGGTATTTTATTGAATCATATAAAAACAAGTCATGTACCTATTGAGAGATAGGGTTGTTGATTGAATCCTATAAAAATGATGTCATGTACTTATCGAGAGATATGGTTTTAGTATAATCAAATAAACACGATGTGATGTATCTATCAAGAGATAATGTTTTTGGTTTAATCGTATAAAAATGATGTCATGTACTTATCGAGTTATAGGGTTCTTGGTAGAATAATATAAAAATGATGTATGTACCTATTGAGAGATAAGATTCTTTGTTGAAAAATATAAAAACAATATTTTGTGTCCATCGAGAGATAGGGATTTGGTTGAATCATATAAAAACGATGTCATGTACCTATGGAGAGATAGGGTTTATATTTGAATTGTATAAAAACGATGTGATGAACCTATCGGGAGATAAGGTTTTTGGTTGAATCGTATTAAAACGATGTATGTACCTATTAAGAGATAAGGTTTTTTGTTGAATGATATAAAAACGAGGTATGTATCTATTGAGAGATAGGGTTGCTTGTTGAATCATATAAAAACAATATCTTATAGCTATCATGAGATATGGATTTGGTAGATTCGTATAAAAACAATTCCATGTACCTATGGAGAGGTAGGTTTTTGGGTTAATTATATAAAAAACAATTTCATGTACCTATCGAGAGATAGGTTTTTGGTAAATTCGTGTAAAAACGATGTCATGTACCTATCAAGAGATATAGTTTTTGCTTGAATTTTATAAAAACAATATCAAATACTTATCAAAATATAGGGTTCTTGGTCAAATCATATAAAAATGATATAATGTACCTATCGAGAGATATGATTTTTGGTTATTTGTATAAACATTATGTTCTGTACCTATCGAGAGATAATATTTTTGGTTGAATCGTAAAAAAACAATGTCATGTATCTATGAAGATATATAGTTTTTCGTTGAATAGTAATAAAATGTTATCATGTACCATAAGAGAGAAAGAGTTTTCGGTTGAATTGTATTAAAACAATGTAATGTGCATATCGATAGATAAGGTTTTTGTTTGAATCGTATAAAAAACGATGTATATACCTATTGAGAGATAGGGTTTTTTGTTGAATTATATAAAAACGATGTCATGCACTTATCGAGAGATAGGGTTTTTGGTTGAATTGTATAAAAACAATGTGATGTACCATCAAGAGTTAGGGGTTTTGGACGAATCGTATAAAAATGATGTGATTTACCTATCGAGAGTAGAGTTTTTGGATGAATCTTATAAAAACATTGTCATGTAACTATTGAAAGATAGGGTTTTTGGTTGCAACTTAAAAGCGCGATGTCACATACCTTATTTCTCTTAATTGCATCGTTCTTTTAAGTTGCAACCAAAAACACTATCTTTCGATAGTTACATGACAATGTTTTTATAAGATTCATCCAAAAACTCAACTCTCGAATGGTAAATCACAACATTTTTATACGAATCATCCAAAAACCATAACTTTTGATAGGTACATGACATTGCTTTTATACAATTCAACCAAAAATCCTATCTCTCGATAAGTACATGACATCGATTTTATGTGATTCTACCAAAAATCCTATATGTACATGACTTTACTTTTATTCAATTCTACCAAAAATCCTATCTCTCGATAGGTACATTTTTTATACGATTCAATTAAAAACCCTATCTCTCGATAGGTACATTATAAAATTTTTATACGATTCGACCAAAAACTATATATTTTGATAAATACATCACATTGTTTTTATGCGATTCAACCAAAAACATTATATATTAATAGGTACATGACATTGTTTTGATACGAATCTACCAAAAACCTATCACTCAATAGTTACTTGACATCGTTTTTATACGATTCCACCAAAACCGTAAACCATATCTCTTGATAGTTACATGACATTGATTTTTTACGATTCATCCAAAACTCTATCTTTCGATAGGTATATGACATTGTTTGTATGCAATTCAACCAAAAACCCTATCTCTCCATAGCTACATGACATCATTTGTATGTGATTCAACCTAAAATCCTATATCTCGATAGGTACATGACATCGTTTTTTTACAATTCAACAAAAAACCATATCTCTCGATAGGTACATTACATTGTTTTTATATAATTCAACAAAAAACTCTATTTGTTTTAAGGTACATGACAACATTTTTTATACGATTCAATTAAAAACCCTATCTCTCGATAGGTATATTACATCATGTTTATACGAATCAACCAAAACCATATCTCTAAATAGGTACATTATATAATTTTTATACGATTCGACCAAAAACTATATATTTTGATAAATACATGACATTGTTTTTATACGATTGAACTATAAACATTATATCTTGATAGGTACATGACAACGTTCTGATACGAATCTACCAAAAGCCTATCACTCAATAGGTACCGGACATTGATTCCACCAAAACCTTAAACCATATATCTCGATAGGTACATGACATTGATTTTTTACGATTTATTCAAAAACCCTAACTCTTGATAGGTACATAACATTGCTTTTATACAATTCAACCAAAAACCCTATTCAATAAAAAAATCTTATTTCTCGATAAGTACAAGAAATCGTTTTTATACGATTCAATAAAAATATCATATTATTCGATAAGTACATGACATCGTTATTATACGATTAAACTAAAACTCTATCTCTCGATAGGTATATGACAATATGTTTATACGAATCAACCAAAAACCTTATCTCTCGATAAATACATGACATCATTTTCATGCGATTCGATAAAAAAACTATATATCTCAATAGGTACATGTCATATTTTTTATACAATTAAAACAAAATCTATATCTCTCAATAGGAACATAACAACGTTTTTATATGATTTAACCAAAAACCTTATTTCTAGAAAGGTACATGACATCATTTTTGTATGATTCAACTAAAAACCCTATCTCTCGATAGGTATATGACATCATGTTTATACGAATCAACAAAAACCTCATTCTATCGATAGGTACATTACATCGTTTTCATACGAGTCCACCAAAAACTCTATCTCTTAAAGGTACATGACATCGTTCATACGATTAAAGAAAAAACTATATCTTTCAATAGGTATATGACATTGTGTTTTTATGATATAACCAAAAACCCTATCTTTTGATAGTTACATGACAACTTTTTTTATAAAATTCAGCCAAAAACTCTATCTCTTGATAGGTACGTGATATCATTTTTATACGATTTATCCAAAACCCTAACTCTCAATAGGTACATGACATTTTTTTATACGAATCAACCAAAAACTTTATCTCTCGATTGGTACATGACGGCGTTTTTTTAAAATTCAACCATAAACTTTATCTCTCGATAGGTACATGATATATTTTTAATACGATTCATCTAAAACCCCTAACTCTCGATAGGTGCATGACATGATTTTATAATATTTTACCAAAAACTCTATCTCGATAGGTTCATATAGGTACAAGACATTGCTTTTATACAATTGAACCAAAAATCCTATCTCTCGATAGGTACCTGAAATCATTTTTATGCGATTCAACTAAAAAATCCTATCTCTCTAAAGGTACATGACATCTTGTTTATAAATTTAACCAAAAACACTATCTCTCGATAGGTACATGATATCGTTTTTATACGATTCAACTAAAAACCCTATCTATCCGTAGATATATTACATCATGTTTATATGAATCAACCAAAAACTCTATCTCTCTATAGTTACATGACATCATTTTCATATGATTCAACCATAAACCCTATCTCTCGGAAGGTACATGACATCGTTTTTATACGATTAAAGTAAAAACAATATGTTTCGATATGTACATGACATTATGTTTTTATGATACAACCAAAAACCCTATTTCTTTATAGTTACATGACATCATTTTTATAAAAAACCAAAAACTCTATTTTTGATTGGTACATGACATCAATTTTATACGATTCATCCAAAAACCCTAACTCTCGATAGGTACATGATATTATTTGTATATAATTCAAACAAAAAATCTTATCCTCTCAATAGGTATAAGACCTCATTTTTATGAGATTTTACCAAAAATCCTATCTCTCAATAGGTACGTGACATCATTTTATACGATTAACCCAAAAACCAAATATCTTGATTGGTGCATGATATCGTTTTTATACGATTTATCTTAAACCCTATCTCTAATTAGGTATAATAATATTGTTTTTATATGATTCAACCAAAAACTCTATCTCTCTATAGGTACATGACATCATTTTTATACGATTCAACCAAAAACCCTATCTCTCAAAAGGTAAATGACATCGTTTTATACGATTCAACCAAAAACCCTATCTATAGATTGGTACATGACATTGTTTTTATACGACTTAACCAAAAACCATATCTCTCGATATGTACACGACGTCGTATTTATATGATTCATCCAAAAACCCTATCTCTCGATAAGTAAATGACAACGATTTTATTCGATTCAACCAAATATTTTATCTCTCGATAAATATATGACATCATGTTTATACGAATTAACTAAAAACCTTATCTCTCGATAGGTACATGGCATCGTTTTTATAAAATTCAAGTAAATACTCAATCTCTCGATAGGTACATGACATATTTTTAATAGGATTCATCCAAAAACCCTAACTCTCGATAGGTACATGACATCATTTTTATGAGATATTACCAAAAATTCCATCTCTCGATAGGTAAATGAAATCGTTTTTATACGATTCAACGAAAAATCAAATCTCTTGATTGGTACTTGACTACAATTTTATATAATTTATCCAAAAACCTATCTCTCAATAGGTACATAATATCGTTTTTATACGATTCTACCAAATACCCTATCTCTCGATAGGTTCATGATATCGTTTTTTTGCAATTCAACCAAAAACACAATCTCTCAATATAAATATGACATCATTATTATAGGATTCAACAAAAAACTTTATCTCTGGATTGGTACATGACATTAGTTTTATACGATTTAACCAAAAATATTATCTCTCGATATGTACATGACATCGTATTTATATGATTCGACCAAAACCCTATCTCTCGATAGGTACATAACATCAATTTTAAACGATTCAACCAAAAACCTTATCTCTCGACAGGTACATGTCATTGTGTTTATTTTATTAGACTAAAAATCATATCTCTTGATTGATACATGATAACAATTATATAGGATTCATTAAAAAACTTTATCTCTTGATAGGTATATAAAATTGTTTTTATACGATTCAATTAAAACCTTATCTTAAGATAGGTACATGACATCATTTTTATACAATTCAACTAAAAACATTATCTCTCGATAGTTACATGACACGATTTTATGTGATTCAACCAAAAACTCAATCTCTCAAAAGGTACATGACATCATTTTTAAACGATTCGACCAAAAACCATGTATCTCGATTGATACATGACATCGTTTTTATACAATTAAAACAAAAACTCTATCTCTCGAGAGGTATATGACATCGTGCTTTTATGATGCAACCAAAAACCCTATTTTTCGATTGTTACATGACTATGTTTTTATAAGTTTCAACCAAAATTCCTCCTCTCGATAAGTACATCACATCATTTTTATACAATTCATCCAAAAACCCTAACTCTTGTTAGGTACAAGACATTGCTTTTATACAATTGAACCAAAAATCCTATCTCTCGATAGGTACTTGAAATCATTTTTATGCGATTCAACTAAAAAACCATATTTCTCTAAAGGTACATCTTATTTATAAATTTAACCAAAAACACTATCTCTCGATAGTTACATGAAATCGTTTTTATACGATTCAACATAAATCCATATTTCTCAATAGGTACATGACATCGTTTTTATACGATTCATCTAAATACCCTATCTCTCTGTAGGTATATGACATCGTGTTTATATGAATCAACCAAAAACACTATCTCTCGATAGTTACATGACATCATTTTCATATGATTCAACCATAAACCCTATCTCTGGGAAGGTACATGACATCGTTTTTATAAGATTAAAGCAAAAACAATATGTTTCGATATGTGCATGACATTGTGTTTTTATGATACAACCAAAAACCATATTTTTTTTATAGTTACATGACATCATTTTTATAAAAAACCAAAAACTCTATTTTTGATTGGTACATGACATCATTTTTATACGATTCATCCAAAAACCCTAACTCTCGATAGGTACATGATATTTATTGTATACAATTCAAACAAAAAATCTTATCCTCTCAATAGGTACAAGACATCATTTTTATGAGATTTTACCAAAAACCCTATCTCTCAATAGGTACGTGACATCGTTTTTATACGATTAATCCAAAAACCAAATATCTTGATTGGTGCATGATAACGTTTTTATACGATTTATCTAATTAGATATAATAATATTGTTTTAATATGATTCAACCAAAAAATCTATCTCTCTATAGGTACATGACATCATTTTTATACGATTCAATCAAAAACCCTCTCTCAAAAGGTAAATGACATAGTTTTATACGATTCAACCAAAAACCCTATCTATAGATTGGTACATGACATTGTTTTTATACGATTTAACAAAAAACCTTATCTCTCGATATGTACACGACATCGTATTTATATGATTCATCCAAAAACCCTATCTCTCGATATGTACATGATATCGTTTTTATGCGATTCAACCAAAAACACAATCTCTCAATAGAAATATGACATCATTATTAAAGGATTCAACAAAAAACTTTATCTCTGGATTGGTACATGACATTATTTTTACACGATTTAACCAAAAAGTTTATCTCTCGATATGTACATGACATCGTATTTATAAGATTCGGCAAAAAACCCTATCTCTTGATAGGTACATAACATCAATTTTAAACGATTCAACCAAAAAACATATCTCTCGACAGGTACATGTCATTGTGTTTATTTTATTAGACTAAAAATCATATCTCTTTATTGATACATGATAACAATTATATAGGATTCATTCAAAAACTTTATCTCTTGATAGGTATATAAAATTGTTTTTATACGATTCAATTAAAACCTTGTCTTAAGATAGATATAGGACATCATTTTTATACAATTCAACTAAAAACATTATCTCTCGATAGATACAGGAAATCGATTTTAAGCGATTCAACCAAAAACTCAATCTCTCAAAAGATACATGACATCATTTTAATACGATTCGACCAAAAACCATGTATCTCGATTGATACATGACATCGTCTTTATACAATTAAAACAAAAACTCTATCTCTTGAGAGGTATATGACATCGTGCTTTTATGATGCAACAAAAACCCTATTTTTCGATTGTTACATGACTATGTTTTTATAAGTTCCAACCAAAATTCTTACTCTCGATAAGCACATCACATCATTTTTATACAATTCATCCAAAAACCCTAACTCTTGTTAAGTACAAGACATTGCTTTTATACAATTGAACCAAAAATCCTATCTCTCGATAGTTACCTAAAATCATTTTTATGTGATTCATCCAAAAACCCTATCTCTCGATAGGTACATGATATCGTTTTTATACGATTCAACCAAAAACACAATCTTTCAATAGAAATATGACACCATTATTAATCTCTGGATTGGTACATTACATTATTTTTATACGATTTAACCAAAAAGCTTATCTCTCGATATATACATGACATCGTATTTATATGATTCGGCCAAAAATCTTATCTCTCGATAGGTACATAACATCGATTTTAAACGATTCAACCAAAAACCTTATCTCTCGACAGGTACATGTCATTGTGTTTATTTTATTAGACTAAAAATCATATCTCTTGATTGATACATGATAACAATTATATAGGATTCATTCAAAAACTTTATCTCTTGATAGGTATATAAAATTGTTTTTATACGATTCAATTAAAACCTTATCTTAAGATAGGTACAAGACATCATTTTTATACAATTCAACTAAAAACATTATCTCTCGATAGATACATGACATCGATTTTATGCGATTCAACCAAAAACTCAATCTCTCAAAAGGTACATGACATCATTTTTATACGATTCGACCAAAAACCATGTATCTCGATTGATACATGACATCATTTTTATACAATTAAAGCAAAAACTCTATCTCTCGATAGGTATATGACATCGTGCTTTTATGATGCAACCAAAAACCCTATTTTTCGATTGTTACATAACTATGTTTTTATAAGTTTCAACCAAAATTCCTACTCTCGATAAGTACATCACATCATTTTTATACAATTCATCCAAAAACCCTAACTCTTGTTAGGTACAAGACATTGCTTTCATACAATTGAACCAAAAATCCTATCTCTCGATAGGTACCTGAAATAATTTTTATGTGATTCAACAAAAAACCTTAACTCTCTAAAGGTACATGACATCTTATTTATAAAATTTAACCAAAAACACTATCTCTCGATAGTTACATGAAATCGTTTTTATACGATTCAACATAAATCCCTATTTCTCGATAGGTACATGACATCGTTTTTATACGATTCAAATAAATACCCTATCTCTCTGTAGGTATATGACATCGTGTTTATATGAATCAACCAAAAACTCTATCTCTCGATAGTTTCATGACATAATTTTCATATGATTCAACCATAAACCCTATCTCTAGGAAGGTACATGACATCGTTTTTATACGTTTACAGCATAAACAATATGTTTCGATATGTACATGACATTGTGTTTTTATGATACAACCAAAAACCATATTTTTTTATAGTTACATGACATCATTTTTATAAAAAACTAAAAACTCTATTTTTGATTGGTACATGAAATCATTTTTATACGATTCATCCTAAAACCCTAACTCTCAATAAGTACATGATATTTCTTGTATATAATTCAAACAAAAAATCTTATCCTCTCAATAGGTACAAGACATCATTTTTATGAGATTTTACCCAAAATCCTATCTCTCAATAGGTACGTGGCATCGTTTTTATACGATTAATCCAAAAACTAAATATCTTGATTGGTGCATGATATCGTTTTTATACGATTTATCTAAAACCCTTTCTCTAATTAGATATAATAATATTGTTTTCATATGATTCAACCAAAAACTCTATCTCTCTATAGGTACATGAAATCATTTTTATACGATTCAACCAAAAACCTATCTCTCAAAAGGTAAATGACATCGTTTTATACGATTAAACCAAAAACCTATCTCTAGATTGGTACATGACATTATTTTTAAACGATTTAACCAAAAACCTTATCTCTCGATATGTACATGATATCGTATTTATATGATTCATCCAAAAACCCTATCTCTCGATAGGTAAATGACATCGATTTTATTCGATTCAACCAAATATTATATCTCTCGATAAATATATGACATCATGTTTATACGAATCAACCAAAAACCTTATCTCTCGATAGGTACATGACATATTTTTAATACGATTCATCCAAAAACCCTATCTCTTGATAGGTACATGCCATCATTTTTATGAGATTTTACCAAAAACACAATCTCTCAATAGAAATATGACATCATTATTATAGGAATCAACCAAAACCTCTATCTCTGGATTGGTACATGACATTATTTTTAAACTATTTAACCAAAAACCTAATCTTTTAATTGGTACATGACAACAATTTTATATAATTTATTCAAAAACCTATCTCTCAATAGGTACATAATATCGTTTTTATACGATTCAACCAAAAATCCTATCTCTCAATAGGTACATGACATCATTTTTATACGATTCAACCAAAAACCATATATCTCGATCGATACATGACATCGTTTTTAAACAATTAAAGCAAAAACTCTATCTCTCAAGTGGTATATGACCTCGTGCTTTTATGATGCAACCAAAAACCATATTTTTCGATTGTTACATGACTATGTTTTTATAAGTTTCAACCAAAAACCCTACTCTCGATAAGTACATCACATCATTTTTATAAAATTCATCCAAAAATCCTAACTCTTGTTAGGTACAAGACATTGCTTTTATACAATTGAACCAAAAATACTATCTCTCGATAGGTACCTGAAATCATTTTTATGCGATTCAACTAAAAAACCCTATCTCTCTAAAGGTACATGACATCTTGTTTATAAATTTAACCAAAAGCACTATCTCTCGATAGTTACATGAAATTGTTTTTATACGATTCAACATAAATCCCTATTTCTCGATAGGTACATGACATCGTTTTTATACGATTCAACTAAATACCCTATCTCTCTGTAGGTATATGACATCATGTTTATATGAATCGACCAAAAACTCTATCTCTCGATAGTTACATGACATCATTTTTAAATGATTCAACCATAAACCCTATCTCTCGGAAGGTACATGACATCATTTTTATACGTTTAAAGCAAAAAACAATATGTTTCGATATGTACATGACATTGTGTTTTTATGATACAACCAAAAACCCTATTTTTTATAGTTACATGACATCATTATTAAAAAATACCAAAAACTCTATTTTTGATAGGTAAATGACATCATTTTTATACAATTCATCCAAAAACTCTCGATAGGTACATGATATTTCTTGTATACAATTCAAACAAAAAAATATTATCCTCTCAATAGGTACGTTACATCTTTTTTATACGATTAAACCAAAAACCAAATATCTTGATTGGTGCATGATATCGTTTTTATACAATTTATCTAAAACCCTATCTCTAATTAGGTATAATAATATTGTGTTTATACGATTCAACCAAAAACTCTATCTCTCTATAGGTACATGACATCATTTTTATACGATTCAACCAAAGACCCTATGTCTAGATTGGTACATGACATTATTTTTATACGATTTAACCTAAAACTTTATCTCTCGATATGTACACGACATCGTATTTATATAATTCATCCAAAAACCCTATCTCTCGATAAGTAAATGACATCGATTTTATTCGATTCAACCAAAAATTCTATCTCTCAATAAATATTTGACATCATATTTATACGAATTAACCAAAAACCTTATCTCTCAATAGGTACATGACGTCGTTTTTATAAAATTCAAGCAAAAACTCTATCTCTCGATAGGTAAATGACATATTTTTAATACGATTAGGTACATGACATCATTTTTATGAGATTTTACCAAAAAATCTATCCCTCTATAGGTAAATGACATCGTTTTTATACGATTCAACCAAAAACCAAATCTCTTGATGTGTACATGACAACAATTTTATATAATTTATCCAAAACACTATCTCTCAATAGGTAAATAAAATCGTTTGTATACGATTCAACCAAAAACCCTATCTCTCGATAGGTACATGATATCGTTTTCATGCGATTCAATCAAAAATACAATCTGTCAATAAAACTATGACATCATTATTATATGATTCAACCAAAAACTCTATCTCTGGATTGGTACATGACATTATTTTTATACGATTTAACCAAAAACCTTATCTCTCGATATGTACATGACATCGTATTTATAAGATTCAGCCAAAAACCCTAACTATAGATTGGTACATGACATTATTTTTATACGAGTTACTCAAAAACCTTATCTCTCGATACGTACATGATATCATATTTATATGATTCATCCAAAACCCTATCTCTCGATAGGTAAATGACATCGATTTTGTTCGATTCAACCAAAAATTTTATCTCTCGATAAATAGATGACATTATGTTTATACGAATCAACCAAATACCTGATCTCTCGATAGGTACATGACGTTGTTTTTATAAAACTCAAGCAAAAACTCTATCTCTCGATAGGTACATGACATATTTTTAATACGATTCATCCAAAAACTCTAACTCTCGATAAGTACATGACATTATTTTTATGAGATTTTACCTAAAACTCAATCTCTCGATGGGTAAATGACATCGTTTATATACGATTCAACCAAAAACCAAATCTCTTGATTGATACATGACAACAATTTTATATAATTTATCCAAAACCCTATCTCTCAATAGGTACATATTGTTGTTTTTATACGATTCAACCAAAAACCCTATCTCTCGATAGGTACATGATATCGTTTTTATGAGATTATACCAAAAACACAATCTCTCAATAGAAATATGACATCATTATTATAGGATTCAGCTAAAAACTCTATCTCTGGATTGGTACATGGCATTATTTTTATACGATTTACCCAAAAAGCTTATCTCTCGATATGTACATGACATCGTATTTATATGATTCAGCCAAAAACCTTATCTCTCGATAGGTACATAACATCGATTTTAAATGATTCAACCAAAAACCATATCTCTCGTTAGGTACATGTCACTGTGTTTATTGTATTATACTAAAATTCATATCTCTTGATAGATAAATGATAACAATTATATAGGATTCATTCAAAAACTTTATCTCTTGATAGGTATATAAAATTGTTTTTATACGATTCAATTAAAATCTTATCTTAAGATATGTACATTACATCATTTTTATACAATTCAACTAAAAACATTATCTCTCGCTTGATACATGACATTGATTTTATGCGATTCAACCAAAAACTCAATCTCTCGATAGTTACATGAAATCATTTTTATACGATTCGACCAAAAACTATGTATCTCGATTGATACATGACATCGTTTTAATACAATTAAAGCAAAAACTCTACCTCTCAATAGGTATATGACATCGTGCTTTTATGATGCAACTAAAAACCCTATTTTTCGATAGTTACATGACAATGTTTTTATAAGTTTCAACCAAAAACCCTACTCTCGATAGGTACATCACATCATTTTTATACGATTTATCCAAAAACCCTAACTCTTGATAGGTACAAGACATTGATTTTATACAATTGAACCAAAAGTCCAATCTCTCGATAAGTACCTGAAATCATTTTTATGCGATTCAACCAAAAAACCTTATCTCTCAAAAGGTACATGACATCTTGTTTATAAATTTAACCAAAAACACTATCTCTCGATAGTTACATGAAATCATTTTTATACGATTCAACATAAATCCCTATTCCTCGATAGGTAGATGACATCATTTTTATACGATTCAATAAAACCCTATCTCTCCGTAGGTATATGACATCATGTTTAAATGAATCAACCAAAAACTCTATCTCTCGATAGTTACATGACATCATTTTCATATGATTCAACCAAAAACTCTATCTCTCGGAAGGTACATGACATTGTTTTTATACGATTAAAGCAAAAAAAATATGTTTCGATATGCACATAACATTGTGTTTTTATGATACAACCAAAAACACTATTTTTTATAGTTACATCATTATTATAAAAAACCAAATTTTTTATTTTTGATAGGTACATGACATCATTTTTATACGATTCTTCCAAAAACCCTAACTCTCGATAAGTACATGATATTTCTTATATATAATTCAAACAAAATATCTTATCCTCTCAATAGGTACAAGACATCATTTTTATGAGATTTTACCAAAAATCCTATCTGTCAATAGGTACGTGACATCGTTTTTATACGATTAAACCAAAAACCAAATATCTTGATTGGTACATGATATCGTTTTTATACGATTTATCTAAAACTCTATATCTAATTAGGTATAATAATATTGTTTTTATACGATTCAACCAACAACTCTATCTTTCTATAGGTACATGACATCATTTTTATACGATTCAACCAAAAACCCTATCTCTTAAAAGGTAAATGACATGGTTTATACGATTCAACCAAAAACCCTATCTCTAGATTGGTACATGACATTATTTTTATATGATTTAACCAAAAATCTTATCTTTCGATATGTACATGATATCGTATTTATATGATTCATCCAAAAACCCTATCTCTCGATAGGTAAATGACATCGATTTTATTCGATTCAACCAAAATTCTATCTCTCGATAAATATATGACATCATGTTTATACGAATCAACCAAAAACCTTATCTCTCGATAGGTACATGACATATTTTTAATACTATTCATCCAAAAACCCTATCTCTTGATAGGTACATGATATCATTTTTATTAGATTTTATCAAAAACACAATCTATCAAAATTGAAATAAAAGGTTGAGGTAGTATAAAGCTGATTTTTGCAATTATCGGATATGCTTATAACAGTCATGGGATAAATACTATTAGCTACGCTACAAGATAAAACCGATTAAGATACTACCTGCTACGCTTTAGAATGAACCTATTGAGATATTACCAATTTCGAGATATTTCCAGTTTTGAGATACTACCGTCTACACATTTACATAGAACCGATATAGAGATAATACCAGCTATACATTAAATGAAGCCAATATGGAGATACTACCAGCTACACATTAAATGAAGCCGATATGGAGATACTATCATCTAGGCATTAGATAAAGCCTATATAGAGATACTACCGGCTACGCTTTAGATAAAACCGATATGGAGATACTACTGGCTACACTTTAGATAAAACCGATATAAGCGTTGAACTGTATAAAAACAATGTCATGTACCTATCAAGTGTTGGGTTTTTGGATGAATCGTATAAACATGATGTCATGTACATAACGAGAAATAGGGTTTTTGGTTGAATTGTATAAAAACAATGTCATGTACCTATTGAAAGATAATGTTTTTGGTTGAATCGTATAAAAATATTTCATGTACCTATCTCAAGATATGGTTTTTGTTGAATCGTATAATAGAAATGTAATGTACCTATCGAGAGATAAGATTTTTGAATAAATTGTATGAAAATATTGTCATATATCTATCGAGAGATAGGTATTTGGTTGAATTCTAAAAAAATGATGTCATGTACCTATCTAGAGATATGGTTTTTAGTCTAATCAAATAAACATGATGTCATGTATCTATCGAGAGATAATGTTTTTGGTTTAATCGTATAAAAATGATGTCATTTATTTATCGAGATATAGGGTTTTTGGTTGAATCGTATAAAAACAATGTATGTACCTATTGAGAGTTAGGATTTTTTGTTGAATCAAATAAAAACGATATCATTTACCTATTGAGAGATAAGGTTGTTGGTTAAATCATATAAAAACAATGTCTTGTACCTATCGAGAGATAAGGATTTGGTTGAATCGTATAAAAACAATGTCATGTACATATGGAGAGATAGTGTTTTTGGTTGAATCGTATAAAAACGATGTCATATACCTATCAAAAGATAAGGTTTTTGGTCAAATCATATAAAAACCATGTATTGTACTTATATTAAGATATGGTTTTGGTTGAATCGTATAAACATGATGTCATGTACATAACGAGAAATAGAGTTTTTGGTTGAATTGTATAAAAACAATGTCATGTACCTATTGAAAGATAATGTTTTTGGTTGAATCGTATAAAAATATTTCATGTACCTATCTCAAGATATGGTTTTTGTTGAATCGTATAACAGAAATGTAATGTACCTATCGAGAGATAAGATTTTTGAATAAATTGTATGAAAACATTGTCATATATCTATCGAGAGATAGGTATTTGGTTGAATTCTAAAAAAATGATGTCATGTACCTATCTAGAGATATGGTTTTTAGTCTAATCAAATAAACATGATGTCATGTATCTATCGAGAGATAATGTTTTTGGTTTAATCGTATAAAAATGATGTCATTTATTTATCAAGATATAGGGTTTTTGGTTGAATCGTATAAAAACAATGTATGTACCTATTGATAGATAGGGTTTTTGGTTTTATCGAATAAAAACAATGTCATGTAACTATTGAGAGAGAGGGTTTTATGTTGAATATTATAAAAACGAAGTCATGTACCTATCGAGAGATAATGTTTTTGGTTAAAAATGATGTCATGTGCATATTGAGAGATCGGGTTTTTAAATGAATCGTATAAAAACGTTGTCATGTATCTATCGAGAGATAGGTATTTGGTTGAATCCTATAAAAATGATGTCATGTACCTATCTAGAGATATGTTTTTTAGTCTAATCAAATATATACGATATGATGTATCTATCGAGAGATAATGTTTTTGGTTTAATCGTATAAAAATGATGTCATTTATTTATCGAGATATAGGGTTTTTGGTTGAATCTTATAAAAAAAATTGAATGCACCTAATTGAGAGATAAGGTTTTTGTTGAATCATATAAAAACGATGTCTTGTACCTATCAAGAGATACAGATTTGGTTGAATCCTATTAAATGATGTCATGTACTTATTGAGATATATGGTTTGTAGTCCGATCAAATAAACACGATGTCATGTACCTATCGAGAGATAATGTTTTTGGTTTAATCATATAAGAATGATGTCATGTACTTATCGAGATACAGGTTTTTGGTTGAATCGTATAAAAACGATGTTATATACATATCGACAGATAAGATTCTTAATTAAATCGTTTAAAAACAATGTCTTGTACCAATAGAGAGATAGAGTTTTTGGTTGAATCGTATAAAAACGATGTATGTACCTATTGATAGATTGTGTTTTTGGTAGAATCATATAAACATGATATCATGTACCTATCGAGAGATAGGCTTTTTGGTTAAATCATATAAAAACCATGTCATGTACCTATTGAGAGATAAGGTCTTTGATAGGTTCGTATAAAAACGATGTCATGTACCTATCAAGAGATAATGTTTTTGGTTGAATCGTATACAACTAATGTCATGTACTTATCAAAATATAGGTTTTTTGGTAAAATCATAAAATAATTATAAAATGTACCTATCGACAGATAGAGTTTTTGGTTAAAACATATAAATACGAGGTCATATACCATTGAGAGATAGGGTTTTTTGGTTGACTCGTATAAAAAATGATATCATATACCTATCGAGCGATAGGGTTTAGGGTATTGGTTGAATCGTATAAAAATAATATCATGTAAATATAGAGAGATAGAGTTTTTGGTTGAATCTAATAAAAATGATGTCATGTAACTATCGAAAGAAAGTGTTTTTGGTTGATTCATATAAACATGATGTCATGTACCTATCGAGAGATATGGTTTTTGGTTAAATCATATAAAAACAATGTCATGTCTGTTAGATAAAATTAGACCGGTTCACATAAACCTAACTTAAATAAACCTTCCATGCATGAACAAGGAACCAGACCGGTCAAACAAAAGAACCGGCTAAAGAAAACTAGCCGGTCAAGTCTCTAAACCGACCAGGAACACTTGGAACATGACCGCACAAAGAAAGGATCAGCCAAAGCTTAAAACCGGAAACATTAGACAGCCGATCAGCCACAAGGCAGAGGAATAACCGGAAGATGTCCGGTTAAACCTCTCACACCGGAAGCCATCCGGTTAAGTCGAATGACCGACCAGTACAAGAAGACAATTCGGGTATCTGTTGAAGATGATACCAAAGGAACAGACTGAACACTTCCATATCCATACAAGTCTGAGGAAAGCCTGCAGGCTGCAGAAGACAGTCCTACAGGATCATTCCACTTCGGGATAAGTCAGAAATGAGATCTTCCAAGTACAGACAACTATTTAACAGACAGTGTCCACATTAAGTAAAAGACAAACCTAGCAGGTTTGTCTTACACAGCGGAAGAACAGACTGCCAAGTCTGCGAGATTGACCGCCAGGTCTGAGGTTGACCGTCAGGTCTGAAAAGATGACCGTAGGGTCTGAATCACTGAATCTCTGAATCACTGAACCTCTGCACCTCTGCTCAGCCAATCAGATTCAAGGTAGTGAAATATGACCGTTGGCATATTTCACCTATAAAAGGGGCAGTTGAAGAAGAGTAAATGCGGGACAAGTGAGAAATTCTAAGAGCATTTAATTTACAAGTGAAAACAGTGTGTTCTATCTCTAGAGAAAGCCTGAGTGCTAGTGTGTGTATTTTACAATTCCGGTATAAATTGTAAGAGTGTTATCGAGCAGGAAATAAGTCTCGATCGGATTGTACTTGTATTCCTTAGTGAATATCTTTCTCGCGGTTTCGAGAGGAAGGGGTGACGTAGGAGTTTTATCTCCGAACATCCATAAAATCGGTTTTGTCATTTACTTTCTGCCGGTTCCATTTTCTAACCGACCCGTAGCGCTATAACCGACTTAACTCTATCCAAGCCGAATCACCAGGTTACCGAAACCGACCCATCAATTTTCAAACCTTCATCATCCGAAACCGGTTCTACCTATCATACAAGTGTGCTGCTTCAACCTGAAAGCAAACCTCTTCCGCGCTTGAACCTAGTTCAAGGGTTTGTGACAGGTTGTGTAGTATTGAAACCCCGGTGTTAATCTCTAACCGGATTAACCACCACCCTTCGAGTAAGAACCGTTAACCGGTCCAACCCCGGTCCTCCAGCGGCTACTTAGATCCTAACAATGTCCCTAACGAGAGATATTTTTTTTGGTTGATTCGTATAAAAATAATATCATGTACCTATAAAGAGATAAAGTTTTGGGTTGAGTCATATACAAACAATGTCATGTACTCATCAAAATATAGGATTTTTGGTCAAATCCTATAAAAATTATATAATATACCAATCGAGAGATATGATTTTTGGTTGATTCGTATAAACATGATTTCATGTACCTATTGAGAGATAAGGTATTTGGTTTAAACATATAAAACAATGTCATGTACGTATCGAGAGATAATGTTTTTGGTTGAATCGTATAAAAAGAATGTCATTTACTTGTCAAAATGTAGGGTTTTTGTTGAATCGTATAAATATGATATAATGTACCTATCGAGAGATAGGGTTTTTGGTTGAATCGCATAAAAACAATGTTATGTACCTTTTGAGAGATAGGGTGTTTTGTTGAATTGAATAAAAAGAATGTCATGTACTTATTGAGATAGATGGTTTTGGTTGAATAGTATAAAAACGATGTCATGTTCCTATCGAGAGATAATGTTTTTGGTGAATCGTATAAAAATGAAGTCATGTACCTATATCAAGATATGGTTTTGTTGAATCGTATAAAAACAATGTCATCTGTCAATCGAGAGATAAGGTTTTTTAATGAATCGTATAAAAATAATGTATGTACCTATTGAGAGATAGGATTTTTTGTTCAATCATATAAAAACGATGTCATTTACTTATTGAGAGATAATGTTGGTTGTTCATTCACATAAAAATAATGTCTTGTACCTATCAAGAGATAGATATTTAGTTTAATCGTATAAAAACAATGTCATGTACATATAAAGAGAGAGGGTTTTTTGTTGAATTGTATAAAAATGATGTCTTGTACATATCGAGAGATAAGGTTTTTGGTTGAATCATAAAAAAAAACGATGTTATATACCTATCGAGAGATAAGATTCTTAGTTAAATCGTTTAAAAACAATGTCATGTACTAATAGAGAGATAGAGTTTTTGGTTGAATCGTATAAAAACGATGTATGTACCTATTGAGAAATTGGGTTTTTGGTAGAATCATATAAATATGATGTCATGTACCTATCGAGAGATAGGGTTTTTGGTTGAATCGTATAAAAACGATGTCATGTACCTAATGAGAGATAATGTCTTTGATAATTTTGTATAAAAATAATGTCATGTACCTATCAAGAGATAACGTTTTTTGGTTTTTTACAACCAATGTCATGAACTTATCAAAATATTGGTTTTTTAGTCAAATCATAAAAAAATGATAAAACGTACCTATCGAGAAATAGAGTTTTTTGTTGAATCATATAAATACAATGTCATGTACATATCGAGAGATAGAGTTTTTGGTTGAATCGTAAAAAAATAATGTCATATACCTATCGAGAGAAAGGGTTTAGGGTATTGGTTGAATCGTATAAAAACGATGTCATTCAACTATCGAAGGATAGATTTTTGGTAGATTCGTATAAAAATAATATCATGTACCTATCGAGAGATAGAGTTTTTAGTTGAATCTTATAAAAACAATGTCATTTAACGATCGAAAGAAAGGGTTTTTGGTTGTTTTATATAAACATGATGTCATGTACCTATTGAGAAATAGAGTTTTATGTTGAATCTTATAAAAATGATTTCATGTACCTATTGAGAGATAAGGTCTTTGGTAGATTCATATAAAAACAATGTCATGTACCTATCAGGAGATGATGTTTTTGATTGAATCGTATTAAACCAATGTCATATATTTATCAAAATATAGGTTTTTTGGTCAAATCGTATAAAAATGTTATCATGTACCTATCGAGAGATAGAGTTTTTGATTGAATCTTATAAAAATTTTGTCATGTAACTAATTAAAGAAAGGGTTTTTGGTTGATTCATATAAACATGATGTCATGTACCTATCGAGAGATAGGGTTTTCTGTTGAATCATATAAAAATGATGGCATCTACCTATCGCGAGATAAAGTTTTTGGTTGAATAATACAAAAATAATGTCATGTTCCTATAGAGTTTTTTATTGAATCTTATAAAAACGTTGTCTTATACCTATCGAGAGATAAGGTTTTTGGTTGAATCATACAAAAACAATGTCATGTACCTATGGAGGGATAGAGTTTTTAGTTGGATTGTATAAAAATGAGTCATTTACCTATTGAGAGATAGGGTTGTTGGTTGAATCATATAAAAACAATGTCTTTTACCTAACAAGAGATATGGATTTCGTTGAATCGTATAAAAACGATGTTATGTACCTATGGAGAGATAGGTTTTTTGTTTAATTAAATAAGCACCATGTCATTTACTTATTGAGAGATAGGTTTTTGTTAGATTCTTATAAAATCGATGTCATGTACCTATCAATAGATAAAGTTTTTGGTTGAAACGTTTAAAAACAATATCAAATACTTATCAAAATATAGGATTTTTGGTGAAATCGTAGAGATAGAGTTTTTGGTTGAATCTTATAAAAATGTTGTCATGTAACTAATTAAAGAAAGCGTTTTTGTGTTGATTCATATAAACATGGTGTCATGTACCTATCAAGAGATAGGGTTTTTAGTTGAATCGTATAAAAATGATGGCATGAACTTATCGAGAGATAAAGTTTTTGGTTGAATCATAAAAATACAATGTCATGTACCTATGGAAGGATAGGGATTTTGTTGAATTGTAAAAAAACAATGTCATGTACCTATCAAGAGATAGAGTTTTTGTTGAATCTTATAAAAACGATGTCATGTAACTATCGAAAGAAATGATTTTAGTTTATTCATATAAAAATGATGTCATGTACCTATCGAGAGATAATGTTTTTGGTTGAATCGTATAAAAACGATATAATGTACCTATCTCAAGATATGGTTTTGGTTGAATTGTATAAAAACAATATCATGTACCTATCTCAAGATATGGTTTTGGTTGAATCGTGTAAAAACAATATCATTTACCTATCGAGAGATATGGAGTTGGTTAAATCGTATAAAAACGATGTCATGTACCTATGGAGAGATAGGTTTTTTGTTTAATTATATAAACACCATGTCATGTACCTATCGAGAGATAGGTTTTTTGTAGATTATTTTAAAAAATAATGTCATGTACCTATAAATAGATAATGTTTTTGGTTGAATCGTATAAAAACAATGTCAAATACTTATCAAAATATAGGATTTTTGGTCAAATCGTATAAAAATGTTGTCATGTACCTATCAAGAGATGGAGTTTTTGGTTGAATCTTATAAAAATGTTGTCATGTAACTAATTAAAGAAAGGTTTTTTGGTTCATTCATATAAACATGATGTCATGTACCTATCGATAGATAGGATTTTTGTTTAATCATATAAAAATGTTGACATGTACCTATCGAGTGATAAAGTTTTTGGTTGAATCATATAAAAATGATTTCATATACCTATGGAGGGATAGGTGTTTTGGTTGAATTGTATAAAAACAAAGTCATACACCAATCAGGAGATAGAGTTTATTGTTGAATCTTATAAAAACGATGTAATGTACCTATTGAGGGAAAAGGTTTTTGGTTAAATCGTAAAAAAACGATGTATGGACCTATTAAGAGATAGGGTTTTTTGTTGTATCTTATAAAAATAATGGCATCTACCTATCGAGAGATAAAGTTTTTGGTTGAATAATATAAAAATAATGTCATGTACCTATGGAGGGATAGGTGTTTTGATTGAATTGTATAAAAACAAAGTCATATATCAATCAAGAGATAGAGTTTTTGGTTGAATCTTATAAAAACGATGTCATGTACCTATCGAGGTATAAGGTTTTTGGTTGAATCGTATAAAAACGATGTATGGACCTAATAAGAGATAGGGTTTTTTGTTGAATCATATAAAAACGAGTCATGTACCTATCAAGAGATAGAGTTTTTGGTTGAATCTTATAAAAACGATATCTTGTACCTATCGAGAGATAAGGTTTTGGTTGATTCATATAAAAACAATGTCATGTACCTATGGATGGATTGATATTTTGGTTGAATTGTATAAAAACGAGTCATTTACCTATTGAGAGATAGGGTTGTTGGTTGAATCATATAAAACCAATGTCTTGTACCTATGAAGAGATATGGATTTGGTTAAATCGTATAAAAACAATGTGATGTACTTATAGAGAGATACGTTTTCTGTTTAATTATATAAGCACCATGTCATGTACTTATCGAGAGATAGGTTTTTGGTAGATTTATATAAAAATAATGTCATGTACCTATCAATAGATAATGTTTTTGGTTGAATCGTTTAAAAACAATGTCAAATACTTATCAAAATATAGGATTTTTGGTCTAATCGTATAAAAATATTGTCATGTAACTAGTTAAAGAAAGGGTTTTTGGTTGATTCATATAAACATGATGTCATGTACCTATTGAGATATAGGGTTTTTGGTTGAATCATATAAAAATGAGGGCATGTACCTATCAAGAGATAAAGTTTTTGGTTGAATCATATAAAAAAAATGTCATGTACCTATGGATAGATAGGGTTTTTGGTTAAATCGTATAAATACAATGTCAAATACTTATCAAAATATAGGATTTTCGGTCAAATCGTATAAAAATAGTGTCATGTACCTATCAAGAGATAGAGTTTTTGGTTGAATCGTATAAAAACAATGTCAAATACTTATCTAAATATAGGATTTTTGGTGAGATCGTATAAAAATGTTGTCATGTACCTATCGAGAGATAGAGTTTTTGGTTGAATCTTATAAAAATGTTTTCATGTAACTAATTAAAGAAAGAGATTTTGGTTGATTCATATAAACATGATGTTATGTACCTATCGAGAACTAAGTTTTTGGTTGAATTGTATAAAAATGATGGCATGTACCTATCGTATACAACCAATGTCATGAACTTATCAAAATATTGGTTTTTTAGTCAAATCATAAAAAAATGATAAAACGTACCTATCGAGAAATAGAGTTTTTTGTTGAATCATATAAATACAATGTCATGTACATATCGAGAGAGAGAGTTTTTGATTGAATCGTAAAAAAATAATGTCATATACCTATCGAGAGAAAGGGTTTAGGGTATTGGTTGAATCGTATAAAAACGATGTCATTTAACTATCGAAGGATAGATTTTTGGTAGATTCGTATAAAAATAATATCATGTACCTATCGAGAGATAGAGTTTTTAGTTGAATCTTATAAAAACAATGTCATTTAACGATCGAAAGAAAGGGTTTTTGGTTGTTTTATATAAACATGATGTCATGTACCTATTGAGAAATAGAGTTTTTGGTTGAATCTTATAAAAATGATTTCATGTACCTATTGAGAGATAAGGTCTTTGGTAGATTCATATAAAAACAATGTCATGTACCTATCAGGAGATGATGTTTTTGATTGAATCGTATTAAACCAATGTCATATACTTATCAAAATATAGGTTTTTTGGTCAAATCGTATAAAAATGTTATCATGTACCTATCGAGAGATAGAGTTTTTGATTGAATCTTATAAAAATTTTGTCATGTAACTAATTAAAGAAAGTGTTTTTGGTTGATTCATATAAACATGATGTCATGTACCTATCGAGAGATAGGGTTTTCTGTTGAATCATATAAAAATGATGGCATCTACCTATCGCGAGATAAAGTTTTTGGTTGAATAATACAAAAATAATGTCATGTTCCTATAGAGTTTTTTATTGAATCTTATAAAAACGATATCTTGTACCTATCGAGAGATAATGTTTTTGGTTGAATCATATAAAAACAATGTCATGTACCTATGGATGGATAGAGTTTTGGTTGAATTGTATAAAAACGAGTCATTTACCTATTGAGAGATAGGGTTGTTGGTTGAATCATATAAAACCAATTTCTTGTACTTATCAAGAGATATGGATTTGGTTAAATCGTATAAAAACGATATCATGTACTTATAGCGAGGTATGTTTTCTGTTTAATTATATAAGCACCATGTCATGTACTTATTAAGAGATCGGTTTTTTTGTAGATTCATATAAAAATAATGTCATGTACCTATCAATAGATAATGTTTTTGGTTGAATCGTTTAAAAACAATGTCAAATACTTATCAAAGTATAGGATTTTTGGTCAAATCGTATAAAAATGTTGTCATGTAACTAATTAAAGAAAGTGTTTTTGGGTGATTCATATAAACATGATGTCATGTACCTATCGAGAGATAGGGTTTTTGGTTGAATCATATAAAAATAAGGGCATGTACCTATCGAGAGATAAAGTTTTTGGTTGAATCATATACAAAAATTTCATGTACCTATGGATGGATAGGGTTTTTGGTTAAATCGTATAAATACAATGTCAAATACTTATCAAAATATAGGATTTTCGGTCAAATCGTATAAAAATGGTATCATGTACCTATCAAGAGATAGAGTTTTTGGCTGAATCTTAAAAAAAATGTTTTCATGTAACTAATTAAAGAAAGGTATTTTGGTTGATTCATATAAACATGATGTTATGTACCTATGGAGGGATAGGGTTTTTTGCTTTAATTGTATAAAAACAAAGTCATGTACAAATCAAGAGATAGAGTTTTTGGTTGAATCTTATAAAAACGATGTTATGTATATATCGAGGGATAACGTTTTTGGTTGAATCGTATAAAAACGATGTAGGGACCTATTAAGAGATAGGTTTTTTTTTTAATCATAAAAAAACTAGTCATGTACCTTTCAAGAGATATAGTTTTTGGTGAATCTTATGAAAACGTTGTCTTATACCTATCGAGAGATAAGGTTTTTGGTTGAATCATACAAAAACAATGTCATGTACCTATGGAGGGATAGAGTTTTTAGTTGGATTGTATAAAAATGAGTCATTTACCTATTGAGAGATAGGGTTGTTGGTTGAATCATATAAAAACAATGTCTTTTACCTAACAAGAGATATGGATTTCGTTGAATCGTATAAAAACGATGTTATGTACCTATGGAGAGATAGGTTTTTTGTTTAATTAAATAAGCACCATGTCATTTACTTATTGAGAGATAGGTTTTTGTTAGATTCTTATAAAATCGATGTCATGTACCTATCAATAGATAAAGTTTTTGGTTGAAACGTTTAAAAACAATATCAAATACTTATCAAAATATAGGATTTTTGGTGAAATCGTAGAGATAGAGTTTTTGGTTGAATCTTATAAAAATGTTGTCATGTAACTAATTAAAGAAAGCGTTTTTGTGTTGATTCATATAAACATGGTGTCATGTACCTATCAAGAGATAGGGTTTTTAGTTGAATCGTATAAAAATGATGGCATGAACTTATCGAGAGATAAAGTTTTTGGTTGAATCATAAAAATACAATGTCATGTACCTATGGAAGGATAGGGATTTTGTTGAATTGTATAAAAACAATGTCATGTACCTATCAAGAGATAGAGTTTTTGTTGAATCTTATAAAAACGATGTCATGTAACTATCGAAAGAAATGATTTTTAGTTTATTCATATAAAAATGATGTCATGTACCTATCGAGAGATAATGTTTTTGGTTGAATCGTATAAAAACGATATAATGTACCTATCTCAAGATATGGTTTTGTTTGAATTGTATAAAAACAATATCATGTACCTATCTCAAGATATGGTTTTGGTTGAATCGTGTAAAAACAATATCATTTACCTATCGAGAGATATGGAGTTGGTTAAATCGTATAAAAACGATGTCATGTACCTATCGATGGATAGATATTTTGGTTGAATTATATAAACACCATGTCATGTACCTATCGAGAGATAGGTTTTTTGTAGATTATTTTAAAAAATAATGTCATGTACCTATAAATAGATAATGTTTTTGGTTGAATCGTATAAAAACAATGTCAAATACTTATCAAAATATAGGATTTTCTGTCAAATCGTATAAAAATGTTGTCATGTACCTATCAAGAGATGGAGTTTTTGGTTGAATCTTATAAAAATGTTGTCATGTAACTAATTAAAGAAAGGTTTTTTGGTTCATTCATATAAACATGATGTCATGTACCTATCGATAGATAGGATTTTTGTTTAATCATATAAAAATGTTGACATGTACCTATCGAGTGATAAAGTTTTTGGTTGAATCATATAAAAATGATTTCATATACCTATGGAGGGATAGGTGTTTTGGTTGAATTGTATAAAAACAAAGTCATACACCAATCAGGAGATAGAGTTTATTGTTGAATCTTATAAAAACGATGTAATGTACCTATTGAGGGAAAAGGTTTTTGGTTAAATCGTAAAAAAACGATGTATGGACCTATTAAGAGATAGGGTTTTTTGTTGTATCTTATAAAAATAATGGCATCTACCTATCGAGAGATAAAGTTTTTGGTTGAATAATATAAAAATAATGTCATGTACCTATGGAGGGATAGGTGTTTTGATTGAATTGTATAAAAACAAAGTCATATATCAATCAAGAGATAGAGTTTTTGGTTGAATCTTATAAAAACGATGTCATGTACCTATCGAGGTATAAGGTTTTTGGTTGAATCGTATAAAAACGATGTATGGACCTAATAAGAGATAGGGTTTTTTGTTGAATCATATAAAAACGAGTCATGTACCTATCAAGAGATAGAGTTTTTGGTTGAATCTTATAAAAACGATATCTTGTACCTATCGAGAGATAAGGTTTTGGTTGATTCATATAAAAAACAATGTCATGTACCTATGGATGGATTGATATTTTGGTTGAATTGTATAAAAACGAGTCATTTACCTATTGAGAGATAGGGTTATTGGTTGAATCATATAAAACCAATGTCTTGTACCTATGAAGAGATATGGATTTGGTTAAATCGTATAAAAACAATGTGATGTACTTATAGAGAGATACGTTTTCTGTTTAATTATATAAGCACCATGTCATGTACTTATCGAGAGATAGGTTTTTGGTAGATTTATATAAAAATAATGTCATGTACCTATCAATAGATAATGTTTTTGGTTGAATCGTTTAAAAACAATGTCAAATACTTATCAAAATATAGGACTTTTGGTCTAATCGTATAAAAATATTGTCATGTAACTAGTTAAAGAAAGGGTTTTTGGTTGATTCATATAAACATGATGTCATGTACCTATTGAGATATAGGGTTTTTGGTTGAATCATATAAAAATGAGGGCATGTACCTATCAAGAGATAAAGTTTTTGGTTGAATCATATAAAAAAAATGTCATGTACCTATGGATAGATAGGGTTTTTGGTTAAATCGTATAAATACAATGTCAAATACTTATCAAAATATAGGATTTTCGGTCAAATCGTATAAAAATAGTGTCATGTACCTATCAAGAGATAGAGTTTTTGGTTGAATCGTATAAAAACAATGTCAAATACTTATCTAAATATAGGATTTTTGGTGAGATCGTATAAAAATGTTGTCATGTACCTATCGAGAGATAGAGTTTTTGGTTGAATCTTATAAAAATGTTTTCATGTAACTAATTAAAGAAAGGGATTTTGGTTGATTCATATAAACATGATGTTATGTACCTATCGAGAACTAAGTTTTTGGTTGAATTGTATAAAAATGATGGCATGTACCTATCGATTGATAAAGTTTTTGGTTGAATCATATAAAAACGATGTCATGTACCTATGGAGAGATAGGGTTTTTGCTTTAATTGTATAAAAATAAAGTCATGTACCAATAAAGAGATAGAGTTTTTGGTTGAATCTTATAAAAACGATATTCTGTATCTATCGAGGGATAAGGTTTTTGGTTGAATCTTATAAAAACGATGTAAGGACCTATTAAGAGATAGGTTTTTTTAATCATATAGAAACGAGTCATGTACCTATCAAGAGATAGAGTTTTTAGTTGAATCTTATAAAAACAATGTCATGTACCTATCGACGGATAAGGTTTTTGGTTGAATCGTATAAAAACGATGTATGGACCTATTAAGAGATATGTTTTTTTTTAATCATATAAAAACGAGTCATGTACCTATCAAGAGATAGAGTTTTTGGTTGAATCTTATAAAAACAATGTAATGTACTTATCGAGGGATAAGGTTTTTGGTTGAATCATATAAAAAAAATTTCATGTACCTATGGAGGGATAGGATTTTGTTGAATTGTATAAAAACAAAATCATTGTCCTATCAAGAGATAGAGTTTTTGTTGAATCTTATAAAAACGATGTCATGTACCTATCGAGAGATAAATTTTTTAGTTGAATCGTATAAAAACGATATAATGTACCTATCTCAAGATATGGTTTGGTTGAATCGTATAAAAACTATATCATGTACCTATCGAGAGATATGGAGTTGGTGAAATCGTATGAAAACGATGTCATGTACCTACAAAGAGATACATTTTTTTTTTAATTATATAAACATCATGTCATGTACCTATCGAGAGATAGGTTTTTTGTAGATTCATATAAAAACGATTTCATGTACCTTTCAATAGATAAAGTTTTTGGATGAATCGTATAAAAACAATGTCAAATACTTATCTAAATATAGGATTTTTGGTCAAATCGTATAAAAACAAAGTCATATACCAATCAAGAGATAGAGTTTTTGGTTGAATCTTATAAAAATGTTGTCATGTAACTAATTAAAGAAAGGGTTTTTGGTTGATTCATATAAACATGATGTCATGTACCTATCGATTGATAAGATTTTTAGTTGAATCTTATAAGAACAATGTCATGTACCTATCGAGGGATAATCTAGAGATTGGTTTTTTGTAGATTCATATGAAAACGATGTCATGTACCTACGAAGAGATAAATTTTTTGTTTAATTATATAAACATCATGTCATGTACCTATCGAGAGATAGGTTTTTTGTAGATTCATATAAAAACGATTTCATGTACCTTTCAATAGATAAAGTTTTTGGATGAATCGTATAAAAACAATGTCAAATACTTATCAAAATATAGGATTTTTGCTCAAATCGTATAAAAATATTGTCATGTACTTATCGAGAGATAGAGTTTTAGGTTGAATCTTATAAAAATGTTGTCATGTAACTAATTAAAAAAAGGGTTTTGGTTGATTCATATAAACATGATGTCATGTACCTATCGAGAGAGAGGGTTTTTGTTTGAATCGTATAAAAATGATGGAATGTACCTATCGAGAGATAAAGTTTTTGGTTGAATCATATAAAAACGATGTCTTGTACCTATGGAGGGATATGGTTTTTGGTTGAATTGTATAAAAACAAAGTCATATACCAATGAAGAGATAGAGTTTTTGGTTGAATCTTATAAAAATTTTGTCATGTCACTAATTAAAGAAAGGGTTTTTGATTGATTCATATAAACATGATGTCATGTACCTATTGAGAGATAGTGTTTTTGGTTGAATCATATAAAAAGGATGTCATGTACCTATCGAGAGATAAAGGTATTGTTGAATCATATAAGAACGAGTCATGTACCTATTGAGATATAGGGATGTTGGTTTAACCATATAAAAACAATATCATGTACCTATCAAGAGATATGGATTTGGTTGAATCGTATAAAAACGATGTCATGTACCTGTGGAGAGATAGATTTTTTGTTTAATTATATAAACACCATGTCATGTACCTATCGAGAGATTGGTTTTTGGTTGATTCATATAAAAACGAAGTCATGTACCTTTCAATAGATAAAGTTTTTGGTTGAATCGTTTAAAAACTATGTCAAATACTTATCAAAATATAGGATTTTTGGTCAAATCGTATAAAAATGTTGTCATGTAGCTATCGAGAGATAGAGTTTTTGGTTGAATCTTATAAAAATGTTGTCATGTAACTAATTAAAGAAAGGGTTTTTGGTTGATTCATATAAACATGATGTCATGTACCTATCGATTGATAAGATTTTTAGTTGAATCTTATAAAAACAATGTCATGTACCTATCGAGGGATAATCTAGATATTGGTTTTTGGTAGATTCATATAAAAACGATGTCATATACCTATCAATAGATAATGGTTTTGGTTGAATCTTTTAAAAACAATGTCAAATACTTATCAAAATATAGGATTTTTGCTCAAATCGTATAAAAATATTGTCATGTACTTATCGAGAGATAGAGTTTTAGGTTGTATCTTATAAAAATGTTGTCATGTAACTAATTAAAAAAAGGGTTTTGGTTGATTCATATAAACATGATGTCATGTACCTATCAAGAGAGAGGGTTTTTGTTTGAATCGTATAAAAATGATGGAATGTACCTATCGAGAGATAAAGTTTTTGGTTGAATCATATAAAAACGATGTCTTGTACCTATGGAGGGATATGGTTTTTGGTTGAATTGTATAAAAACAAAGTCATATACCAATCAAGAGATAGAGTTTTTGGTTGAATCTTATAAAAATGTTGTCATGTAACTAATTAAAGAAAGGGTTTTTGGTTGATTCATATAAACATGATGTCATGTACCTATCGATTGATAAGATTTTTAGTTGAATCTTATAAGAACAATGTCATGTACCTATCGAGGGATAATCTAGAGATTGGTTTTTTATAGATTCATATGAAAACGATGTCATGTACCTACGAAGAGATAAATTTTTTGTTTAATTATATAAACATCATGTCATGTACCTATCGAGAGATAGGTTTTTTGTAGATTCATATAAAAACGATTTCATGTACCTTTCAATAGATAAAGTTTTTGGATGAATCGTATAAAAACAATGTCAAATACTTATCAAAATATAGGATTTTTCCTCAAATCGTATAAAAATATTGTCATGTATTTATTGAGAGATAGAGTTTTAGGTTGAATCTTATAAAAATGTTGTCATGTAACTAATTAAAAAAAGGGTTTTGGTTGATTCATATAAACATGATGTCATGTACCTATCGAAAGAGAGGGTTTTTGTTTGAATCGTATAAAAATGATGGAATGTACCTATCGAGAGATAAAGTTTTTGGTTGAATCATATAAAAACGATGTCTTGTACCTATGGAGGGATATGGTTTTTGGTTGAATTGTATAAAAACAAAGTCATATACCAATCAAGAGATAGAGTTTTTGGTTGAATCTTATAAAAATGTTGTCATGTAACTAATTAAAGAAAGGGTTTTTGGTTGATTCATATAAACATGATGTCATGTACCTATCGATTGATAAGATTTTTAGTTGAATCTTATAAGAACAATGTCATGTACCTATCGAGGGATAATCTAGAGATTGGTTTTTTATAGATTCATATGAAAACGATGTCATGTACCTACGAAGAGATAATTTTTTTGTTTAATTATATAAACATCATGTCATGTACCTATCGAGAGATAGGTTTTTTGTAGATTCATATAAAAACGATTTCATGTACCTTTCAATAGATAAAGTTTTTGGATGAATCGTATAAAAACAATGTCAAATACTTATCAAAATATAGGATTTTTGCTCAAATCGTATAAAAATATTGTCATGTACCTATCGAGAGATAGAGTTTTAGGTTGAATCTTATAAAAATGTTGTCATGTAACTAATTAAAAAAAGGGTTTTGGTTGATTCATATAAACATGATGTCATGTACCTATCGAGAGAGAGGGTTTTTGTTTGAATCGTATAAAAATGATGGAATGTACCTATCGAGAGATAAAGTTTTTGGTTGAATCATATAAAAACGATGTCTTGTACCTATGGAGGGATATGGTTTTTGGTTGAATTGTATAAAAACAAAGTCATATACCAATCAAGAGATAGAGTTTTTGGTTGAATCTTATAAAAATGTTGTCATGTCACTAATTAAAGAAAGGGTTTTTGATTGATTCATATAAACATGATGTCATGTACCTATCGATGATATATGTTTTGGTTGAATCGTATAAAAAAGATGTCATGTACCTATCGAGGGATAATCTAGAGATTGGTTTTTTATAGATTCATATGAAAACGATGTCGTGTACCTACGAAGAGATAATTTTTTTGTTTAATTATATAAACATCATGTCATGTACCTATCGAGAGATAGGTTTTTTGTAGATTCATATAAAAACGATTTCATGTACCTTTCAATAGATAAAGTTTTTGGATGAATCGTATAAAAACAATGTCAAATACTTATCAAAATATAGGATTTTTCCTCAAATCGTATAAAAATATTGTCATGTATTTATCGAGAGATAGAGTTTTAGGTTGAATCTTATAAAAATGTTGTCATGTAACTAATTAAAAAAAGGGTTTTGGTTGATTCATATAAACATGATGTCATGTACCTATCGAAAGAGAGGGTTTTTGTTTGAATCGTATAAAAATGATGGAATGTACCTATCGAGAGATAAAGTTTTTGGTTGAATCATATAAAAACGATGTCTTGTACCTATGGAGGGATATTGTTTTTGGTTGAATTGTATAAAAACAAAGTCATATCTTAATCAAGAGATAGAGTTTTTGGTTGAATCTTATAAAATTTTTGTCATGTCACTAATTAAAGAAAGGGTTTTTGATTGATTCATATAAACATGATGTCATGTACCTATTGAGAGATAGTGTTTTTGGTTGAATCATATAAAAAGGATGTCATGTACCTATCGAGAGATAAAGGTATTGTTGAATCATATAAGAACGAGTCATGTACCTATTGAGATATAGGGATGTTGGTTTAACCATATAAAAACAATATCATGTACCTATCAAGAGATATGGATTTGGTTGAATCGTATAAAAACGATGTCATGTACCTGTGGAGAGATAGATTTTTTGTTTAATTATATAAACACCATGTCATGTACCTATCGAGAGATTGGTTTTTGGTTGATTCATATAAAAACGAAGTCATGTACCTTTCAATAGATAAAGTTTTTGGTTGAATCGTTTAAAAACTATGTCAAATACTTATCAAAATATAGGATTTTTGGTCAAATCGTATAAAAATGTTGTCATGTAGCTATCGAGAGATAGAGTTTTTGGTTGAATCTTATAAAAATGTTGTCATGTAACTAATTAAAGAAAGGGTTTTTGGTTGATTCATATAAACATGATGTCATGTACCTATCGATTGATAAGATTTTTAGTTGAATCTTATAAAAACAATGTCATGTACCTATCGAGGGATAATCTAGAGATTGGTTTTTGGTAGATTCATATAAAAACGATGTCATATACCTATCAATAGATAATGGTTTTGGTTGAATCTTTTAAAAACAATGTCAAATACTTATCAAAATATAGGATTTTTGCTCAAATCGTATAAAAATATTGTCATGTACTTATCGAGAGATAGAGTTTTAGGTTGTATCTTATAAAAATGTTGTCATGTAACTAATTAAAAAAAGGGTTTTGGTTGATTCATATAAACATGATGTCATGTACCTATCAAGAGAGAGGGTTTTTGTTTGAATCGTATAAAAATGATGTAATGTACCTATCGAGAGATAAAGTTTTTGGTTAAATCATATAAAAACGATGTCTTGTACCTATGGAGGTATATGGTTTTTGGTTGAATTGTATAAAAACAAAGTCATATACCAATCAAGAGATAGAGTTTTTGGTTGAATCTTATAAAAATGTTGTCATGTAACTAATTAAAGAAAGGGTTTTTGGTTGATTCATATAAACATGATGTCATGTACCTATCGATTGATAAGATTTTTAGTTGAATCTTATAAGAACAATGTCATGTACCTATCGAGGGATAATCTAGAGATTGGTTTTTTATAGATTCATATGAAAACGATGTCATGTACCTACGAAGAGATAAATTTTTTGTTTAATTATATAAACATCATGTCATGTACCTATCGAGAGATAGGTTTTTTGTAGATTCATATAAAAACGATTTCATGTACCTTTCAATAGATAAAGTTTTTGGATGAATCGTATAAAAACAATGTCAAATACTTATCAAAATATAGGATTTTTCCTCAAATCGTATAAAAATATTGTCATGTACTTATTCGAGAGATAGAGTTTTAGGTTGAATCTTATAAAAATGTTGTCATGTAACTAATTAAAAAAAGGGTTTTGGTTGATTCATATAAACATGAAGTCATGTACCTATCGAAAGAGAGGGTTTTTGTTTGAATCGTATAAAAATGATGGAATGTACCTATCGAGAGATAAAGTTTTTGGTTGAATCATATAAAAACGATGTCTTGTACCTATGGAGGGATATGGTTTTGGTTGAATTGTATAAAAACAAAGTCATATACCAATCAAGAGATAGAGTTTTTGGTTGAATCTTATAAAAATGTTGTCATGTAACTAATTAAAGAAAGGGTTTTTAATTGATTCATATAAACATGATGTCATGTACCTATCGATTGATAGATTTTTAGTTGAATCTTATAGAACAATGTCATGTACCTATCGAGGGATAATCTAGAGATTGGTTTTTATAGATTCATATGAAAACGATGTCATGTACCTACGAAAAGATAGATTTTTTGTTTAATTATATAAACACCATGTCATGTACCTATCGAGAGATAGGTTTTTGGTAGATTCATATAAAACGATGTCAAGTACCTATCAATAGATAAAGTTTTTGGTTGAATCGTTTAAAAACTATTTCAAATACTTATCAAAATATAGGATTTTGGTCAAATCGTATAAAAATGTTGTCATGTATCTATCGAGAGATAGAGTTTTTTGTTGAATGTTATAAAAATCTTGTAATGTAACTAATTAAAGAAAGGGTTTTTGATTGATTCATATAAACATGATGTCATGTACCGATCGAGAGATATTGTTTTTGGTTGAATCGTATAGAAATGATGTCATGTACCTATTGAGAGATAGGGTTTTTGTTTGAATCATATAAAAACGATGTCATGTACCTATTGAGAGATAGGGTTGTTGGTTAAATCATATAAAAACAATATCATGTACCTATCAAGAGATTGGTTTTTGGTAGATTCATATAAAAATGATGTCATGTACCTATGGAGAGATAGATTTTTTGTTTAATTATATTAACACCATGTCATGTACCTATCTAGAGATTGGTTTTTGGTAGATTCATATAAAAACGATGTCATGTACCTATCAATAGATAATGGTTTTGGTTGAATCTTTTAAAAACAATGTCAAATACTTATCAAAATATAGGATTTTTGGTCAAATCGTATAAAAATGTTATCATGTACCTATCGAGAGATAGAGTTTTAGGTTGAATCTTATAAAAATGTTGTCATGTAACTAATTAAAAAAAGGGTTGTGGTTGATTCATATAAACATGATGTCATGTACCTATCGAGAGATAGGGTTTTTGTTTGAATCGTATAAAAATGATGGAATGTACCTATCGAGAGATAATGTTTTTGGTTGAATCATATAAAAACGATGTCTTGTACCTATGGAGGGATATGGTTTTTGGTTGAATTGTATAAAAACAAAGTCATATACCAATCAAGAGATAGAGTTTTTGGTTGAATCTTATAAAAATGTTGTCATGTCACTAATTAAAGAAAGGGTTTTTGATTGATTCATATAAACATGATGTCATGTACCTATCGAGAGATAGTGTTTTTGGTTGAATCGTATAGAAATGATGTCATGTACCTATCGAGAGATAAATTTTTTGGTTGAATCATATAAATATGAGTCATGTACCTATTGAGAGATAAAGTTTTTGGTGGAATCATATAAACACAATATCATGTACCTATCGAGAGATAAAGTATTTGGTTGAATCGTATAAAAAAGATATCATGACCTATCTCAAGATATGGTTTTGGTTGAATCGTATAAAAACAATATCATGTACCTATCGAGTGATAAGGAGTTGGTTAAATTGTATAAAAACGATGTCATGTACCTATAGAGATATAGGTTTTTTGTTTAATTATATAAACACCATGTCATGTACCTATCGAGAGATAGGTTTTTGGTAGATTCATATAAAACGATGTCAAGTACCTATCAATAGATAAAGTTTTTGGTTGAATCGTTTAAAAACAATGTCAAATACTTATCTAAATATAGGATTTTTGGTCAAATCATATAAAAATGTTGTCATGTACCTATCGAGAGATAGAGTTTTTGGTTGAATCTTATAAAAATGTTGTCATGTAACTAGTTAAAGAAAGGGTTTTTGATTGATTCATATAAACATGATGTCATGTACCTATTGAGAGATAGTGTTTTTGGTTGAATCATATAAAAAAGATGTCATGTACTTATCGAGAGATAAAGTTTTTGGTTGAATCATATAAAAACGAGTCATTTACCTATTGAGAGATAGGGATGTTGGTTAAATCATATAAAAACAATATCATGTACCTATCAAGAGATATGTATTTGGTTTAATCGTATAAAAACAATGTCATGTACCTATGGAGAGATAGATTTTTTGTTTAATTATATTAACACCATGTCATGTACCTATCTAGAGATTGGTTTTTGGTAGATTCATATAAAAACGATATCATGTACCTATCAATAGATAATGGTTTTGGTTGAATCTTTTAAAAACAATGTCAAATACTTATCAAAATATAGGATTTTTGGTCAAATCGTATAAAAATATTGTCATGTACCTATCGAGAGATAGAGTTTTAGGTTGAATCTTATAAAAATGTTGTCATGTAACTAATTAAAAAAAGGGTTTTGGTTGATTCATATAAACATGATGTCATGTACCTATCGAGAGATAGGGTTTTTGTTTGAATCGTATAAAAATGATGGAATGTACCTATCGAGGGATAAAGTTTTTGGTTGAATCATATAAAAATGATGTCTTGTACCTATGGAGGGATATGGTTTTTGGTTGAATAGTATAAAAACAAAGTCATATACCAATCAAGAGATAGAGTTTTTGGTTGAATCTTATAAAAATGTTGTCATGTCACTAATTAAAGAAAGGGTTTTTGATTGATTCATATAAACATGATGTCATGTACCTATTGAGATATAGTGTTTTTGGTTGAATCATATAAAACGATGTCATGTACCTATCGAGAGATAAAGTTTTTGTTGAATCATATAAAAAAGAGTCATGTACCTATTGAGAGATAGGGATGTTGGTTTAATCATATAAAAACAATATCATGTACCTACCAAGAGATATGGATTTGGTTGAATCGTATAAAAACGATGTCATGTACCTATGGAGAGATAGATTTTTTGTTTAATTATATAAACACCATGTCATGTACCTATCGAGAGATTGGTTTTTGGTAGATTCATATAAAAACGAAGTCATGTACCTATCAATAGATAAAGTTTTTGGTTGAATCGTTTAAAAACTATGTCAAATACTTATCAAAATATAGGATTTTTGGTCAAATCGTATAAAAATGTTGTCATGTACCTATCGAGAGATAGAGTTTTTGTTGAATGTTATAAAAATCTTGTAATGTAACTAATTAAAGAAAGGGTTTTTGATTGATTCATATAAACATGATGTCATGTACCGATCGAGAGATATTGTTTTTGGTTGAATCGTATAAAATTATGTCATGTACCTATTGAGAGATAAAGTTTTTGGTTGAATCATATAAAAACGTGTCATGTACCTATTGAGAGATATTGATGTTGGTTAAATCATATAAAAACGATATCATGTACCTATCAATAGATAATGGTTTTGGTTGAATCTTTTAAAAACAATGTCAAATACTTATCAAAATATAGGATATTTGGTCAAATCGTATAAAAATGTTGTCATGTACCTATCGAGAGATAGAGTTTTAGGTTGAATCTTATAAAAATGTTGTCATGTAACTAATTAAAAAAAGGGTTTTGGTTGATTCATATAAACATGATGTCATGTACCTATCGAGAGATAGGGTTTTTGTTTGAATCGTATAAAAATGATGGAATGTACCTATCGAGAGATAAAGTTTTTGGTTGAATCATATAAAAACGATGTCTTGTACCTATGGAGGGATATGGTTTTTGGTTGAATTGTATAAAAACAAAGTCATATACCAATCAAGAGATAGAGTTTTTGGTTGAATCTTATAAAAATGTTGTCATGTCACTAATTAAAGAAAGGGTTTTTGATTGATTCATATAAACATGATGTCATGTACCTATCGAGAGATAGTGTTTTTGGTTGAATCGTATAGAAATGATGTCATGTACCTATCGAGAGATAAATTTTTTGGTTGAATCATATAAATATGAGTCATGTACCTATTGAGAGATAAAGTTTTTGGTGGAATCATATAAAAACAATATCATGTACCTATCGAGAGATAAAGTTTTTGGTTGAATCGTATAAAAACGATATCATGACCTATCTCAAGATATGGTTTTGGTTGAATCGTATAAAAACAATATCATGTACCTATCGAGTGATAAGGAGTTGGTTAAATTGTATAAAAACGATGTCATGTACCTATAGAGATATAGGTTTTTTGTTTAATTATATAAACACCATGTCATGTACCTATCGAGAGATAGGTTTTTGGTAGATTCATATAAAACGATGTCAAGTACCTATCAATAGATAAAGTTTTTGGTTGAATCGTTTAAAAACAATGTCAAATACTTATCTAAATATAGGATTTTTGGTCAAATCATATAAAAATGTTGTCATGTACCTATCGAGAGATAGAGTTTTTGGTTGAATCTTATAAAAATGTTGTCATGTAACTAGTTAAAGAAAGGGTTTTTGATTGATTCATATAAACATGATGTCATGTACCTATTGAGAGATAGTGTTTTTAGTTGAATCGTATAAAAAAGATGTCATGTACCTATCGAGAGATAAAGTTTTTGGTTGAATCATATAAAAACGAGTCATTTACCTATTGAGAGATAGGGATGTTGGTTAAATCATATAAAAACAATATCATGTACCTATCAAGAGATATGGATTTGGTTTAATCGTATAAAAACGATGTCATGTACCTATGGAGAGATAGATTTTTTGTTTAATTATATTAACACCATGTCATGTACCTATCTAGAGATTGGTTTTTGGTAGATTCATATAAAAACGATATCATGTACCTATCAATAGATAATGGTTTTGGTTGAATCTTTTAAAAACAATGTCAAATACTTATCAAAATATAGGATTTTTGGTCAAATCGTATAAAAATATTGTCATGTACCTATCGAGAGATAGAGTTTTAGGTTGAATCTTATAAAAATGTTGTCATGTAACTAATTAAAAAAAGGGTTGTGGTTGATTCATATAAACATGATGTCATGTACCTATCGAGAGATAGGGTTTTTGTTTGAATCGTATAAAAATGATGGAATGTACCTATCGAGGGATAAAGTTTTTGGTTGAATCATATAAAAATGATGTCTTGTACCTATGGAGGGATATGGTTTTTGGTTGAATAGTATAAAAACAAAGTCATATACCAATCAAGAGATAGAGTTTTTGGTTGAATCTTATAAAAATGTTGTCATGTCACTAATTAAAGAAAGGGTTTTTGATTGATTCATATAAACATGATGTCATGTACCTATCGAGATATAGTGTTTTTGGTTGAATCATATAAAAAGGATGTCATGTACCTATCGAGAGATAAAGTTTTTGTTGAATCATATAAAGAGTCATGTACCTATTCAGAGATAGGGATGTTGGTTTAATCATATAAAAACAATATCATGTACCTACCAAGAGATATGGATTTGGTTGAATCGTATAAAAACGATGTCATGTACCTATGGAGAGATAGATTTTTTGTTTAATTATATAAACATCATGTCATGTACCTATCGAGAGATTGGTTTTTGGTAGATTCATATAAAAACGAAGTCATGTACCTATCAATAGATAAAGTTTTTGGTTGAATCGTTTAAAAACTATGTCAAATACTTATCAAAATATAGGATTTTGGTCAAATCGTATAAAAATGTTGTCATGTATCTATCGAGAGATAGAGTTTTTTGTTGAATGTTATAAAAATCTTGTAATGTAACTAATTAAAGAAAGGGTTTTTGATTGATTCATATAAACATGATGTCATGTACCGATCGAGAGATATTGTTTTTGGTTGAATCGTATAGAAATGATGTCATGTACCTATTGAGAGATAAAGTTTTTGGTTGAATCATATAAAAACGAGTCATGTACCTATTGAGAGATAGGGTTGTTGGTTAAATCATATAAAAACAATATCATGTACCTATCAAGAGATATGGATTTGGTTTAATCGTATAAAAACGATGTCATGTACCTATGGAGAGATAGATTTTTTGTTTAATTATATTAACACCATGTCATGTACCTATCTAGAGATTGGTTTTTGGTAGATTCATATAAAAACGATGTCATGTACCTATCAATAGATAATGGTTTTGGTTGAATCTTTTAAAAACAATGTCAAATACTTATCAAAATATAGGATTTTTGGTCAAATCGTATAAAAATGTTATCATGTACCTATCGAGAGATAGAGTTTTAGGTTGAATCTTATAAAAATGTTGTCATGTAACTAATTAAAAAAAGGGTTGTGGTTGATTCATATAAACATGATGTCATGTACCTATCGAGAGATAGGGTTTTTGTTTGAATCGTATAAAAATGATGGAATGTACCTATCGAGAGATAATGTTTTTGGTTGAATCATATAAAAACGATGTCTTGTACCTATGGAGGGATATGGTTTTTGGTTGAATAGTATAAAAACAAAGTCATATACCAATCAAGAGATAGAGTTTTTGGTTGAATCTTATAAAAATGTTGTCATGTCACTAATTAAAGAAAGGGTTTTTGATTGATTCATATAAACATGATGTCATGTACCTATCGAGAGATAGTGTTTTTGGTTGAATCGTATAGAAATGATGTCATGTACCTATCGAGAGATAAATTTTTTGGTTGAATCATATAAATATGAGTCATGTACCTATTGAGAGATAAAGTTTTTGGTGGAATCATATAAAAACAATATCATGTACCTATCGAGAGATAAAGTTTTTGGTTGAATCGTATAAAAACGATATCATGACCTATCTCAAGATATGGTTTTGGTTGAATCGTATAAAAACAATATCATGTACCTATCGAGTGATAAGGAGTTGGTTAAATTGTATAAAAACGATGTCATGTACCTATGGAGAGATAGATTTTTTGTTTAATTATATTAACACCATGTCATGTACCTATCTAGAGATTGGTTTTTGGTAGATTCATATAAAAACGATTTCATGTACCTATCAATAGATAATGGTTTTGGTTGAATCTTTTAAAAACAATGTCAAATACTTATCAAAATATAGGATTTTTGGTCAAATCGTATAAAAATGTTATCATGTACCTATCGAGAGATAGAGTTTTAGGTTGAATCTTATAAAAATGTTGTCATGTAACTAATTAAAAAAGGGTTGTGGTTGATTCATATAAACATGATGTCATGTACCTATCGAGAGATAGGGTTTTTGTTTGAATCGTATAAAAATGATGGAATGTACCTATCGAGAGATAATGTTTTTGGTTGAATCATATAAAAACGATGTCTTGTACCTATGGAGGGATATGGATTTGGTTTAATCGTATAAAAACAAAGTCATATACCAATCAAGAGATAGAGTTTTTGGTTGAATCTTATAAAAATGTTGTCATGTAACTAGTTAAAGAAAGGGTTTTTGATTGATTCATATAAACATGATGTCATGTACATATCGAGAGATTGTGTTTTTGGTTGAATCGTATAGAAATGATGTCATGTACCTATTGAGAGATAAAGTTTTTGGTGGAATCATATAAAAACAATATCATGTACCTATCGAAAGATAAAGTTTTTGGTTGAATCGTATAAAAACGATAACATGACCTATCTCAAGAAATAGTTTTGGTGGAATCGTATAAAAACAATATCATGTACCTATCGAGAGATAAAGTTTTTGGTTGAATCGTATAAAAACGATATCATGACCTATCTCAAGATATGGTTTTGGTTGAAACGTATAAAAACAATATCATGTACCTATCGAGTGATAGGTTTTTGGTAGATTCATATAAAACGATGTCAAGTACCTATCAATAGATAAAGTTTTTGGTTGAATCGTTTAAAAACAATGTCAAATACTTATCTAAATATAGGATTTTTGGTCAAATCATATAAAAATGTTGTTCGAGAGATAGAGTTTTTGGTTGAATCTTATAAAAATGTTGTCATGTAACTAATTAAAGAAAGGGTTTTTGATTGATTCATATAAACATGATGTCATGTACCTATTGAGAGATAGTGTTTTAGGTTGAATCGTATAAAAAAGATGTCATGTACCTATCGAGAGATAAAGTTTTTGGTTGAATCATATAAAAACGAGTCATTTACCTATTGAGAGATAGGGATGTTGGTTAAATCATATAAAAACAATATCATGTACCTATCAAGAGATATGGATTTGGTTTAATCGTATAAAAACGATGTCATGTACCTATGGAGAGATAGATTTTTTGTTTAATTATATTAACATCATGTCATGTACCTATCTAGAGATTGGTTTTTGGTAGATTCATATAAAAACGATATCATGTACCTATCAATAGATAATGGTTTTGGTTGAATCTTTTAAAAACAATGTCAAATACTTATCAAAATATAGGATTTTTGGTCAAATCGTATAAAAATATTGTCATGTACCTATCGAGAGATAGAGTTTTAGGTTGAATCTTATAAAAATGTTGTCATGTAACTAATTAAAAAAAGGGTTTTGGTTGATTCATATAAACATGATGTCATGTACCTATCGAGAGATAGGGTTTTTGTTTGAATCGTATAAAAATGATGGAATGTACCTATCGAGGGATAAAGTTTTTGGTTGAATCATATAAAAATGATGTCTTGTACCTATGGAGGGATATGGTTTTTGGTTGAATAGTATAAAAACAAAGTCATATACCAATCAAGAGATAGAGTTTTTGGTTGAATCTTATAAAAATGTTGTCATGTCACTAATTAAAGAAAGGGTTTTTGATTGATTCATATAAACATGATGTCATGTACCTATTGAGATATAGTGTTTTTGGTTGAATCATATAAAAAGGATGTCATGTACCTATCGAGAGATAAAGTTTTTGTTGAATCATATAAAAAAGAGTCATGTACCTATTGAGAGATAGGGATGTTGGTTTAATCATATAAAAACAATATCATGTACCTACCAAGAGATATGGATTTGGTTGAATCGTATAAAAACGATGTCATGTACCTATGGAGAGATAGATTTTTTGTTTAATTATATAAACACCATGTCATGTACCTATCGAGAGATTGGTTTTTGGTAGATTCATATAAAAACGAAGTCATGTACCTATCAATAGATAAAGTTTTTGGTTGAATCGTTTAAAAACTATGTCAAATACTTATCAAAATATAGGATTTTGGTCAAATCGTATAAAAATGTTGTCATGTACCTATCGAGAGATAGAGTTTTTTGTTGAATGTTATAAAAATCTTGTAATGTAACTAATTAAAGAAAGGGTTTTTGATTGATTCATATAAACATGATGTCATGTACCGATCGAGAGATATTGTTTTTGGTTGAATCGTATAGAAATGATGTCATGTACCTATTGAGAGATAAAGTTTTTGGTTGAATCATATAAAAACGAGTCATGTACCTATTGAGAGATAGGGTTGTTGGTTAAATCATATCAAAACAATATCATGTACCTATCAAGAGATATGGAACTGGTTGAATCGTATAAAAACGATGTCATGTACCTATGGAGAGATAGAGTTTTATGTTGAATCTTATAAAAATGTTGTCATGTAACTAATTAAAAAAAGGGTTTTGGTTGATTCATATAAACATGATGTCATGTACCTATCGAGAGATAGGGTTTTTTGTTTGAATTGTATAAAAATGATGGAATGTACCTATCGAGAGATAAAGTTTTTGGTTGAATCATATAAAAACGATGTCTTGTACCTATGGAGGGATATGGTTTTTTGTTGAATTGTATAAAAACAAAGTCATATAAAAATGTTGTCATGTACCTATCGAGAGATAGAGTTTTTGGTTGAATCTTATAAAATTGTTGACATGTAACTAATGAAAGAAAGGGTTTTTTAATTTTTCATATAAACATGATGTCATGTACCTATCGAGAGATAGTGTTTTTGGTCGAATCGTATAGAAATGATGTCATGTACCTATCGAGAGATAAAGTTTTTGGTTGAATCATATAAAAACGAGTCATGTACCTATTGAGAGATAGGGATGTTGGTTAAATCATATAAAAACAATATCATGTACCTATCAAGAGATATGGATATGGTTGAATCGTATAAAAACGATGTCATGTACCTATGGAGAGATAGATTTTTGTTTAATTATATTAACACCATGTCATGTACCTATCTAGAGATTGGTTTTTGGTAGATTCATATAAAAACGATATCATGTACCTATCAATAGATAATGGTTTTGGTTGAATCGTTTAAAAACAATGTCAAATACTTATCTAAATATAGGATTTTTGGTCAAATCGTATAAAAATGTTGTCATGTACCTATCGAGAGATAGAGTTTTTAGTTGAATCTTATAAAAATGTTGTCATGTAACTAATTAAAGAAAGGGTTTTGGTTGATTCATATAAACATGATGTCATGTACCTATCGAGAGATAGTGTTTTTGTTTGAATCGTACAAAATTGATGGCATGTACCTATCGAGAGATAAAGTTTTTGGTTGAATCATATAAAAATAATGTCATGTACCTATGGAGGGATAGGGTTTTTGTTGAATTGTATAAAATCAAAGTCATGTACCTATTAAGAGATAGAGTTTTTGGTTGAATCTTATAAAAACGATGTCGTGTAACTATCGAAAGAAAGGATTTTTAGTTTATTCATATAAACGTGATGTCATGTACCTATCGAGAGATAAAGGTTTGGTTGAATCATATAAAAACGATATCATGTACCTATCTCAAGATACAGTTTTGGTTGAATCGTATAAAAACAATATCATGTACCTATCAAGAGATATGGATTTAGTTAAATCGTATAAAAATGATGTCATGTACCTATGGAGAGATAGGTTTTTTGATTAATTATGTTAGATAAAATCAGACCGGTTCAAATAAACCTAACTTAAATAAACTTTCCATGCAGGAACAAGGAACCGAACCGGATAAACAAAAGAACCGGCTAAGAAAACTAGCCGGTCAAGCTACTAAACCAACCAAGAATACTCGGAACATGACCGCACAAAGAAAAGATCGGCCAAAGCTTAAAACCGGAATCATCAGACAACCGATCAGCCACAAGGCAAAGGAATAACCGAAAAAGTCCGGTTATATCACCCATACCGGAAGCGATTAGGTTAAGTCAAGTGGCCGACCAGTACAAGAAGACAATTCGGGTATCTGTTGAGAATGATACCAAAGGAACAGACTGAACACTTCCATATCCATGCAAGTCTGAGGAAAGACTGTAGGCTGCAGAAGACAGTACTACCGGATCTTTCCACTTTGGGATAAGTCAGAAAGAAGATCTTCCAAGTACAGACAACTGTCCAACAGACAGTGCCTACATCAAGTAAAAGACAAACCCGACAGGTTTGTCTTACATACCGGAAGAACAGACCGCCAGGTCTGAGACAGAATGCCAGGTCTGAGGTTGACCATCAGGTCTGAGGAAACGACCGCAGGTCTGAATCTCTGAAACACTGAATTACTGCACCTCTGCTCAGCCAATCAGATTCAAGGTAGTGAAATATGACCGTTGACATATTTCACCTATAAAAGGGGCAGTTGAAGAAGAGTAAATGCGGGACACACAGTGGGATAAGTGAAACGCTAAGAGCATTTACTACAAGTGATAAGATTGTGTTATTCTAAGAAAGCCTAAGTGCTAAAGTTAAAGTGTGTTTTACAATTTCGGTGTAAATTGTAAGAGTGTTATCGAGCAGGAAATAAGTCTCGATCGGATTGTACTTGTATTCCTTAGTGAATATCCTTCTCGCGGTTTCGAGAGGAAGGGGTGACGTAGGAGTTTTATCTCCGAACATCCATAAAATCTATCTTGTTATTTATTTTCTGCCGGCTCTATTGTCTAACCGATTAACTCAACTACACCGCTCTAAACCGACTCTATACTATCCATACCGAATTTCCAGATTAACAAAACCGACTCACCATTTTCAAACCTCCATCATTCGAAACCGGCCTTGTCCATCAAACAAGTGTGCTGCTTCAACCTGAAAGCAAACCTCTTCCGCGCTTGAACCTAGTTCAAGGGTTTGTGACAGGTTGTGTAGTATTGAAACCCCGGTGTTAATCTCTAACCGGATTAACCACCACCCTTCGAGTGAGAACCGCTAACCGGTCCAATCCCCGGTCCTCCAGCGGCTACCTAGATCCTAACAATTAGTATCAGAGCAGTTAGTTTCAATACTCAAGCAAGCATGTATCAGGATAGGCCTCCAATGCTAGAAGGTGATGACTTTGCCAACTGGAAGGCACGCATGCACCTGCACTTAGTCACATTGGATGATGAAATGGAGTCCATTCTGACCGAAGGACCGATATTCATTGATAAGGACAGAAAGGAATGGACGGTTGAAGATAGGAGAAGAAACAACCTGGATAATCATGCTAGAAACCGGATCTCCAACAGTGTGGACAGAAACACATACTGCAAGATCAGAGACTGCAAAACCGCGAAGGAGACATGGAACACGGTTATCCAGATCTTTGAGGGAAATGAAAGAACAAGGGAAAACAAGATAATGGTGGCCACACAGAAGTTTGAAAGCATCAAAATGAAACCAGGAGAAACTATGAAGGAATACAGTGACCGGTTCACTGGTGTGTTAGATGAATTAGCAACTCTGGGCAAGAAGTATGAGAACAAAGAGGTCATTATGAAAGCTTTAAGATCTCTTCCAAGTACTTGGGACATAAAAACAATGGTAATGAGGGAATCAAAGAGCCTACGTAAGATGAAACTACACGATGTAATCGAAGATCTTAAGGCATATGAGTTCGAAATGAGATCCAGGACTGAAGAAGAAGTCTCGGCCTCAACATCAACAAGAGCACTAATCACATCTATAGAACTGGTTGCACATGTATCGGCACCGGTTCCTGCACCTGTACCGATCAGAACTGCCGAACAATTCACCGAGGATGCCATGGCAATGCTTGCACAGAAGTTTGGGAGGTTCATGAAAAGAAGCCAACCAACGAACAACTACTATGGTGATAAATCCAATGTAAGATGTTATAACTGTAACTGTTTGGGGCATTTTAAGTGGGAATGAAGGAAACCGAGGAGGGATACCCAGAAACCAGACTATCAAAATGACAGAAACAATTATCAACAAACCGGTGAAGGAAGTGAGATACCGAAAGCACTGATAGCCGACGATGGAGGAAGTCTATGGGCTCACAGTGACAACGATGATGAACTCACGTGTCTCATGGCAAATGAAGAACAGGTATTTGACTCTCCTTGTGAAGAATTTACTAAAGATGAATTATACAATGCATTGAATGACATGGTAGAAGAACATAAGAACCTACTAACCATGCTACCTAAGCACCTCAACATTAGGACCAATTCCATAATACCCACTCCGGCAGAACCAGAGGTACCCATTATAACCGAACCGGAGGTCGTACAACCTGATGATACCCATACTTTAGAAACCGAATTAGATCCTAAGACCGAACAATCTAGTGAACCTGCTAGAGAATTAACCGAGGAAGAAAATGCCCGACTTCAATACAAGATGGCCGCATATAAGAGATCTAGCGATATAGTAAAGAACATGAACAGACACTACAGACACCCTCGTTGCAAGTTTGGCCTAGGATACACAGAGGATAGCTCCAAAGACCGAAAACCCATAGAGAAAGCAAGGCTTACAAGAAGAAACCTTCCATTTATAAAATTTCTTAAAAGCTCCTGGACCGCTGAAGAAGAGGAGACCGCATACTATAGGGAAGAAAAGCTAAAATACGACTATGTTGGTCCAACCGAATCATGGCTTGACCCTGTGAAAAGAAAAGCCGAAATCCTCAAATATATGAAAGCCTTTCCTGAACCACGTAGGTCAAACCATAGATCACCGAACCGAAGACCATCACCATTTAAGACCTTTGTAGAAAAATCGAGATACACGAGACCGAGTGCCAAAAGGATAGTTAAAACCCTAGCAAAGAAAACCGTCCGGTTTATTAAGGTTTGGATACCTAATGGACTAATCGCATGTGGACCCAAGTAAATGTGGGTACCAAATAGTTGTAAATATGTACATTTTGCAGGATCCAAAGAAACGGCTAGGAAACTCTGAATGGTTCTTGGACAGCGGCTGCTCCAGGCACATGACCGGAAACAGCAATATGCTAACCGACATCAGAGCAGTAACCGGTGCTTTAATCACTTTTGGTGACAACTCAAAAGGTAAAACTGTGGGCAAGGGTAAGATTGTCCATGGTAACCTAACTATTGATAATGTACTTTTAGTTGAAAACCTGCGCTTTAACCTACTTAGCATTAGTCAGATGTGTGATGCTGGATACACGGTAGAATTTCTTAAACATGCATGCTTAGTAAAGAACTCTCAAGGTATCGTACTACTAACCGGAAATAGGATAGGTAACATTTACAAGGTAGACTGGAAAACTAGAGTAGAATATCCTATATGCATGATAGCTAAGACTGATCAAACCTGGCTGTGGCACAAGAGACTAAACCATCTAAACATGAAAACTTTAAACTACATTCGTGGTAAAAAGCTAGTTGAAGGTATTCCTGACATAGTATTTAATCAAGATAAAGTTTGCTCAGCATGTCAAATGGGTAAACAAACTAGGTCAACCTTTAAGAGTAAAGGAAATATTCAATCTAGCCGATGTTTAGATCTTCTTCACATGGATTTATTTGGATCAATTCAGGTCATTAGCCTAGGAGGTATGCTTTACACCATGGTAGTTATTGATGATTACTCTAGATTTACATGGGTAATATTTCTACCATCTAAACGTGAAACCGTATCAAACCTGATTACACTTCTTAAGCGCCTGCAAAATGAAAAATCAACTCGCATTAATAGCATTCGAAGTGATCGAGGTACCGAATTTACCAATAGTACATTAACTGCATATCTTGATGAATCCCGCATTAGACACGAGTTGTCTAGTGCTAGGACTCCTCAACAAAATGGCCTGGCCGAGAGAAGAAACCGGACTCTCAAGGAAGCCGCACGGTCCATGATAGCCGATTCCGGCATTGCTCAGAAATTTTGGGCTGAGGCTATCAATACTGCATGTTATACACAAAACCGGTCTTTAATAAACAAGTTTCACAACAAAACACCGTATGAGGTTTATTTTAACAGAGTTCCCAAACTCAAGTACCTCAGGATTTTCGGTTGTAAGTGTTATATACACATAAATGGTAAAACCCAACTCACTGCTTTTGATGCAAAAACCGATACCGGGATCATGCTAGGATACTCAGCAGTAAGTAAAGCATATAGAGTATACAATAATAGAACTGCAACCATGGAGGAAACAATTCACGTTGTTTTCGATGAATCGGTTGAAAGCAATACTGCTTCATGCTTTGATCTACACAACAAATTGGAAAACAACAATATTCATTCTGATAGTGAAGATGAGACTCCGGTCTTCAGGCGGTTTGTCCATGTCTAAATGGGTAACATTGAAACCCAGCCGGATCAAGCTGTTCCACAACAGGAAGCTGACACCTCGGTTCAATCCGAGGAAGTCGGTCGGTCTGACAATAACGTTCAGCCTACCGACATGTCTAGCCTTGATCAAGTAAATGGTAATTTGGTAGACACTCCTGAACTGAATCTCAGAAGAAACAGTAAACATCCTCCTGAGCAAATTATAGGTGACCCTTCAGAACCTGTTCGAACTAGGGGTCAACTTCTGGAAGGATATTTTAATTCCGCTTTCATATCCCAGATTGAACCGAAAAGAATAGATGAAGCATTGTCAGATCCGGATTGGATCTTGGGAATGCAAGAAGAGCTAAACAAGTTCGAGAGTAGTAAAGTCTGGTACCTAGTCCCTAGACCGAAAGATCAATCGGTCATAGGAACAAGATGGGTATTTAGAAACAAACTTAATGAGGACGGTTTGGTCACGAGGAACAAAGCCAGATTAGTGGCACAAGGCTACAAACAGGAAGAAGGCATTGATTTTGAAGAGTCATTTGCTCCTATAGCTAGGATTGAAGCTATTAGAATTTTTCTAGCCTTTGCTGCTTTCAAAAACTTTAAGGTTTTTCAAATGGATTTTAAAAGTGCATTTCTGAACGGTGACCTACGTGAGGAAGTGTATGTTGAACAAGCACCCGGTTTCAAAAACGCTGCATTTCCAAACCATGTATACCGGCTAAATAAAGCTTTATACGGTCTAAAGCAAGCACCTAGAGCCTGGTATGATACACTAACCGCATTTCTAGTACAACATGATTTCACCATCGGTTCGGTGGATAAAACATTGTTTAAATTTGAAAAGAAGGAACATATCCTGCTTTTTCAAATCTATGTAGATGATATCATTTTTTGCTCAACCGATCCTAAGTTATGTGATAAATTTTCAAAAATGATGACTGACAAGTTTAAATGAGTATGATGGGAGAATTAAGTTTCTTCCTAGGTCTTCAGATTAAACAAATCAAAGAAGGAACATTCATTAGCCAACCTAAATACACCAAGGAGCTACTAAAGAAGTTCGGGATGGACACCTGCTCCTCGGCAGCTACTCCAATGAGCTCATCGATTAAATTAGACAGGGATGATGATGGCCAATCGGTAGACCAGATTGCATACCGGGGGATGATCGACTCTCTACTGTACCTGACAACGAGTAGACCGGACATCCTGTTTGCAGTTGGTGTATGTGGGAGATTCCAAGCAAATCCAAAACAATCCCACTACACAGCCGCAAAGAGGATACTGAAGTATCTAAAGGGCACACCTGATGTCGGCCTATGGTACCCAAAGGACTCATCCTTTAATCTAACAAGTTACTCAGACACAGACTATGCAAGATGTAAGATTGACAGAAAGAGTACCAGTGGAACATGTCAATTCCTAGGTGACCGACTGGTGTCATGGCACAGCAAGAAACAGACATCGGTGGCCACATCCACCGCGGAAGCTGAATACTTGGCGGCCGGAAGTTGCTGCTCTCAACTCCTCTGGATCCAACAACAGCTGAAGGACTTCAGTGTCATAGCCGAAGAGTCCCCGATCTTCTGTGACAATACAAGTGCCATTGCGATCACCTACAACCCGGTTCTCCACTCCAGAACCAAGCATATCGACATAAGGCACCACTTCATCCGGGAACATGTCACGCTGAAGCATATCCGGCTGGAATACGTATCGACCGATCAACAAGTAGCCGATATCTTCACAAAGCCTCTACAGGAAGCTAAGTTCTCTCAATTCAGACTTACTCTCGGCTTAACCGACATTAGTCAGATCCTTCCTAAGGATGCTTAAAGGGAAACCGGTTCGAACAGATAAAACCGGTAGTTCCTCCTAAACTGTTGGACTTCAAATTTTCGAGTTACCTATGGAAGAACCGCCCAGTTCATCAGACAGAGTAAACCGACCGGCTACTTGGTGCATGCATCAAATAACCGCATCGGGATGAACAACTGATGACTGACCGGTTCGGAAGCAGGTCATCTTAGATTATTTGAAATTCAAACAGAAGTGGAATAATTATCAGTGTTTATAGATGTCTGTTCTAAAACATTGCCTTTTCAAAGTAAAATGGTCGCGCCTAAAAAGACGTGAAGATCTTTTGATATCTTTCACAGTTCAGGCCTATGACCAACACCCTAGACTGCAAACATACCTATTTCATGCAATACCTCTTATCCTGCAGTTAAAAGATATCACCTCATTTAATACCGGACAATAGGATAATCCCTAAACTAGTATTTAAGTGAAGTAACCATTCACCACAACACTCATAAGACAAAAGATTATCCTCTCACTAAGACAAAAATGTCTCAGTTTCCCAACATCCTTCAGGTTGATTTTCAATCCTGTTCAAACACAGAGCACTATGAGATTTACAAGATAATCAAATCTCTGGAGGAAACCGGTCTTCAGAACTTCCTAGACGACAAAAATACCATCTATCCTAAATCTATTCTGCAGTTCTTCTATCACGCCAGGGTGTTTAGAGGCACCCCCCACTTTGAAACTCACATTCAATCTAAAGTGGGAGGTATTGTCTTTGATTTCACCGAAAGGGACTTTGCGCGGTGCTTTAGCCTGCCAAAGCACGGGATAACGGATCTAGAAGTTCCAGCCGACATAAAAGCCGAGATCTCCATCGCCTTCGCACGATCTGACGAACCGGTTGAGGATCACGGTACAAAATCACGCCTGAGAGCTGAATATCAGCTCCTCAATGATGTGATCGATAAGAGTATCTTCGGAAAGGATGTCACAAATACCTACTGTACCTCGAACTTCAACATGATGGCGGCTATAATCACCGGCACACCGGTAAACTGGTCCAGGGTGCTGTTTGACATCCTTATCTGGATGGTTGGCATCCGATCAGTCGGTTTCATCCCCCAACTAAGCTGTCTCCTTGTGGAGCTTGGTGTCCCAACCTGTCCCGGAGAAGGCTTGAACCAAGCCCAGGTGCTGACTAAAGAAGTAACCGACTCCTTTTATGAACACTCTCGACAAGGATTCGGCAATAGACCGAATTTCTAGAATGTCTTTTTCATAGGCTGTACTTTCCATTATTTATGTATGCCTATACCGAATTTTCTGTCGGTTTTCTTTCTGCAATATTTCTTGAACTCAATCTCATTTCGGTTTAAATGAGCGTGTCTTCTTAATTCTTTGAACATTTATCTAAGTACCCGGTTAACATCTTCAAACTATAACCGCGTTCTTATCCGGTCACATAAAATTGCTTAAAATAAATTGCAAACACTCTGATCACTCAAAATAACCTGTTAGACTTAGAAATCGCACCATCAATCTCGGTTTGAAAAAGGGGAGTGCGTCATCAATGGCATAAGCAAAGGCTTTGGAGGGAAACCTCCCGCCCAAAACTGTCGCCCCTTGGTTTACCGCCCTTTGTTTGGCGCCCATTCTCTCCCGCCCATGGTTTGCCGCTTCTTTCAATTTGGAGGGAAAATTCCCGCCCAATATTGATGGGACGGTTGGGCTTCCAAACCGCATCTATAAAAGGGACTCTCGGTCATTTTATTTCATTCTCACGCGAATCTGCTTTCTCTCTCTAAGCTATCTAACTCTCTGAAGCGGTTATCTCTCAAACTCTTTCAAATTCTAAGATGTGGCGTGCTTCGGCTTTGTTTAGACACCTATCTCAGGTGGATTTCGAGGAAATCCGGCTGAAAGGTACGTCCGAAGCAAAGGAAGTTATTGACCGGGTAGTCTAGACCGATCTGGAATATTTCCTTGGCAGTCCTCATGTTATCTACAAAGATGCGGTCGAAGAATTCTTCAAAACCGCAACCATCTCCAACGACAAAATCACCGCAACTGTATGCAGTTATGAAATAGAGCTCACCGAGGCATCGGTGGCAGAGAGCCTGCGCCTTCCGACAACCGGCCAGGATGCAACGGCAGACATAGAGCAGAAAACCTTTGAGGCGGCTTTCCAGATTCTATCGGCAACTAAAAAGCCGATCAAAGTATCCGGCAGCAAATCAATGTTGAAGCCGGAGTACATCCCAATCTGTGACATCTTCGCAAGGGCGATTCTAGCGAGGGGAGGAAACTACAGCAACCTAACAAGGGATAAAATCAGGATGCTTATCGGCCTGATAGAGGGAAGAAAGGTCAACTGGGCAAAAGCGGTGTTTAGCAACCTAATGGATATGGTGAAACCGGATTCAAACCGGTCGTGGGGATACGCCGTTCCTCTCGGTAAGATCTTCCTTCACCACAATCTCGACATCGGTCCCGGCGTCGTTGTCGCAGATCGATGCCTCATCAGATCGAAGCAATTCCTAGAAAGGAAACAGCCGGCCCCCGGTTCCACAGGTGGCCGAAAGAAGAATGCCGACAAGAAAGCGGCCCCAGCAAAGCAAAGGCTGAAAGTAAAGGAAAGGAGAAAGTAACTTTCTTGGAACCGCCGCAGCAAACCGAGGATGAGGAATCGGCTTCCCTCTCTGAAAGAACCAATACAGAGAAGACCGAAGACGAAAGATCGGTCAACGAAGACGAGTATTCGGCCCAGAGCCCCAATGATGTCGGACCTAACACCAACCCTGAGACCACCGAAGGTGGAGAAGAGGGTGGAGAAGAGGATGATGAAGAAGCCGGTGATGAGGGCGGCGACAAAGAGAAGGAGGAGGCCGAAGAAGCAGAGGCCGATAGGATATCTCTGAAACTCCTTCAGGACGTCAAAAACCAAGCCGAGTCAATTGAAGAATTATACCTGGAATGGCACGAGCACCGGTACGGCACACCGTATAGGGAAATCCTACCGGGCCACACAGACTTGGAGTGCCTCCACAGACTGGAGGAAGTGGAAGACTTGATCATGAATCTTACAAACTCCAACACACTTCAAGAGGTACTACACCGAACCTGCCTCTTGAAACCGAAGGTCCAACTACGGAAGCTAACAACACGCATCCGGAAAATTACGGAGTAGCTCAAAACGATGGGACCGGAAGACACCTTAGCACCGCGGGTGTTAGAAAGGCTTGAAAAAGCCAAAGGGGAACTCACTCAAGAAATCGAACGGCTAGAGGAAATATGCAGCCGAATGAAAATACCGGTTTATACTGCTCCCCGGATCGACACGTCTCCGGATCATTGTCCAACACCTCCAAGGGAGAATGCGGCATCCAAAGAATCCGATGAAAGAGCCGATCCCAATCTCACCGGGCAATCACCTCCTCCACAACCGGAAGTCTCCGCATCAGACTTCACAAAGGAATGGGTTGAGGGCCGTCTCCAAAGGCTTGAAGACTCAACCGCAGAACGGATTGATAACCGCATTCAAGAGTTTGAAGACTCCGCGGTTCAGCCATTCAAGGATAGAGTCCAAAGAATCACTGGCTCGGCACTCAAGTTCGCCGACACCACATGGTTTCTCTTGAATTCCAATCGGGACCGAATCTCAGAAGTCGACGAAGATCTGCAGGAAGAGGCGGCTCTGCGCGGTAAATATGTTAAGCGAACCGAAATTTTGGAGGATTTGACCTCCGAGTTGAAGGGAGACTTCGACCGGCTTGAAAGAGAGACCGATCAACAGTTGACATCGATGGGTGATGACCTGGTTGGCACAACACTCGACTGGGTCTCCGAACTCGAGAAGAAAAATGTAGGTCTCGAGTCCGAACTGAAGGCGCTTTCCGAACAGGTTGCCGAATTGCTGAGGGTAAAGATGAACGAGGACGCCGCGGCGGTAGTGGCTGATGCTGAAACGGCTAAGAGGGTCTAGGATGCGCTGGATGCCGAAGCAAGTAAGGAGAAGGAGGCACCGCGATCATCTCAACTTACCGAAAAGGAAGAGGAAGCCGCGCGGATTAAAAGGGCAGATGCCATATTCCCAGGATTTCCTAAGAAAGCAGCCACTCAATCTGCGGAGGATGCTGCGCGGTTGGAAAGGGAAACACGGAGGCTGGAAGGCTTCGCAACAAGAAGAAAAAGGCGGCCGCCTCCACTTCAGCGCCGAAAAAGCGAAAGAGGGAAGCCCCTAAGAAAGTTCAAATAGCCGACCTGCTCAATGAGGTCACTGAAACGGTCATCACGAGTACATCGCAGCAGGCCGACCAAGTCGAAGAGGAAGTTGAAGAACAACTGCAGTCCCGGTCTACAAGACGACGACCTTCTGAACCGACCAGTCGACAGCAACCGAAGAAGAAAAAGAGCATATATGACTTCTCGGACTCGGAATAGGGGCTCTCTTTCCCTTACTTATCTTAGTGTGATTGGTTTTTGGTAGATTCATATAAAAACGATGTCATGTACCTATCAATATATAAAGTTTTTGGTAGAATCGTTTAAAAACAATGTCAAATACTTATCAAAATATAGGATTTTTGGTCAAATCGTATAAAATTGTTGTCATGTACCTATCGAGAGATAGAGTTTTTTGTTGAATCTTATAAAAATCTTGCCATGTAACTAATTAAAGAAAGGGTTTTTGATTGATTCATATAAACATGATGTCATGTACCTATCGAGAGATAGTGTTTTTGGTTGAATCATATAGAAATGATGTCATATACCTATCGAGAGATAAAGTTTTTGGTTAAATCATATAAAAACGAGTCATGTACCTATTGAGAGATAGGGTTGTTGGTTAAATAATATAAAAAAATATCATGTACCTATCAAGAGATATGGATTTGGGTGAATTGTATATTAACGATGTCATGTACCTATGAAGAGATAGGTTTTTGGTTTAATTGTATAAACACCATGTCCTATACCTATCGAGAGATAAAGTTTTTGGTCGAATCGTTTTAAAACAATGTCAAATACTTATCAAAATATAGGATTTTTGGTCAAATCGTATGAAAATGTTGTCATGAACCTATAGATAGATAAATTTTTTCGTTTAATCTTATAAAAATGTTTTCATGTAACTAATTAAAGAAAGGGTTTTTGATTGATTCATAAAAACATGATGTCATGTACCTATCGAGCGATAGTGTTTTTGGTTGAAACGTATAGAAATGATGTCATATACCTATCGGAAGATAAAGTTTTTGGTTGAATCATATAAAAACAATGTCATGTACCTATGGAGGGATAGGGTTTTTGTTGAATTGTATAAAATCAAAGTCATGTACCTATCAAAAAATCGAGTTTTTTGTTGAATCTTATAAAAACGATGTCGTGTAACTATCGAAAGAAATGATTTTTAGTTTATTCATATAAACATGATGTCATGTACCTATCGAGAGATAGGGTTTTTGTTTGAATCGTATAAAAATGATGAAATGTACCTATCGAGGGATAAAGTTTTTGGTTGAATCATATAAAAATGATGTCTTGTACCTATGGAGGGATATTGTTTTTGGTTGAATAGTATAAAAACACAGTCATATACCAATCAAGAGATAGAGTTTTTGGTTGAATCTTATAAAAATGTTGTCATGTCACTAATTAAAGAAAGGGTTTTTGATTGATTCATATAAACATGATGTCATGTACCTATTGAGATATAGTGTTTTTGGTTGAATCATATAAAAAGGATGTCATGTACCTATCGAGAGATAAAGTTTTTGTTGAATCATATAAAAAAGAGTCATGTACCTATTGAGAGATAGGGATGTTATTTAATTATATAAAAACAATATCATGTACCTACCAAGAGATATGGATTTGGTTGAATCGTATAAAAACGATGTCATGTACCTATGGAGAGATAGATTTTTTGTTTAATTATATAAACACCATGTCATGTACCTATCGAGAGATTGGTTTTTGGTAGATTCATATAAAAACGATGTCATGTACCTATCAATAGATAAAATTTTTGGTTGAATCGTTTAAAAACAATGTCAAATACTTATCAAAATATAGGATTTTTGGTCAAATCGTGTAAAAATGTTGTCATGTACATATCGAGAGATAGATTTTTTTGGTTAATGTTATAAAAATCTTGTAATGTAAATAATTAAAGAAAGGGTTTTTGATTGATTCATATAAACATGATGTCATGTACCTATCGAGAGATATTGTTTTTGGTTGAATCGTATAGAAATGATTTCATGTACCTATTGAGAGATAAAGTTTTTGGTTGAATCATATAAAAACGAATCATGTACCTATTGAGAGATAGGGTTGTTGGTTAAATCATATAAAAACAATATTATGTACCTATCAAGAGATATGGATATGGTTGAATCGTATAAAAACGATGTCATGTACCTATGGAGAGATATATTTTTTGTTTAATTATATTAACACCATGTCATGTACCTATCTAGAGATTGGTTTTTGGTAGATTCATATAAAAATGATGTCATGTACCTATCAATAGATAATGGTTTTGGTTGAATCTTTTAAAAATAATGTCAAATACTTATCAAAATAGAGGATTTTTGGACAAATCGTATAAAAATGTTTTCATGTACCTATCGAGAGATAGAGTTTTAGGTTGAATCTTATAAAAATGTTGTCATGTAACTAATTAAAAAAAGGGTTTTGGTTGATTCATATAAACATGATGTCATGTACCTATCGAGAGATAGGGTTTTTGTTTGAATCGTATAAAAATGATGGAATGTACCTATCGAGAGATAAATTTTTTGGTTGAATCATATAAAAATGATGTCTTGTACCTATGGAGGTATATGATTTTTGGTTGAATTGTATAAAAACAAAGTCATATATAATTCAAGAGATTGAGATTTTGGTTGAATCTTATAAAAATTTAGTCATGTCACTAATTAAAGAAAGGGTTTTTGATTGATTTATATAAACATGATGTCATGTACATATCGAGAGATCGTGTTTTTGGTTGAATCGTATAGAAATGATGTCATGTACCTATCGAGAGATCAATTTTTTGGTTAAATCATATAAATATGAGTCATGTACCTATCGAGAGATAAAGTTTTTGGTTGAATCGTATAAAACGATAACATGACCTATCTCAAGATATGGTTTTGGTTGAATCGTATAAAAACAATATCATGTACCTATCGAGTGATAAGTAGTTGGTTAAATTGTATAAAAACGATGTCATGTACCTATACAGAGATAGGTTTTTTGTTTAATTATATAAACACCATGTCATGTACCTATCGAGATATAGGTTTTTGGTAGATTCATATAAAACGATGTCAAGTACCTATCAATAGATAAAGTTTTTGGTTGAATCTTATAAAAATGTTGATATGTAACTAATTAAAGAAAGGGTTTTTGAATTATTCATATAAACATGATGTCATGTATCTATTGAGAGATAGTGTTTTTGATTAAATCGTATAAAAAGGATGTCATGTACCTATCGAAAGATGAAGTTTTTGTGGAATCATATAAAAACGAGTCATGTACCTATTGAGAGATAGGGATGTTGGTTAAATCATATAAAAACAATATCATGTACCTATCAAGAGATATGGATATGGTTGAATCGTATAAAAACGATGTCATGTACCTATGGAGAGATAGATTTTTTGTTTAATTATATTAACACCTTGTCATGTACCTATCTAGAGATTGGTTTTTGGTAGATTCATATAAAAACGATGTGATGTACCTATCAATAGATAATGGTTTTGGTTGAATCATTTAAAAACAATGTCAAATACTTATCAAAATAGAGGATTTTTGGACAAATCGTATAAAAATGTTTTCATGTACCTATCGAGAGATAGAGTTTTAGGTTGAATCTTATAAAAATGTTGTCATGCAACTAATTAAAAAAAGGGTTTTGGTTGATTCATATAAACATGATGTCATGTACCTAAGAAGAGATAGGGTTTTTGTCTGAATCGTATAAAAATGATGGAATGTACCTATCGAGAGATAAAGTTTTTGGTTGAATCATATAAAAATGATTTCTTGTACCTATGGAGGGATATGGTTTTTGGTTGAATTGTATAAAAACAAAGTCATATACAATTCAAGAGATTGAGTTTTTCGCTGAATCTTATAAATTTTTTTCATGTCACTAATTAAAGAAAGGGTTTTTGATTGATTCATATAAACATGATGTCATGTACATATCGAGAGATCGTGTTTTTGGTTGAATCGTATAGAAAGGATGTCATGTACCTATCGAGAGATCAATTTTTTGGTTAAATCATATAAATATGAGTCATGTACCTATTGAGAGATAAAGTTTTTGGTGGAATCATATAAAAACAATATCATGTACCTATCGAGAGATAAAGTTTTTGGTTGAATCGTATAAAAACGATAACATGACCTATCTCAAGATATGGTTTTGGTTGAATCGTATAAAAACAATATCATGTACATATCGAGTGATAAGGAGTTGGTTAAATTGTATAAAAACGATGACATGTACCTATAGAGAGATAGGTTTTTTGTTTAATTATATAAACACCATGTCATGTACCTATTGAGATATAGGTTTTTAGTAGATTCATATAAAACGATGTCAAGTACCTATCAATAGATAAAGTTTTTGGTTGAATCTTATAAAAATGTTGACATGTAACTAATTAAAGAAAGGGTTTTTGAATTATTCATATAAACATGATGTCATGTATCTATTGAGTGATAGTGTTTTTGATTAAATTGTATAAAAAGGATGTCATGTACCTATCGAAAGATGAAGTTTTTGTGGAATCATATAAAAACGAGTCATGTACCTATTGAGAGATAGGGATGTTGGTTAAATCATATAAAAACAATATCATGTACCTATCAAGAGATATGGATTTGGTTGAATCGTATAAAAATGATGTCATGTACCTATGGAGAGATATATTTATGGTTTAATTATATAAACACCATGTCATGTGCCTATCGAGATATTGGTTTTTGCTAGATTGATGTCATGTACCTATCAATAGATAAAGTTTTTGGTTGAATCGTTTAAAAACAATGTCAAATACTTATCAAAATATAGGATTTTTGGTCAAATCGTATAAAAATGTTGTCATGTACCTATCGAGAGATAGAGTTTTTTGTTGAATGTTATAAAAATCTTGCAATGTAACTAATTAAAGAAAGGGTTTTTGATTGATTCATATAAACATGAAGTCATATACCTATCGAGAGATAGTGTTTTTGGTTGAATCATATAGAAATGATGTCATGTACCTATCGAGAGATAAAGTTTTTGGTTGAATCATATAAAAACGAGTCATGTACCTATTGAGAGATAGGGTTGTTGGTTAAATCATATAAAAACATTATCATGTACCTATAAAGAGATATGGATATGGTTGAATCGTATAAAAACGATGTCATGTACCTATGGAGAGACAGATTTTTTGTTTAATTATATTAACACCATGTCATGTACCTATCTAGAGATTGGTTTTTGGTAGGTTCATATAAAAACGATGTCATGTACCTATCAATAAATAATGGTTTTGGTTGAATCTTTTAAAAACAATGTCAAATACTTATCAAAATAGAGGATTTTTGGACAAATCGTATAAAAATGTTGTCATGTACCTATCGAGAGATAGAGTTTTAGGTTGAATCTTATAAAAATGTTGTCATGTAACTAATTAAAAAAAGGGTTTTAGTTTATTCATATAAACATGATGTCATGTACCTATCGAGAGATAGGGTTTTTGTTTGAATCGTATAAAAATGATGGAATGTACCTATCGAGGGATAAAGTTTTTGGTTGAATCATATAAAATGATGTCTTGTACCTATGGAGGGATATGGTTTTTGGTTGAATAGTATAAAAACACAGTCATATACCAATCAAGAGATAGAGTTTTTGGTTGAATCTTATAAAAATGTTGTCATGTCACTAATTAAAGAAAGGGTTTTTGATTGATTCATATAAACATGATGTCATGTACCTATTGAGATATAGTGTTTTTGGTTGAATCATAAAAAAAGGATGTCATGTACCTATCGAGAGATAAAGTTTTTGTTGAATCATATGTAAAAGAGTCATGTACCTATTGAGAGATAGGGATGCTGTTTAATCATATAAAAACAATATCATGTACATACCAAGAGATATGGATTTGGTTGAATCGTATAAAAACGATGTCATGTACCTATGGAGAGATAGATTTTTTGTTTAATTATATAAACACCATGTCATGTACCTATCGAGAGATTGGTGTTTGGTAGATTCATATAAAAACGAAGTCATGTCCCTATCACTAGATAAAGTTTTTGGTTGAATCGTTTAAAAACAATGTCAAATACTTATCAAAATATAAGATTTTTGGTCAAATCATATAAAAATATTGTCATGTACCTATCGAGAGATAGAGTTTTTTGTTGAATCTTATAAAAATCTTGCCATGTAACTAATTAAAGAAAGGGTTTTTTTATTGATTCATATAAACATGATGTCATGTACCTATCGAGAGATATTGTTTTTGGTTGAATCGTATAGCAATGATGTCATGTACCTATTGATAGATAAAGTTTTTGGTTGAATCATATAAAAACGAGTCATGTACCTATTGAGAGATAGGTTGTTGGTTAAATCATATAAAAACAATATCATGTACCTATCAAGAGATATGGATATGGTTGAATAGTATAAAAACGATGTCATGTACCTATGGATAGATAGATTTTTTGTTTAATTATATTAACACCATGTCATGTACCTATCTAGAGATTGGTTTTTGGTAGATTCATATAAAAACGATGTCATGTATCTATCAATAGATAATGGTTTTGGTTGAATCTTTTAAAAACAATGTCAAATACTTATCAAAATAGAGGATTTTTGGTCAAATCGTATAAAAATATTGTCATGTACCTATCGAGAGATAGAGTTTTAGGTTGAATCTTATAAAAATGTTGTCATGTAACTAATTAAAAAAAGGGTTTTGGTTGATTCATATAAACATGATGTCATGTACCTATCGAGAGATAGGGTTTTTGTTTGAATCGTATAAAAATGATGGAATGTACCTATCGAGAGATAAAGTTTTTGGTTGAATCATATAAAAATGATGTCTTGTACCTATGGAGGGATATGGTTTTTGGTTGAATTGTATAAAAACAAAGTCATATACAATTCAAGAGATTGAGTTTTTGGTTGAATCTTATAAAAATTTTGTCATGTCACTAATTAAAGAAAGGGTTTTTGATTGATTCATATAAACATGATGTCATGTACATATCGAGAGATCGTGTTTTTGGTTGAATTGTATAGAAATGATGTCATGTACCTATCGAGAGATCAATTTTTTGGTTAAATCATATAAATATGAGTCATGTACCTATTGAGAGATAAAGTTTTTGGTGGAATCATATAAAAACAATATCATGTACCTATCGAGAGATAAAGTTTTTGGTTGAATCGTATAAAAATGATAACATGACCTATCTCAAGATATGGTTTTGGCTGAATCGTATAAAAACAATATCATGTACCTATCGAGAGATAGTGTTTTTGGTTGAATCGTATAGAAATGATGTCATGTACTTATCGAGAGATACAGTTTTTGGTTGAATCATATAAAAATAAGTCTAATACCTATTGATAGATAGGGTTGTATGATAAATCATATAAAAACAATATCATGTACCTATCAAGAGATATGGATTTGGTTGAATCGTGTAAAAACGATGGCATGTACCTTTGGAGAGATAAGTTTTTGGTTTAATTATATAAACACCATGTCATGTACCTATCAATAGGTGAAGTTTTTGGTTGAATCGTTTAAAAACAATGTCAAAAACTTTTCAAAATATAGGATTGTTGGTCAAATCGTATAAAAATGTTGTCATGTAACTATCGAGAGAAAATGTTTTTGGTTTAATCTTATAAAAATGTTGTCATGTAACTAATTAAAGAAAGGGTTTTTTTTATTCATATAAACATGAGGTCATGTATCTGTTGAGAGATAGGGTTTTTGTTTGAATCGTACAAAATTGATGGAATGTACCTATCGAGAGATAAAGTTTTTGGTTGAATCATATAAAAACAATGTCATGTACCTATGGAGGGATAGGGTTTTTGTTGAATTGTATAAAATCAAAGTCATGTACCTATCAAGAGATAGAGTTTTTGGTTAAATCTTATAAAAACGATGTCGTGTAATTATTGAATGAAAGGATTTTTAGTTTATTCATATAAACATGATGTCATGTACGTATCGAGAGATAAAGGTTTTGGTTGAATCATATAAAAACGATATCATGTACCAATCTCAAGATACGGTTTTGGTTGAATCGTATAAAAACAATATCATGTACCTATCAAGAGATATGGATTTAGTTAAATCGTATAAAAATGATGTCATGTACCTATGGAGTGATAGGTTTTTTGATTAATTATATAAACACCATCTTATGTACATATCGAGACATAGGGTTTTGGTATATTCATATAAAAACAATGTCAAATACCTTTCAATAGATATAGTTTTTGTTGAATCGTATAAAAATAATGTCAAAATACTTATCAAAATATAAGATTTTTGGTCAAATCGTATAAAAATATTGTTATGTACCTATCGAGAGATAGAGTTTTTGGTTGAATCTTATAAAAATATTGTCATGTGACTAATTAAAGAAAGGGTTTTTGGTTGAATCGTATACCTATGGAGGGATAGGTTTTTTGTTGAATTTTATAAAAACAAAGTCATGTACCTATCAAGAGATAAAGTTTTTGGTTAAATCTTATAAAAACAATATCATATACCTATCGAGAGATAAGGTTTTTGTTTGAAACATATAATAACAATGTATGTACCTATTAAGAGATATGGTTTTTTGTTGAATCATATAAAAACAAGTTATTTAACTATTAAGAGATAATGTTGTTGGATGAATCATATAAAAACAATATCATGTACATATCAAGAGATATGAATTTGGTTGAATTGTATAAAAACGATGTGATGTACATATGGAGAGATAAGTTTTTGTTTAATTATATAAACATCATGTCATGTACCTATCAAGAGATAGGTTTTTTGTAGATTCATATAAAAACGATGTCATGTACCTATCAATAGAAGTTTTTGGTTGAATTGTTTAAAAACAATGTCAAATACTTATCAAAATATAGGATTTTTGGTAAAATGGTATAAAAATGTTGTCATGTACCTATCGAGAGATAGGGTTTTTGGTTGAATCTTATAAAAATGATGGCATGTACCTACCGAGAGATAATGTTTTAGGTTGAATCATATAAAAACAATGTCATGTACCTATGGAAGTATAGGGTTTATGTTGATTTGTATAAAAACAAAGTCATGTACCTATCAAGATATAGAATTTTTGGTTGAATCTTATAAAAACAATGTCATGTAACTATCGAAAGAAAGGCTTTTTAGTTGATTCATATAAACATGATGTCATGTACCTATCGAGAGATAATGTTTTTCGTTGAATTGTATAAAAACGATATCATGACCTATCTCAAGATATGGTTTTGGTTGAATCGTATAAAAACAATATCATGTACCTATCGAGAGATATGGAGTTGGTTAAATTGTATAAAAACGATGTCATGTACCTATATAGAGATAGGTTTTTTGTTTAATTATATAAACACCATGTCATGTATCTATCTAGAGATAGGTTTTTGGTAGATTCATATAAAACGATGTCAAGTACCTATTAATAGATAAAGTTTTTGATTGAATCTTATAAAAATAATGTCAAATACTTATCAAAATATAGGATTTTTGGACAAATAATATGAAAATGTTGTCATGTACCTATCGAGAGATAGAGTTTTTTGCTGAATCTTATAAAAATCTTGCCATGTAACTAATTAAAGAAAGGGTTTTTGATTGATTCTTATAAACATGATGTCATGTACCTATCGAGAGATAGTGTTTTTGGTTGAATCGTATAGAAATGATGTCATGTACCAATCGAAAGATAAAGTTTTTGGTTGAATCATATAAAAACGAGTCATATACCTATTGAGAGATAGGGTTGTTGGTTAAATCATATAAAAACAATATCATGTACCTATCAAGAGATATGGATTTGGTTTAATTGTATAAAAACGATGTCATGTACCTATCAATAGATAAAGTTTTTGGTTGAATCGTTTTAAAACAATGTCAAATACTTATCAAAATCTAGGATTTTTGGTCAAATCGTATAAAAATGTTGTCATGTACCTATAGATAGATAAAGTTTTTCGTTTAATCTTATAAAAATGTTGTCATGTAACTAATTAAAGAAAGGGTTTTTAATTGATTCATATAAACATGATGTCATGTATCTATCGAGAGATAGTGTTTTTGGTTGAAATGTATAGAAATGATGTCATGTACCTATCGATAGATAATGTTTTTGGTTGAATCATATAAATATGAGTCATGTACCTATTGAGAGATAAAGTTTTTGGTGGAATCATATAAAAACAATGTCATGTACCTATCGAGAGATAAAGTTTTTTGATTGAATCATATAAAAACGATATCAAGACCTATCTCAAGATATGGTTTTGGTTGAATCGTATAAAAACAATATCATGTACCTATCAAGAGATATGGATTTGGTTGAATCGTATAAAAACGATGTCATTTACCTATAGAGAGATAGATTTTTTGTTTAATTATATAAACACCATGTCATGTACCTATCGAGAGATTGATTTTTGGTAGATTCATATAAAAACGATGTCATGTACCTATCAATAGATAAAGGTTTTGGTTTAATTTTTTAAAAACAATGTCAAATACTTATCAAAATATAGGATTTTTGGTCAAATCGTATAAAAATGTTGTCATGTACCTATCGAGAGAAAGGGTTTTTGGTTGAATCTTATAAAAATGATGGCATGTACCTATCGAGAGATAAAGTTTTTGGTTGAATTATATAAAAACAATGTCATGTACCTATGGAGGGATAGGGTTTTTGTTGAATTGTATAAAATCAAAGTCATGTACCTATCAAGAGATAGAGTTTTTGGTTAAATCTTATAAAAACGATGTCGTGTAATTATCGAAAGAAAGGATTTTTAGTTTATTCATATAAACATGATGTCATGTACGTATCGAGATATAAAGGTTTTGGTTGAATCATATAAAAACGATATCATGTACCAATCTCAAGATACGGTTTTGGTTGAATCGTATAAAAACAATATCATGTACCTATCAAGAGATATGGATTTAGTTAAATCGTATAAAAATGATGTCATGTACCTATGGAGTGATAGGTTTTTTGATTAATTATATAAACACCATCTTATGTACATATCGAGACATAGGGTTTTGGTATATTCATATAAAAACAATGTCAAATACCTTTCAATAGATATAGTTTTTGTTGAATCGTATAAAAATAATGTCAAAATACTTATCAAAATATAAGATTTTTGGTCAAATCGTATAAAAATATTGTTATGTACCTATCGAGAGATAGAGTTTTTGGTTGAATCTTATAAAAATGTTGTCATGTGACTAATTAAAGAAAGGGTTTTTGGTTGAATCGTATACCTATGGAGGGATAGGTTTTTTGTTGAATTTTATAAAAACAAAGTCTTGTACCTATCAAGAGATAAAGTTTTTGGTTAAATCTTATAAAAACAATATCATATACCCATCGAGAGATAAGGTTTTTGTTTGAAACATATAATAACAATGTATGTACCTATTAAGAGATATGGTTTTTTGTTGAATCATATAAAAACAAGTTATGTACCTATTAAGAGATAATGTTGTTGGATGAATCATATAAAAACAATATCATGTACATATCAAGAGATATGAATTTGGTTGAATTGTATAAAAACGATGTGATGTACATATGGAGAGATAAGTTTTTGTTTAATTATATAAACGTCATGTCATGTACCTATCGAGAGATAGGTTTTTTGTAGATTCATATAAAAACGATGTCATGTACCTATCAATAGAAGTTTTTGGTTGAATTGTTTAAAAACAATGTCAAATACTTATCAAAATATAGGATTTTTGGTAAAATGGTATAAAAATGTTGTCATGTACCTATCGAGAGATAGGGTTTTTGGTTGAATCTTATAAAAATGATGGCATGTACCTATCGAGAGATAAAGTTTTTGGTTGAATCATATAAAAACAATGTCATGTACCTATGGAGGGATAGGGTTTTTGTTGATTTATATAAAAACAAAGACATGTACCTATCAAGAGATAGAGTTTTTGGTTGAATCTTATAAAAACAATGTCATGTAACTATCGAAAGAAAGGATTTTTAGTTGATTCATATAAACATAATGTCATGTACCTATCGAAAGATAAAGTTTTTTGTCGAATCGTATAAAAACTATATCATGTACCTCTTTTAAGATATGGTTTTGGTATAATTGTATAAAAATGTTGTCATGTAAATAATTAAAGAAAGGGTTTTTGATTGATTCATATAAACATGATGTCATGTACCTATCGAGAGATAGTGTTTTTGGTTGAATCGTATAGTAATGATGTCATGTACCTATCGAGAGATAAAGTTGTTGGTTGAATCATATAAATACGAGTCATGTACCTATTGATAGATAAAGTTATTGGTGGAATCATATAAAAACAATGTCATGTACCTATGGAGGGATAGGGTTTTTGTTGATTTATATAAAAACAAAGTCATGTACCTATCAAGAGATAGAGTTTTTTCTTGAATCTTATAAAAACGATGTCATGTAACTATTGAAAGAAAGGCTTTTTAGTTGATTCATATAAACATGATGTCATGTACCTATCGTGAGATAACGTTTTTCGTTGAATTGTATAAAAACGATATAATGACCTATCTCAAGATATGGTTTTGGTTGAATCGTATAAAAACAATATCATGTACCTATCGAGAGATATGGATTTGGTTGAATCGTATAAAAACGATGTCATTTACCTATAGAGAGATAGATTTTTTGTTTAATTATATAAACACCATGTCATGTATCTATCTAGAGATAGGTTTTTGGTAGATTCATATAAAACGATGTCAAGTACCTATTAATAAATAAAGGTTTTGGTTTAATTTTTTAAAAACAATGTCAAATACTTATCAAAATATAGGATTTTTGGTCAAATCGTATAAAAATGTTGTCATGTACCTATCGAGAAAAAGGGTTTTTGGTTGAATCTTATAAAAATCTTGCCATGTAACTAATTAAAGAAAGGGTTTTTGATTGATTCATATAAACATGATGTCATGTGCCTATCGAGAGATGGGGTTTTTGTTTGAATCGTATAAAAATGATGGAATGTACCTATCGAGAAATAAAGTTTTTGATTAAATCATATAAAAACGAGTCATGTACCTATTGAGAGATAAAGTTTTTGGTTAAATCTTATAAAAACAATATCATATACATATCGAGAGATAAGGTTTTTGTTTGAAACATATAATAACAATGTATGTACCTGTTAAGAGATATGGTTTTTTGTTGAATCATATAAAAACAAGTTATGTACCTATTAAGAGATAAGGTTGTTGGATGAATCATATATAAACAATATCATGTACATATCAAGAGATATGAATTTGGTTGAATTGTATAAAAATGATGTGATGTACATATAGAGAGATAAGTTTTTGTTTAATTATATAAACATCATATCATGTACCTATCGAGAGATAGGTTTTTTGTAGATTCATATAAAAACGATGTCATGTACCTATCAATAGAAGTTTTTGGTTGAATTGTTTAAAAACAATGTCAAATACTTATCAAAATATAGGATTTTTGGTAAAATGGTATAAAAATGTTGTCATGTACCTATCGAGAGATAGGGTTTTTGGTTGAATCTTATAAAAATGATGGCATGTACCTATCGAGAGATAAAGTTTTTGGTTGAATCATATAAAAACAATGTCATGTACCTATGGAGGGATAGGGTTTTTGTTGATTTGTATAAAAACAAAGACATGTACCTATCAAGAGATAGAGTTTTTGGTTGAATCTTATAAAAACAATGTCATGTAACTATCGAAAGAAAGGACTTTTAGTTGATTCATATAAACATAATGTCAAGTACCTATCGAGAGATAAAGTTTTTTGTCGAATCATATAAAAACGATATCATGTACCTCTTTTAAGATATGGTTTTGGTATAATTGTATAAAAATGTTGTCATGTAAATAATTAAAGAAAGGGTTTTTGATTGATTCATATAAAAATGATGTCATGTACCTATCGAGAGATAGTGTTTTTGGTTGAATCGTATAGAAATGATGTCATGTACCTATCGAGAGATAAAGTTTTTGGTTGAATCATATAAATACAAGTCATGTACCTATTGAGAGATAGGTTTGTTGGTTAAATCTTATAAAAACAATATCAAGTACCTATCAAGAGATATGGATTTGGTTGATTTGTATAAAAACAAAGTCATGTACCTATCAAGAGATAGAGTTTTTTATTGAATCTTATAAAAACGATGTCATGTAACTATTCATATAAACATGATGTCATGTTCCTATCGAGAGATAATGTTTTTCGTTGAATTGTATAAAAACATATCATGACCTATCTCAAGATATGGCTTTGGTTGAATCGTATAAAAACAATATCATGTACCTATCAAGAGATATGGAGTTGGTTAAATTGTATAAAAATGATGTCATGTACCTATAGAGAGATAGGTTTTTTGTTTAATTATATAAACACCATGTCATGTATCTATCTAGAGATAGGTTTTTGGTAGATTCATATAAAACGATGTCAAGTACCTATTAATAGATAAAGTTTTTGATTGAATCTTATAAAAACAATGTCAAATACTTATCAAAATATAGGATTTTTGGTTAAATAATATAAAAATGTTGTCATGTACCTATGGAGAGATAGGTTTTTTGTTTAAATGTATTAACACCATGTCATGTACCTATCAAGAGATAAAGTTTTTGGTTGAATCGTTTTAAAACAATGTCAAATACTTATCAAAATATAGGATTTTTGGTCAAATCGTATAAAAATGTTGTCATGTACCTATAGATAGATAAAGTTTTTCGTTTAATCTTATAAAAATGTTGTCATGTAACTAATTAAAGAAAGGGTTTTTGATTGATTCATATAAACATGATGTCATGTACCTATCGAGAGATAGTGTTTTTGGTTGAAATGTATAGAAATGATGTCATGTACATATCGAGAGATAAAGTTTTTGGTTGAATCATATAAATACGAGTCAGGTACCTATTGAGAGATAAAGTTTTTGGTGGAATCATATAAAAACAATATCATGTAATTATGGAGGGATAGGGTTTTTGTTGAATTGTATAAAAACAAAGTCATGTACCTATCAAGGGATAGTGTTTTGGTTGAATCGTATAGAAATGATGTCATGTACATATCGAGAGATAATGTTTTTGGTTGAATCATATAAATACGAGTCATGTACCTATTGAGAGATAATGTTTTTGGTGGAATCATATAAAAACAATGTCATGTACCTATCGAGAGATAAAGTTTTTGATTGAATCATATAAAAACGATATCATGACCTATCTCAAGATATGGTTTTGGTTGAATCGTATAAAAACAATATCATGTATCTATCAAGAGATATGGATTTGGTTGAATCGTATAAAAACGATGTCATGTACCTATTGAGAGTTAGATTTTTTGTTTAAATATATAAACACCATGTCATGTACCTATCGAGAGATTGGTTTTTGGTAGGTTCATATTAAAACGATGTCATGTACCTATCGATAGATAAAGTTTTGGTTTAATTTTTTAAAAACAATGTCAAATACTTATCAAAATATAGGATTTTTGGTCAAATCGTATAAAAATGTTGTTATGTACCTATCGAGAGCTAGAGTTTTAGGTTGAATCTTATAAAAATGTTGTCATGTAACTAATTAAAAAAAGGGTTTTGGTTGATTCATATAAACATGATGTCATGTACCTATCGAGAGATGGGGTTTTTGTTTGAATCGTATAAAAATGATAGAATGTACCTATCGATAGATTGGTTTTTGGTAGATTCATATTAAAACGATGTCATGTACCTATCAATAGATAATGGTTTTGGTTGAATTTTTTAAAAACAATGTCAAATACTTATCAAAATATAGGATTTTTGGTCAAATCGTATAAAAATGTTGTGATGTACCTATCGAGAGATAGAGTTTTAGGTTGAATCTTATAAAAATGTTGTCATGTAACTAATTAAAAAAAGGGTTTTGGTTGATTCATATAAACATGATGTCATGTACCTATCGAGAGATGGGGTTTTTGTTTGAATCGTATAAAAATGATTGAATGTACCTATCGAGAGATAAAGTTTTGGTTGAATCATATAAAAACGATGTCTTGTACCTATGGAGGGATATGGTTTTTTGTTGAATTGTATAAAAACAAAGTCAGATACCTATCGAGAGATATGGAGTTTGTTAAATTGTATAAAAACGATGTCATGTACCTATAGAGAGATAGGTTTTTTGTTTAATTATATAAACACCATGTCATGTATCTATCTAGAGATAGGTTTTTGGTAGATTCATATAAAACGATGTCAAGTACCTATTAATAGATAAAGTTTTTGATTGAATCTTATAAAAACAATGTCACATACTTATCAAAATATAGGATTTTTGGTTAAATAATATAAAAATGTTGTCATGTACCTGTCGAGAGATAGAGTTTTAGGTTCAATCTTATAAAAATCTTGCCATGTAACTCATTAAAGAAAGGGTTTTTGATTGATTCATATAAACATGATGTCATGTACTTGTCGAGAGATAGTGTATTTGGTTGAATCGTATAGAAATGATGTCATGTACCTATCGAGAGATAATGTTTTTGGTTGAATCATATAAAAACGAGTCAGGTACCTATTGAGAGATAAAGTTTTTGGTGGAATCATATAAAAACAATGTCATGTAATTATGGAGGGATAGGGTTTTTGTTGAATTGTATAAACACCATGTCATGTACCTATCGAGAGATTGGTTTTTGGTAGATTCATATTGAAACGATGTCATGTACCTATCAATAGATAAAGTTTTGGTTTAATTTTTTAAAAACAATGTCAAATACTTATCAAAATATAGGATTTTTGGTCAAATCGTATAAAAATGTTGTTATGTACCTATCGAGAGCTAGAGTTTTAGGTTGAATCTTATAAAAATGTTGTCATGTAACTAATTAAAAAAGGGTTTTGGTTGATTCATATAACCATGATGTCATGTACCTATCGAGAGATGGTGTTTTTGTTTGAATCGTATAAAAATGATGGAATGTACCTATCGATAGATTAGTTTTTGGTAGATTTATATTAAAACGATGTCATGTACCTATCAATAGATAATGGTTTTGGTTGAATTTTTTAAAAACAATGTAAAATACTTATCAAAATATAGGATTTTTGATCAAATCGTATAAAAATGTTGTGATGTACCTATCGAGAGATAGAGTTTTAGGTTGAATCTTATAAAAATGTTGTCATGTACCTAATTAAAAAAAGGGTTTTGGTTGATTCATATAAACATGATGTCATGTACCTATCGAGAGATGGGGTTTTTGTTTGAATCGTATAAAAATGATGGAATGTACCTATCGAGAGATAAAGTTTTGGTTGAATCATATAAAAACGATGTCTTGTACCTATTGAGAGATAGGGATGTTGGTTAAATCATATAAAAACAATATCATGTACCTATCAAGAGATATGGATTTGGTTGAATCGTATAAAAACGATGTCATGTACCTATGGAGAGATAGATTTTTTGTTTAATTATATAAACACCATGTCATGTACCTATCGAGAGATTGGTTTTTGGTAGATTCATATAAAAATGATGTCATGTACCTATCAATAGATAAAGTTTTTGGTTGAATCGTTTAAATACTTATAAAAATATAGGATTTTTGGTCAAATCGTATAAAAATGTTGTCATGTACCTATCGAGAGATAGAGTTTTTTGTTGAATCTTATAAAAATATTTCCATGTAACTAATTAAAGAAAGGGTTTTTTATTGATTCATATAAACATGATGTCATGTACCTATCGAGAGATAGTGTTTTTAGTTGAATCATATAGAAATGATGTCATGTACCTATCGAGAGATAAAGTTTTTGGTTAAATCATATAATAACGAGTCATGTACCTATTGAGAGATATGGTTTTTGGTTAAATCATATAAAAACAATATTATGGACCTATCAAGAGATATGTATTTGGTTGAATCGTATATAAACGATGTCATGTACCTATGGAGAGTTAGGTTTTTGGTTTAATTGTATAAACACCATGTCTTGTACCTATAGAGAGATAAAGTTTTTGGTCGAATCGTTTTAAAACAATGTCAAATACTTATCAAAATATAGGATTTTTGGTCAAATCGTATAAAAATGTTGTCATGTACCTATAGATAGATAAAGTTTTTCGTTTCATCTTATAAAAATGTTGTCATGTAACTAATTAAAGAAAGGGTTTTTGATTGATTCATATAAACATGATGTCATGTACCTATCGAGAGCTAGTGTTTTTGGTTGAAACGTATAGAAATGATGTCATGTACCTATCAAAAGATAAAGTTTTTGGTTGAATCATATAAATACGAGTCATGTAGCTATTGAGAGATAATGTTTTTGGTGGAATCATATAAAAACAATGTCATGTAACTATGGAGGGATAGGGTTTTTGTAGAATTGTATAAAAACTAAGTCATGTACCTATCAAGAGATAGTGTTTTGGTTGAATCGTATAGAAATGATGTCATGTACATATTGAGAGATAATGTTTTTGGTTGAATCATATAAATACGAGTCATGTACCTATTGAGAGATAAAGTTTTTGGTGGAATCATATAAAAACAATGTCATGTACCTATCGAGAGATAAAGTTTTTGATTGAATCATATAAAAACGATATCATGACCTATCTCAAGATATGGTTTTGGTTGAATCGTATAAAAACAATATCATGTACCTATCAAGAGATATGGATTTGGTTGAATCGTATAAAAACGATGTCATGTACCTATTGAGAGTTAGATTTTTTGTTAAAATATATAAACACCATGTCATGTACCTATCGAGAGATTGGTTTTTGGTAGATTCATATTAAAACGATGTCATGTACCTATCAATAGATAAAGTTTTGGTTTAATTTTTTAAAAACAATGTCAAATACTTATCAAAATATAGGATTTTTGGTCAAATCGTATAAAAATGTTGTTATGTACTTATCGAGAGCTAGAGTTTTAGGTTGAATCTTATAAAAATGTTGTCATGTAACTAATTAAAAAAGGGTTTTGGTTGATTCATATAAACATGATGTCATGTACCTATCGAGAGATGGGGTTTTTGTTTGAATCGTATAAAAATGATGTAATGTACCTATGGTGGGATAGGGTTTTTGGTTGAATTGTATAAAAACAAAGTCATATACCAATCAAGAGACAGAGTTTTTGGATGAATCTTATAAAAATGTTGCCATGTAACTAATTAAAGAAAGGATTTTTTATTGATAAATATAAACAAGATGTCATGTACCTATTGAGAGGTAGTTTTTTTGGTTGAATCGTATAAAAAGTATGTCATGTATGTATCGAGAGATAAAGTTTTTAGTTGAATCATATAAAAACGAGTCATGTACCTATTGAGAGATATGGATGTAGGTTAAATCATATAAAAACAATATCATGTATCTATAAAGAGATATGGATTTGGTTGAATCGTATAAAAACGATGTCATGTACCTATGGAGAGATAGATGTTTTATTTAATTATATAAACACCATGTCATGTACCTATCGAGAGATTGGTTTTTGGTAGATTCATATAAATACGATGTCATGTACCTATCAATAGATAAAGGTTTTGGTTGAATTTTTTAAAAATAATGTCAAATGCTTATCAAAATATAGGATTTTTTGTCAAATCGTATAAAAATGCTGTTATGTACCTATCGAGAGATAGAGTTTTAGGTTGAATCTTATAAAAATGTTGTCATGTAACTAATTAATAAAAGAGTTTTGGTTGTTTCATATAAACATGATGTCATGTACTTATCGAGAGATGGGGTTTTTGTTTAAATCGTATAAAAATGATGGAATGTACCTATGGAGAGATAAAACATTTGGTTGAATCATATAAAAACGATGTCTTGTATCTACGGATGGATAGGGTTTTTGGTTGAATTGTATAAAAACAAAGTCATATACCAATCAAGAGATAGAGTTTTTGGTTGAATCTTATAAAAATGTTGTCATGTAACTAATTAAAGAAAGGGTTTTTGATTGATTCATATAAACATGATGTCATATACCTATTGAGAGATAGTGTTTTTGGTTGAATCGTATAAAAACGATTTCATGTACCTATCGAGAGATGAAGTTTTTGGTTGAATCATATAAAAACGAGTCATGTACCTATTGAGAGATAGGGATGTTGGTTAAATCATATAAAAACAATATCATGTACCTATCAAGAGATATGGATTTGGTTGAATCGTATAAAAACGATGTCATGTACCTATGGAGAGATAGATTTTTTGTTTAATTATATAAACACCATGTCATGTACCTATCGAGAGATTGTTTTTAGTAGATTCATATAGAAACGATGTCATGTACCTATTAATAGATAAAGTTTTTGATTGAATCCTATAAAAACAATGTCAATACATATAAAAATATAGGATTTTTGGTCAAATAATATAAAAATGTTGATATGTACCTATCGAGAGATAGAGTTTTAGGTTGAATCATATAAAAATGTTGTCATGTAACTAAGTAAAAAGGGTTTTGAGTGATTCATATAAACATGATGTCATGTACCTATTGAGAGATAGGGTTTTTGCTTGAATCGTAAAAAAATGATGTAATGTACCTATCGAGAGATAAAGTTTTTGGTTGAATCATATAAAAACGATGTCATGTACCTAAGGAGGGATAGGGTTTTTGGTTGAATTGTATAAAAACAAAGTCATATACCAATCAAGAGATAGAGTTTTTGGATGAATCTTATAAAAATGTTGCCATGTAACTAATTAAAGAGAGGGTTTTTTTATTGATAAATATAAACAAGATGTCATGTACCTATTGAGAGGTAGTTTTTTTGGTTAAATCGTATAAAAAGTATGTCATGTACCTATCGAGAGATAAAGTTTTTGGTTGAATCATATAAAAACGAGTCATGTACCTATTGAGAGATATGGATGTAGGTTAAATCATATAAAAACAATATCATGTATCTATAAAGAGATATGGATTTGGTTGAATCGTATAAAAACGATGTCATGTACCTATGGAGAGATAGATGTTTTATTTAATTATATAAACACAATGTCATGTACCTATCGAGAGATTGGTTTTTGGTAGATTCATATAAATACGATGTCATGTACCTATCAATAGATAAAGGTTTTGGTTGAATTTTTTAAAAATAATGTCAAATACTTATCAAAATATAGGATTTTTTGTCAAATCGTATAAAAATGTTGTTATGTACCTATCGAGAGATAGAGTTTTAGGTTGAATCTTATAAAAATGTTGTCATGTAACTAATTAAAAAAAGGGTTTTGGTTGTTTCATATAAACATGATGTCATGTACTTATCGAGAGATGGGTTTTTTGTTTAAATCGTATAAAAATGATGGAATGTACCTATGGAGAGATAAAACATTTGGTTGAATCATATAAAAACGATGTCTTGTACCTATGGAGGGATAGGGTTTTTGGTTGAATTGTATAAAAACAAAGTCATATACCAATCAAGAGATAGAGTTTTTGGTTGAATCTTATAAAAATGTTGTCATGTAACTAATTAAAGAAAGGGTTTTTGATTGATTCATATAAACATGATGTCATGTACCTATTGAGAGATAGTGTTTTTGGTTGAATCGTATAAAAAAGATGTCATGTACCTATCGAGAGATAAAGTTTTTGGTTGAATCATATAAAAACGAGTCATGTACCTATTGAGAGATAGGGATGTTGGTTAAATCATATAAAAACAATATCATGTACCTATCAAGAGATATGGATTTGGTCGAATCGTATAAAAACGATGTCATGTACCTATGGAGAGATAAATTTTTTGTTTAATTATATAAACACCATGTCATGTACCTATCTAGAGATTGGTTTTTGGTAGATTCATATAAAACGATGTCAAGTACCTATTAATAGATAAATTTTTTGATTGAATCCTATAAAAACAATGTAAAATACTTATCAAAATATAGGATTTTTGGTCAAATAATATAAAAATATTGTCATGTACCTGTCGAGAGATAGAGTTTTAGGTTGAATCTTATAAAAATATTGTCATGTAACTAATTAAAAAAGGGTTTTGGTTGTTTCATATAAATATGATGTCATATACCTATCGAGAGATGGGGTTTTTGTTTGAATCGTATAAAATTGATGGAATGTACCTATCGAGAGAAAAAGTTTTTGGTTGAATCATATAAAAACGATGTCTTGTACTTATGGAGGGATAGGGTTTTTGGTTGAATTGTATAAAAACAAAATCATATACCAATCAAGAGATAAAGTTTTTGGTTGAATCTTATAAAAATGTTGTCATGTCACTAATTAAAGAAAGGGTTTTTGATTGATTCATATAAACATGATGTCATGTACCTATTGAGAGATAGTGTTTTTGGTTGAATCGTATAAAAAGGATGTCATGTACCTATCGAGAGATAAAGTTTTTGTTGAATCATATAAAAACGAGTCATGTACCTATTGAGAGATAGGGATGTTGGTTAAATCATATAAAAACAATATCATGTACCTATCAAAAGATATGGATTTGGTTGAATCGTATAAAAACGATGTCATGTACCTATGGAGAGATAGATTTTTTGTTTAATTATATAAACACCATGTCATGTACCTATCGAGAGATTGTTTTTTAGTAGATTCATATAGAAACGATGTCATGTACCTATCAATAGATAAAGTTTTTGGTTGAATCGTTTAAAAACAATGTCAAATACTTATCAAAATATAAGATTTTTGGTATAATCGTATAAAAATGTTGTCATGTACCTATCGAGAGATAGAGTTTTTTGTTGAATCTTATAAAAATCTTGTCATGTAACTAATTAAAGAAAGGGTTTTTGAATGATTCATATGAACATGATGCCATGTACCTATCGAGAGATGGTGTTTTTGGTTGAATCGTATAGAAATGATGTCATGTATCTATCGAGAGATAAAGTTTTTGGTTGAATCATATAAAAACGAGTCATGTACCTATTGAGAGATAGGGTTATTGGTTAAATCATATAAAAACAATATCATGTATCTATCAAGAGATATGGATTTGGTTAAATCGTATATAAACTATGTCATGTACCTATGGAGATATAGGTTTTTGGTTTAATTGTATAAACACCATGTCATGTACCTATCAATAGATAAAGTTCTTGGTTGAATCGTTTTAAAACAATGTCAAATACTTATCAAACTATAGGATTTTTGGTCAAATCGTATAAAAATGTTGTGATGTACCTATCGATAGATAAAGTTTTTCGTTTAATCTTATGAAAATGTTGTCATGTAACTAATTAAAGAAAGGGTCTTTGATTAATTCATATAAACACGATGTCATGTACCTATCGAGAGATAGTGTTTTGGTTGAATCGTATAGAAATGATTTCATGTACATATCGAGAGATAATGTTTTTGGTTGAATCATATAAATACGAGTCATATACCTATTGAGAGATAAAGTTTTTGGTGGAATCATATAAAAACAATGTCATGTACTGATAGGATCGGCTTTATCGATAGAGACGGGGTCTGTCTAAGGATGAAGACTTATGAAAAACAGTTTGAAAGAAATCCTGTTAGGGATTTAATTCGCTTTATATTCTACGCAAACTTGTGTAAACACTTGAAACGTATTCAAGGCGGAATTGTTTACTTGGGTTTGAAGCACAAGATGAAATATGAAAAGATGACAGAAATGAAGAACACAAATGTTTGTTTATGGATGTTCGGAGAAACTCTCCTACGTCACCCCTTCTTCCAACCAACGGAAGGATTCACTAAAAGATGATTAAAATCAAATACAGTTTACACACACTTAGCTCACTATTGAACAAAATACTTTCTGTTCAATTACAAGATGAAGAATATCACTTAGCTAAAGGTGCTTTGATTCTAGCTCTCTCTCTCGATTCACACACAATACAATCAGAAAGAAGCTTCACAGTTTGAATTCAGTAAGCAAGATGATTGAGTAGTTTCTCTCTCTGCAAAATCAGATTGCTTGTTCGTTGTATTCACTTGTTCGTGAGACAGATTGTCCGTTGTCCTTGAGATTTGTTAAATACTGAGCAGGAGCTAACCGTAGAATCTTCAAGAATGATACATGGCACTCTTCTATTGGAAATCCTCCATTGTACACAGCAGGTTTTAAGCACAAGGATCGTGGCCGTACAGAACTGGTAGTGCGCCGAATATTCCATCAGAGATGTACCTACAAAACAAGTAATTTGAGGAAAATTCTCTTACGTGGCATTCCTTAATTGGATGTGTTAGATAAATTCAAGACCGGTTCGAATAAACCTAACTTAAACAAACTTCCCACGCAGGAACAAGGAACCGGACCGGATGAACAAAAGAAAACCAACTGAAGAAACCGAACCGGTCAAGTCACCATACCGATCAAAAGCATTCTGAACGTGACCGCACAAAGGATCGGCCAAAGCTTAAAACCAGATCCATCAAACAGCCGATTATCCACAAGACAAGAATAACCGGAAGAAGTCCGGTTACTTCACTACCAAAAGATATTCGGCCAAGTCAAGTGGCCGACTAGTACAAGAAGACATTTCGGGTATCTATTGAGAATGATACCAAAGGAACAGACTGAATACTTCCATATCCATGCAAGTCTGAGGAAAGACTGTAGGCTGCAGAAAAACCGTACTACCGAATCCTTCTACTTCGGGATAAGCCAGAAAGGAAATCTTCAAAGTATAGACAACTGTCCAAACAGACAGTGCCTACATTGAGTAAAAGACAAACCAGCAGGTTTGCCTTACAGACCGGCAGGTCTGAAACAGGATACCCGGTCTGAGATTGACCGTCAGGTCTCAGGAGACGACCGGCAGGTCTGAGACACTGAATCACTGCACCTCTGATCAGCCAATCAGATTCAAGGCAGTGAAATATGACCGTTGGCACATTTCACTTATAAAAGGAGGCAGTTGCAGAAGAGTAAATGCGGGACAAACATTGGGACAGTAAGAGACATCAAGTGAAGCGTTGAGAGCATTTACTACAAGTGATAAAACTGTGTTATTCCAAGAAAGCCTAAGTGCTAAATTCTAAGTGTGTGTTACAATTTCGGTGTGAATTGTAAGAGTATTATCGAGCAGGAAATAAGTCTCGATCGGATTGTACTTGTATTCCTTAGTGAATATCCTTCTCGCGGTTTCGAGAGGAAGGGGTGACGTAGGAGTTTCATCTCCGAACATCCATAAAACCTTTTGTGTTATTTACTTTCTGTTGGCTTCATTACATAACCGACTAACTTAACCATACCGTTCCAAACCGAATCTATACTAACCATACCGAACATCCAGATTGCCAAAACCGACTCACCATCTCCAAATCTTCATCATCCGAAACCGACCGTGCCTATCATACAAGTGTACCGCTTCAACCTGAAAGCAAACCTCTTCCGCGCTTGAACCTAGTTCAAGGGTTTGTGACAGGTTGTGTAGTATTGAAGCCCCGGTGTTAATCTCTAACCGGATTAACCACCACCCTACGAGTGAGAACCGCTAACCGGTCCAACCCCCGGTCCACCAGCGCCGACCTAGATCCTAACAATTGGTATCAGAGCAGTTAGTTTCAATACTCAAGCAAACATGTATCAGGATAGGCCCCCAATGCTAGAAGGTGATGACTTTGCCAACTGGAAGGCACGCATGCACCTGCATCTAGTCACCTTGGATGATGAAATGGAATCCGTTCTAACCGAAGGACCGATAGTCATTGATAAAGACAGAAAAGAATGGACGGCTGATGATAGGAGAAGGAACAATCTGGATAACCATGCAAGAAACCGGATCTCCAACAGCGTAGACAAAAACACATACTGCAAGATCAGAGATTGCAAAACTGCGAAGGAGACATGGAACACGGTCATCCAGATCTTTGAAGGAAATGAAAGAACAAGGGAGAACAAAATAATGATGGCTACACAGAAGTTCGAAAGCATCAAAATGAAACCAGGAGAAACTATGAAGGAATACAGTGACCGATTCACTGGTGTGTTAGATGAACTAGCAACTCTGGGCAAAAAGTATGAGAACAAAGAGGTAGTTATGAAGGCTTTGAGATCTCTTCCAAGTGCCTGGGATATAAAGACAATGGTAATGAGGGAATCAAAGAGCCTACGTAAGATGAAACTATACGATGTATTCGAAGATCTAAAGGCATACGAGTTCGAAATGAAATCTAGAACCGAAGAGGAAGTCTCAGCCTCAACATCAACCAGAGCACTAATCACATCTACAGAACCGACTGTACCTGCTCCTGTACCTACACCTGCACCGATACCGGCTCCTGCACCTGCACCTATCAGAACAGCCGAACAGTTTACTGAGGACGCCATGGCAATGCTTGCACAGAAGTTTGGGAGGTTCATGAAAAGGAGCCAACCGACAAACAACTACTATGGTGACAAATCCAATATAAGATGCTACAACTGTAACTGTTTGGGACACTTCAAGTGGGAATGCAGGAAACCAAGAAGGGACACCCAAAAACCGGACTATCAAAATGACAGAAACAATTATCAACAAGCCGGTGAAGGAAGTGAGGTACCGAAAGCACTGATAGCCGACGATGGAGGAAGTTTGTGGGCTCGAAGTGACAGTGACGACGAACTCACGTGCCTCATGGCCAATGAGGAACAGGTATTTGACTCTCCCTGTGAGGAATTTACTAAAGATGAGTTATACAATGCATTGAATGACATGGTAGAAGAATATAAGAACCTATTGACCATGCTACCTAAACACCTCAACATCAAGCCCGATCCCACAGTACCTATTCCAATAGAACCAGAAGTACCTATCATAACCGAACCAGAAGTCATACAATCTGATGATACCCATACTATAGAAACCGAGTTAGATCTTAAAACCGAACAACCTAGTGAACCGACTAGAGACCTAACCGAGGAAGAGAATGCCCGATTTCAATATACGATGGCCGCCTATAAAAGATCTAGCGATATAGTAAAGGATATGAATAAACACTATAGGCATCCTCGTTGTAAGCGTGGTCTAGGATATACAGGGAATAGCTCTAAAGACCGAAAACCCATAGAGAAAAATCATACCACTAGAAAAGGAAACCTCCCCTTTATAAAATTTCTTAAGAGCACCTGGACAGCCGAAGAAGAGGAAACCGCATATTATAGGGAAGAGAAGCTAAAATACGATTACGTTGGCCCAACCGATTCATGGCTTGACCTTGAGAAAAGGAAAGCAGAAATCCTCAAATATAAGAAAGATTTTCCTGAGCCACGTAGGTCAAACTATAGATCACCGAATCAAAGACCATCTCCATTTAGGTCATTTGAGGGAAAACCGAAATACACCAGACCAAGTGTAAAAAGGACAGTTAAAACCCTAGCAAAGAAGACCGTTCGGTTTATTAAAGTTTGGGTACCTAAGGGACTAATCGCATGTGGACCCAAGTAAACGTGGGTACCAAACAGTTGTAAATATATACATTTTGCAGGATCCAAAGAAACGACTAGGAAACTCCGAATGGTTCTTGGATAGCGGTTGCTCCAGGCACATGACCGGAAATAGCAATTTACTAATCGACATCAGATCAGTAACTGGTGCTCTAATTACCTTCGGTGACAACTCAAAGGGTAAAACTGTGGGCAAGGGTAAGATTGTCCATGGTAACCTAACTATTGATAATGTACTTTTAGTTGAAAACCTACGTTTTAACCTACTTAGCATTAGTCAGATGTGTGATGCTGGATACACGGTAGAATTCCTTAAACATGCTTGCTTAGTTAAGGACTCTCAAGGTATTGTACTACTAACCGGAAATAGAATAGGCAACATCTATAAGGTAGACTGGAAAACAAGAATAGAATATCCTATATGCATGATAGCTAAAACTGATCAAACCTGGCTATGGCATAAGAGACTAAACCATCTAAACATGAAAACCTTAAACTACATTCGTGGCAAAAAGCTAGTTGAAGGTATTCCCGATATAGTATTTAACCAGGATAAGGTCTGTTCAGCATGCCAGATGGGTAAACAAACTAGGTCATTTTTTAAAAGTAATGGAAATATTCAATCAAGTCGATGTCTAGATCTTCTTCACATGGATTTATTTGGACCGATTCAGGTCATTAGCCTAGGCGGTATGCTTTACACCATGGTAGTTATTGATGATTATTCTAGATATACATGGGTGATATTTCTACCATCTAAACGTGAAACTGTTTCAAACCTGATCACACTTCTCAAGCGGTTGCAAAATGAAAAATCAACTCGCATCAACAGCATTCGAAGTGATCGAGGTACCGAATTTACTAATAGTACATTAACTGCATATCTTGATGAATCCGGCATTAGACACGAGTTGTCTAGCGCTAGGACTCCTCAACAAAATGGCCTGGCCGAGAGAAGAAACCGGACTCTCAAGGAAGCCGCACGGTCCATGATAGCCGACTCCGGCATTGCTCAGAAATTTTGGGCTGAGGCTATCAATACTGCATGCCATACAAAAAACCGGTCTTTAATAAACAGATTTCACAACAAAACACCATATGAGGTTTATTTTAACAGAGTTCCTAAACTCAAGTACCTCAGGATTTTCGGTTGCAAATGTTACATTCACATAAATGGTAAAACCCAACTCACCGCTTTCGATGCAAAGACCGATACCGGCATTATGCTAGGATACTCGTCAGTAAGTAAAGCATATAGAGTATATAATAATAGAACTGCAACCATGGAGGAAACAATTCACGTTGTTTTCGATGAATCGGTTGAGAGCAATACTACTTCATGCTTTGATCTACACAACAGATTGGAAAATAACGACATTCATTCTGATAGCGAAGATGAGACTCCGGTCTTCAGGCGGTTTGTCCATGACCTAATGGGTAATATTGATACCCAGCCGGATCAAGCTGTTCCACAACAGGAAGCTGACACTTCAGTCCAATCCGAGGAAGTCGGTCGGTCTGACAATCTCGGTCAACCTACCGACATGTCTAGCCTTGGTCAAGTTACCGGTAATTTGGTAGACACCCCTGAACTGAATCTCAGAAGAAATAGTAAACATCCTCCTGAGCAAATTATAGGTGACCCTTCAGAACCTGTTCGAACTAGGAGTCAACTTCTGGAAGGATATTTTAACTCAGCTTTCATATCCCAGATTGAACCGAAAAGAATAGATGAAGCATTGTCAGATCCGGATTGGATCTTGGGAATGCAAGAAGAGCTAAACCAGTTCGAGAGTAGTAAAGTCTGGTACTTAGTTCCCAGACCGAAAGATCAATCGGTCATAGGAACAAGATGGGTATTCAGAAACAAACTCAATGAGGACGGTTTGGTCACGAGGAACAAAGCCAGATTAGTGGCTCAAGGTTACAAACAGGAAGAAGGCATTGACTTTGAAGAGTCATTTGCTCCTGTAGCCAGGATTGAAGCCATTAGGATTTTTCTTGCATTTGCTGCTTTCAAAAACTTCAAAGTTTTTCAAATGGATGTTAAAAGTGCATTTCTGAACGGTGATATACGTGAAGAAGTGTACGTTGAACAGCCACCCGGTTTCAAAAATGCTGCATTTCCAAATCATGTATACCGGCTGAACAAAGCTTTATACGGTCTAAAGCAAGCACCTAGGGCCTGGTATGATACGCTAACCGCATTTTTATTAGAGCATGATTTCACCATCGGTTCGGTGGATAAAACCTTGTTTAAGTTTGAAAAGAAGGAACATATCCTACTTGTTCAAATTTATGTAGATGATATTATTTTCGGTTCCACCGATCCAAAGCTCTGTGACAAGTTCTCAAAAATGATGACTGACAAATTTGAAATGAGTATGATGGGAGAATTAAGTTTCTTCCTAGGTCTTCAGGTTAAACAACTCAAGGAAGGAACATTCATCAGTCAACCCAAATATACCAAGGAGCTTCTGAAGAAATTCGGTATGGACACATGCTCCTCGGCGGCCACCCCAATGAGTTCATCCATTAAACTGGACAGAGATGATGAAGGCCAATCAGTAGATCAGATTGCATACCGGGGCATGATCGGCTCCCTATTGTATCTGACAGCAAGTAGACCGGACATCCTGTTTGCAGTTGGTGTGTGTGGAAGATTCCAAGCAAATCCAAAGCAATCCCATTACACAGCCGCAAAGAGGATACTGAAGTATCTAAAAGGCACTCCTGATGTCGGTCTGTGGTACCCAAAAGACTCATCCTTTAATCTAACAAGTTACTCAGACGCAGATTATGCAGGATGCAAAATCGACAGGAAAAGCACCAGTGGAACATGTCAGTTCCTAGGTGACCGACTGGTGTCATGGCACAGCAAGAAACAGACATCGGTGGCTACATCAACCGCAAAGGCTGAATACTTGGCGGCCGGAAGCTGCTGCTCTCAACTTCTCTGGATCCAACAGCAGCTGAAGGACTTCGGTATCATAGCCGAAGAGTCACCGATCTTCTGTGACAACACAAGTGCCATTGCAATCACCTACAACCCGGTTCTCCACTCCAGAACCAAGCACATCGACATAAGGCATCACTTCATTCGGGAGCATGTCACGCTGAAGCATATCCGGCTGGAATACGTACCGACCGATCGACAAGTAGCCGATATCTTCACGAAGCCGCTGCAGGAAGCTAAGTTCTCTCAATTCAGGCTTACTCTCGGCTTAACCGACATTAGCCAAATCCTTCCAAAGGATGCTTAAAGGGAAACCGGTTCAAGCACACAAACCGGTAACTCTTCCTAAGATGTCGAACTTCGAATCTTCGGGGTGTTTGTGAAAGAACCGCCCAGTCTATCAGATAGAGTAAACCGACCGGCTACTTGGTGCATGCACCAAATAACCGCATCGGGATGAACAACTGATAGCTGACCGGTTCGGAAGCAGGTTACCCTAGATTATTTGAATTTCAAACAGAAGAGGAATAGTTATCAGAGGTTAAAGATATCTGCTCTGCATCATTACCCTTTCAAAGTAACATGGTTGCGCCTAAAAAGACGTGAAGATCTTTTGATATCTTTCACAGTTCAGGCCTATGACCGACACCTAGACTGCAAACTTGCCTATTTCATGCAAAATCTATTATCCTGTAGTTAATACATGTCATTCCATTCAATGCCTGGACAATAGGATAGCCCTAAACTAGTATTTAAGTGAAGCAAACGCTCACATTAACACTCACAAGTCACAAGAATATCCTCTCCCTCTAAGGCAATCTAACCATGTCTCAATTCCCAAACATCCTCCAAGTCGATTTTGAATCCTGTTGTGGTACCGAACACTATGAAGTGTATCGGATGATCAAACAACTGGAAGATACCGGTCTCCAGCACTTTCTGGATGACAGGCAAACAATATACCCTGAATCAGTCTTGGAATTTTTCTACAATGCCAGGGTATACCGGGGGACACCCCACTTTGATACCCATATCCAATCAAAGGTTGGGGGTATTCTCTTTGACTTCACCGAGCAGGACTTCTCTCGGTGCTTCGATCTGCCCAAACAAGGGCTAACAGACCTAAACCCTCCAGCCGATATTAAGGCTGAGGTCTCTCTCTCCCTTGCCCGGTCGGACGAGCCTGTTGATGATCATGGCTCTAAATCTCTCTTGAGGGCTGAGTATCAGCTCCTCAATGACATAATAGGAAGGGGCATCTTTGGAAAAGATGTCACCAACACCTACTGCGTGGCGGCTTTCAACATGATGGCGGCCATCATCACCAGGACGCCGGTCAATTGGTCTAGGGTACTGTTTGACGTCCTTATTTGGATAATCGGTACCCGGTCAGTGGCCCTTGTTCCCCAGATAAGTCGACTTTTTGAGGAACTTGGAGTTCCAACCTGTCCCGGCGAAGGTTTGAACCATGGTCAGGTGTTCACCAGAGAAGTAATCGACTCATTCTACGATCGGTTTGAAAGAGAATGGAGGAGGAGAAACTTCAATTCCCCTCGTGATGCTAACTCCCGCGCTCGCTAAGTCACGCCTTCCTACATCCGGTCGTTTTGCAGCATGTACCGGATGTATCATTAACCAACTCAAATTTGATCATATCGGCTTCATCCATGTCTCCTTCCGTTTTATTTGTGCTTTTCTTGACTTCATCATTTATGTATGTCATTTCCGGCATTATCTATACCATTTTCGGTTTCTATCTAATCAATATCGGTTATGTGTTAAATGCATTTAATGAGATAATCCCAATTAATGAGATAACTCCCAACCACCCGCACATTTAATTCCCAACTAATCTGGTCACTTCCCAACTAACACTTACCTCGAGCCTTGCAATCTGCCGCTTCCCCATGCATCTTGAAAAGGGAAAGATTCTTTTCCTTAATAAAACAAAACTGACCATCAATGCACAGATTTTCCCTCCAAAACCGATCCTATATAAGGAGCCAATCTCCTTTCATTTTATCACATCCAAAAGTACAAAACACTTGTATTCATCTTGAACTTCTCTTGAATCTCTCTCTCAACACTATAATCATGCCGAGCCGATCTTTGGGAAATTTCCTAAGCGTCGATTTCAACTCATGTATGGCAGAATGGGACTATGACCATCCAAAGAAAAACATGTTTGAATGCCTTATTGTTACCGGCCTTCAACCCTTCCTCGAAGAATCCGGTCCTATTCTGATTGAGGATGTCAAGGCATTCTTCAGAAGTGCCTGCATCAGGGGTGACTACATTGTCTCTACGGTAAGGGACCACACCTTCTGGCTTGATGAAGCCGAATTTGCCACCCTTTTCAATCTGCCCAAAGAAGGGTTCTCTGATTTCCCGACTATGGAGGGACTTGATGCATTCTACTATGGATTGCTCTGCTCTGCAACCCTTGACCCAGTGGAAACCTATGGGTTAAAAACCTGCCTCTGTCGTAATGCTCAGCTCCTTCTTGAGATTGTCACTCGGTCCATTCTGTGTCAATCCCCAAATCAGCGGTATTCACAGAACACCTATAACATCATGACTCATATCTACCACAAAACGCCTATCAATTGGTCGGCGGTCCTTTTTCAAAACTTGAAGAACATGGTGCTGACCAAGAGAGGTCTCGGTTATGCACCTCACATCAGCAAGTTGATTCTCAAGTACCGGCCAGAGTTTGGACCTGGTACACCGGCTTCCCACTCCAACATTCTTGATGCCGATGCGGTGGAAGAAAAGTTTTCCAGAATGGTGTTTACTTTTTAAGTGCTTATCTTTCGTATCATTCTATCAGTTTTCTCTATGTACTCTTTCGTGTCGGTCTCTTGAATAAAATATCGTTTTAGTTTCAATGACCGCTTCTCTTTACCCTTTGCGCATTTATCTAAGTAACCGAAAATAACCTCGTTCTTATCCGGTTTCATAAAATCTGATTAAAACTGTTAATCAAAATGTCTGATTAGACTTAGAAACCGATCATACATTCGGTCTCGAGGTAAAATGCGTCATCCATGACATAGGCTAAGGGTTTTGGAGGGAAATCTCCCGCTCAAAGTTACCGCCCACCTTATCACACTTAACCGCCCATAGCTTAAGCGTCCTTTCATTTTGGAGGGAAAACTCCCGCCCATTAATGATGGGACGGTTGGGCTTCCAAACCGTGCCTATAAAAGGGGGCCTTCGGTCATATTTTTCATTCTCACGCGAATTCACTTTCTCTCTCTAAGCTTCCTAAACTTTCTGAAGCCGATTTCTCTCATTCTCAAACTCTTCAACATGGGTCGTGATTCGGCGTTGTTCAAACTCTATTCTCAAGTAGACTTCGAGGAGATTCGGCAGAATGGGACAACCGAAGCAAAGGAAGTTATTGACCTGCTGATCAAAACCGGTCTGGGATATTTCCTAGACGGTCCTCACGTAATTTACAAAGATGCGGTCGAAGAATTCTTCAAAACTGCAATCATCTCCTACGACAGAATCATCGCAACGGTTTGCGGCTCCCAAATCGAGATCACCGAAGCATTGGTGGCCGAGAGCTTGCATCTCCCAACTACCGGCCAGGATGCAACGGCAGAAATAGACGATGATATCTTTGAGACGGCTTGCCACGCCTTATCGGCAACCAATGAGCCGATCACCACATCCGGAAGTAAACAAATGCTGAAACCGGAATATATCCCGGCGTGTGACGTTTTCGCCAGGGCGATACTGGCAAGGGGAGGAAACTTCAGCAATCTCACCAAGGACAAAATCAAAATGATTATCGGTCTGTTGGAAGGAAAAGAGGTCAACTGGACAAGATCAGTGTTCGGTAACCTCATGGACATGGTGAAACCGGATTCAACCCGGTCGTGGGGATATGCCGTGCAACTCGGTAAGATCTTCCTCCACTTGAACCTCAACGTCGGTCCCGGTGTTGAGCTATTAAAACGTTGCCTCATTAGATCGAGGCAATTCCTTCCAAGAACGCAGTCGGCCTCCAGTTCCACAGGTGGCCGAAAGAAGAAAGCCGCAAAAAAAGATGCCCCGGCAAAAGCAAAGACCGGAGGGAAGAAGAAAGAAAAGATAACTTTCGTAAACCCACCACAACAAACAGAGGATGAGGAGTGGGCCCCTGAGGAAACCGACCCGGAGAGGACCGAAGATGGAACGGTCCATGACGACGATCATTCGGCTCGGAGTCCGAACGATGCCGAACAAAGCGCTAATCCTGAGACCACCGAGGGTGAAGAAGGGGGTGATACAGGGGCCAATGATGAGGGCCACGACAGGGAAGAGGCCGACGAAGCCGAGGCCGAAAGACTAGCCCAGAATATCTTTCACGGCATCAACAAGCGAGACGAGGACGTTATAGACTTATATTTGGAGTGGCATGAGCACCGGTTCAGTACAAAGTATAAAGATATCCTACCGAACTTCCCGCAACAGGATTGCATCGCCAGATTGGAGGAAGTAGAGGACATGATCTTACGCCTCACAAAATCCAATACAATTCAGGAGGTACAATGCCGAACTTGTCTACTGATACCGAGAAGTCATCTTCGGAAACTAAGAAGGCGCATCCGGAAAATTAAGGAAGAATATGCCGAGGGGGGATCGGTATGTACCATAGCGCCGCGAGTATTGACAAAGCTTGAAAAAGGCAAACTGGAAATACGTCAAGAGATAGAGCGGCTAGAAGCAATATGCAATCAAAAACAAGTTCCGGTATATACCGCTCCGGTTATCGAAGAATTTCCAGTTGACTATCCAACACCTTCAAGGGAAGTCGAGGAACCGATATTGGAAGATGAGGAACCGATACCGACATTGGGAGTTGAGGTTCCAAACTTAGATGTTGAAGTACCGATCTTGGAAATTGCGGTAACAAACTTGGAGGATGCGGCAACATTAGAAATTCCAAATGAGAAAGCGGCATCGATAGACTCCAGTGAGAGAGCCGATCCAGATCCCACCGAACAATCAACTCCTCCTCCACCACCGGAAGTCACCGCCTCAGTCCCTTCTAAAGAATGGGTTGAAGACCGACTTCAAAAGCTTGACGCATCCATAGCAGAGCGGATCGATGACCGCGTTCAAGAACACGACGTGTCCAAGCTTCAGCCGTTCAAGGATAAATGCAACACCATATTTGATTCGGCCCTGAAGTTCACCGATGTGACAAAACAGCTTCTGGATCAACATCAAGCACGCCTAGCAGAACTCAGCACCGGACTGTGGGAAGAGGCCGGTGAGCGCGAAAAGTGTGTTTAGAGAACCGCCACTCTAGAGGATGTGACCTCCAACATGAAGAAGGATTTCGAACGGGTCGACGCAACAATCGACCGGGTCTCGGTACTGGAAAAGAAAAACGAAGATCTCGTGGCCGAAGTAAAGGCGCTAACCGCACAGATGGCCGAAATTCTAAAGGCTAAGGAAAACGCGGACGCCGCGGCTATAGAGGCTGATGCTCAGGTTGCTAAAAGGGTCCAGGATGCGCTGGACGCCGAAGCTAGCAAAGACAAAGAGGCGCCGCGATCGTCTCAACTAACCGAAGCGGAATTGGAAGCCGAAAGAATAAGAAGAGCCGAGGCCTTATACCCAGGGTATGCCGAGAGAGTGGCCAGTCTGGCTGCGGAGGATGCCGCACGACTGGAAAGAGAATCACGAAGGCTGGAGGGCTTTGCAAAGGAACACGAGAAGAAGAAGAAGGCGGCCGCCTCCGCTTCAGCACCGACAAAAAGAAAGAGGCCGGTTCCTAAGAAAGTTCAGATTGCCGAGATGTTCAATGAAATCTCTGAACCGATCACTGCGGGTACTTCGCAGCAAGCCGACCTAGTTGAAGACGAAGTCGAAGAACAGCTGCGGTCCCGATCTAAAAGACAAAGACCCTCCCAGCAGACCAGGCAACCGATACCGAAGAAAAAGAAGAGTGCCTATGAATTCACAGACTCTGAATAGGGACTATCCTTCCTTTTCTTATTTGCCTTAGTTTTTATGCCTTGTCTTTTCCGGTCATCTATACATATATATAAAGTTATTTTTGAATCCGGCCTTATTTTGCATTTCTACTTAGTTTTGATAATTTTAAATAAAATAATCAAAAAGGGAGAAATTGTTAGATAAAAGATAAAGACTCTTCCAAAACTTCTCTCTCAAAATTTTTCGAAAAATTCTCTAAGTCTTTTTCAAAAACCGGCCAAACAAAACAACCGGCCTACGGTTGCAAACTTACATGATTTTGATAATTTTAAATAAAATAATCAAAAAGGGAGAAATTGTTAGATAAATTCAAGACCGGTTCGAATAAACCTAACTTAAACAAACTTCCCACGCAGGAACAAGGAACCGGACCGGATGAACAAAAGAAAACCAACTGAAGAAACCGAACCGGTCAAGTCACCATACCGATCAAAAGCATTCTGAACGTGACCGCACAAAGGATCGGCCAAAGCTTAAAACCAGATCCATCAAACAGCCGATTATCCACAAGACAAGAATAACCGGAAGAAGTCCGGTTACTTCACTACCAAAAGATATTCGGCCAAGTCAAGTGGCCGACTAGTACAAGAAGACATTTCGGGTTTCTATTGAGAATGATACCAAAGGAACAGACTGAATACTTCCATATCCATGCAAGTCTGAGGAAAGACTGTAGGCTGCAGAAAAACCGTACTACCGAATCCTTCTACTTCGGGATAAGCCAGAAAGGAAATCTTCAAAGTACAGACAACTGTCCAAACAGACAGTGCCTACATTGAGTAAAAGACAAACCCAGCAGGTTTGCCTTACAGACCGGCAGGTCTGAAACAGGATACCAGGTCTGAGATTGACCGTCAGGTCTGAGGAGACGACCGGCAGGTCTGAGACACTGAATCACTACACCTCTGATCAGCCAATCGGATTCAAGGCAGTGAAATATGACCGTTGGCACATTTCACTTATAAAAGGAGGCAGTTGCAGAAGAGTAAATGCGGGACAAACATTGGGACAGTAAGAGACATCAAGTGAAGCGTTGAGAGCATTTACTACAAGTGATAAAACTGTGTTATTCCAAGAAAGCCTAAGTGCTAAATTCTAAGTGTGTGTTACAATTTCGGTGTGAATTGTAAGAGTATTATCGAGCAGGAAATAAGTCTCGATCGGATTGTACTTGTATTCCTTAGTGAATATCCTTCTCGCGGTTTCGAGAGGAAGGGGTGACGTAGGAGTTTCATCTCCGAACATCCATAAAACCTTTTGTGTTATTTACTTTCTGTTGGCTTCATTACATAACCGACTAACTTAACCATACCGTTCCAAACCGAATCTATACTAACCATACCGAACATCCAGATTGCCAAAACCGACTCACCATCTCCAAATCTTCATCATCCGAAACCGACCGTGCCTATCATACAAGTGTACCGCTTCAACCTGAAAGCAAACCTCTTCCGCGCTTGAACCTAGTTCAAGGGTTTGTGACAGGTTGTGTAGTATTGAAGCCCCGGTGTTAATCTCTAACCGGATTAACCACCACCCTACGAGTGAGAACCGCTAACCGGTCCAACCCCCGGTCCACCAGCGCCGACATAGATCCTAACAGGATGCGTATAGCTGTTGTACTAATCTTCACTAGAAAGTGGAGCAGAATTAAGGTGCAGCTATAGCACGTAGGTAGGAGATATGCTAGATTCAAGCGTACTGCTTTAACTGAGCATTAGACGTATTTCAGTTAGACGGATTGTGAAAATCAGTCTAATGAAATAGGTCCTTCTAATAGAAAAACGTTTATTAGACCGCCTGGTCTAATAGAATTAGACTCGCGTCTAATGGTTTACAATAACCATTAGACGGTACGTCTAACTCCACTGAGTTAGACTACACGTCTAATTCGGATTCTACCTCAGACTTGTCTAAAGGAGTTAGATGCACGTCTAACTTTCATTAATCAGACCACACGTCTAATTATTCAATAACCGTTAGACTGACACGTCTAACTCCACTGAGTTAGATTGGCACGTCTAATTCCGGTTCTACTTCAGACTTGTCTGAAGGAGTTAGATGCACGTCTAACTTTCATTAATTAGACCACACGTCTAATTATTCAATAACCATTAGACCGACATGTCTAACTCCACTAAGTTAGACTGGCACGTCTAATTCCGGTTCTACCTCAGACTTGTCTGAAGGAGTTAGACGCACGTCTAACTTTCATTAATTAGACCACACGTCTAATTATTCAATAACCATTAGACTGGCAGGTCTAACTCCACTGAGTTAGACTGGCACGTCTAATTCCGGTTCTACCTTAGACTTGTCTGAAGGAGTTAGTTGCACGTCTAACTTTCATTTTCTATTAGACTACACGTCTAACTCCAATGAGTTAGACTGTACGTCTAATTCCGAATATTAATTAGACTACCCGTCTTATTACAAATATAAACTACACGTCTAACTCCGACGAGTTAGACTATACGTCTAATTTATTAGACTTACGTCTAATTCCGTGTATTCATTAGACCATCCGTCTAATTCTTTACATCTATTAGACTACATGTCTAACTCCGATGAGTTAGACTGTACGTCTAATTCTATTAGACTCACATCTAATTCCGTGTATTCATTAGACCATCCGTTTAATTACACGTCTATTAGACTACACGTCTAACTCCAATGAGTTAGACAGTACGTCTAATTATATGCAATGAAAGTCAAAATTGGTCTAATGACCCTCAATAGATCCAAGTCTCATAACATGTTGTCTCAATACACCTGTATCAAAACTCATAAGTTATTTCATCATCAAAATATCAGTGGTTAAATTATTTCAACCCTTAGTCAAAATAATTTGACCCAACAATTTCCCCTTTTTGATGAAGAAATTGCAGACCTGCATATATAAATCAGAGCATGCATTCACCATGTTAATAAATAGAGAGCATACAAGTAAATCATTCAAAAACATCCAAGATAATCACATAAAGTGTTTTCAGAAGAAACACTCAAAACATTGTACAACGTAACCAAAATAAGTTCACCAAAAACATCATGAAAACATTCAAAATAACTTCAAGAAGACATTTAATCAGTAGTCTTCTTCTTCTTCTTCCTGGTCATGACGTTTGGAAAGGATAGACTTCAACCTAAGAGATCTCTAAGACTGCAGTTAGAGGGGAGTTGGAGTCTTATCTTTTCCTTTTCTTAGACTTGAGCGTTTCCACCCTTTGAATGTAATCTACCACTTTCTGGTAGTTCAGGATCTTAGAAGGAAGGGGAAAGCTCTTACCGGGTTCGTTCAGGAGAAAACAAAGAAGAGAGCTGAGAGGACCATCAAATACAAAGATCTTCTTTCGAGCAACAACCATTCTGACAAGATTCCCAAAGAGAAAGCTTGTCCAGTTCACAGGAACACCCCTAGTGATAGCCACCATTATCTGAAAGACTTTCGTACAATACTTGTAAGAAGTTTCTTTAGACAAAAGGGATTTGGATATGATATCGCTTAAGAGAGGATATTCAACATTCAGGAGGTTTTTCTTTCCATGAATATCTACTTCAGGAGAATCGGAAAAGACTTTCATCATCGAAATCATTAGGTTAGGAGGAGTGGTCGAGAAATCATCAATACCTTCTTTTGGGAGATGGAAAAACACACCAAAAGATTCTTCTGAAATGCAGACCATCTGGCCCATTACAGCTCCAACAATAACACTATCTTGATAGAAGCTAGTGGTTTCGAAGAATTCGTTAACTAGCTGTTCGTGATAGGTTTCATTAGGGGTGAGGAATCTTCTCAGCCCAGAAGCTTTTAACGATTCGAACATCCTATTCATGCCCGGAGATTGAAGAGTGGATACGGATATAATATACACTTGAATCGATTTTGGTCGAAAAGGAAGCATTCTAATTTGATGAATAAGGGTTTGAACGGTTCGACTTCTAAAGAGAGGGAGAAATATTTATTTCAAGGATCTTCTATCTTTTAGAGTGAATGATCCTATCAATATCAGGGTTTTAATCATGTAGAAGAAAACTAATGATTGTTCCTATCGTCAAGAACTTCAAAAGACAGTTCCCAATAAACATAGCATTTAATGTTAGCATGAAACAGAACGTTTAATACTAAGTATATAAGCAAAGGTTGTTAGAAATATTAGTCATTCCTTGCATATTGAGAGACACGTGCCTTCAATTCTTTTGAGGAATGTCTGATTTATTTTTCGGCGGGAAAGAATGCTTAAACAGAAATCATTAAAAGACAACTGTCTGAATAGCCAGAAGATGAAGAGTCTAATTACACCAGTAGTTAGACGTTTTATTTTCCTTTTCACATTTCAACTTCTTTTTGAAAATCAGTCTATTAGACGTGTACGTCTAATTATGTTATAACATCGCGTGAGACACGCGTGTCTTATTAGACGTGAGCATCCTCTTGCTCAAGACGTAAAAACGTCGAACGTCTATTAGACGTGTCCGTCTAATAGAAGCATCCGTCTAACCAAGCAGGTTAAGATAACCAAGACAATGATGAAACTTCTAAGGTAGATTAGAGTCTAAGTAGTTGTGTTTCTTAAAACTCTAAATTCTTAGGACAAATTAAGACCTCCGTCTTTCATATCTGTTCAGTTGCATTTTGAACAATAAGTTCCCCCTCAATTTATGCACATAATTTCTTCAATCAAGATGAACAAGACCTAACATGTTTCTAAAATGATAAAACTTAGCTTCCGGTAGAGGTTTCGTAAAAATGTCCGCAGTTTGTTGATCTGTAGGAACATGTTCAAGACGAATTTGCTTTTGATTGACGTGTTCTCGGATAAAATGATGCCTGATTTCAATGTGCTTTATCCGAGAATGCAGAACTGGGTTATAGGAGATTTCAATAGCACTTGTGTTGTCGCAGAAAATTGGAGATTCATCAGCCTCAATTCCATAGTCTCTGAGCTGTTGTTGAATCCACAAAACATGAGAGCAACAACTACCAGCTGCAAGATACTCTGCTTCTGCAGTAGATGTGGCGACCGACGTCTGCTTCTTGCTGAACCAAGTGATTAGACGATCTCCAAGGAACTGGCAAGTTCCACTTGTGCTTTTTCTATCAATTTTGCATCCTACATAATCTGCATCTGAGAAACTAATTAAATTGAAACTGGAATCCTTCGGATACCACAGTCCGACATTTTGAGTTCCCTTTAAGTATTTAAAAATACGTTTAGCAGCAGTAAAATGAGAGAGTTTAGGATCAGCCTGAAATCTACCACAAACACCAACAACAAATTGAATGTCTGGCCTGCTAGCAGTTAGATATAGCAAAGATCCGATGAGTCCTCTATATGTTGTTACATCGACAATTTGGCCACCTTCATCTTTATCCAATTTAACTGAAGAACTCATTGGAGTAGCTGCTGCAGAACAGTTCTCCAAACCAAACTTCTTTAACAATTCTTTGGTGTATTTGGCCTGGTTGATGAGAGTTCCGTTTTTTAGCTGACGGATCTGAAGCCCAAGGAAGAATGTAAGTTCTCCCATCATGCTCATTTCAAACTTGTCCTGCATCAACTTGGCAAATTTCTCACACAGTTTGGGGTTAGTTGACCCAAAAATAATGTCATCAACATATATCAGAACAAGTAGAATGTGAGAGTCATTAGTGAATCTAAATAAGGTTTTATCCACTTTTCCAACAACAAAATCATGATCAAATAAGAAATTGGTTAAAGTGTCATACCAAGCTTCAGGAGCTTGTTTTAGACCATATAATGCTTTATTAAGCCTATAAACATGATTTGTCAAAACATGATCTACGAAACCAGGGGGTTGTTCAACATATACTTCTTCACTTAATTTTCCATTTAGGAATGCACTTTTTATATCCATTTGAAAGACTTTAAAATTCTTAAATGATGCATATGCTAGGAAGATTCTGATTGCCTCTAGTCTTGCAACCGGTGGAAAAGACTCATCAAAGTCAATACTTTCCTCTTGTCTGTATCCTTGAGCAACTAAACGAGCTTTGTTTCTAATGACTAAACCGTCTTCACTAAGCTTGTTTCTAAATACCCATATTGTTCCTATGACTGACTTGTCAGTTGGTCTAGGAGTAAGATACCACACTTTATTTCTATCAAATTGGTTTAACTCCTCTTGCATAGCATTGATCTAATATGGATAAACTATAGCTTCACAAATCTTCTTTGGTTCAATTTGAGAAATAAATGCAGAATTGGCCATTTCATCCATCAGTTGACGTCTTGTCCTTCGAGGAGAAAAAGGATTTCCGATTATCAATTCTGGTGGATGATTTATGTTCCATCTGAAGTTGGAACCAAGGGGATTGGTCATCTGAACCGGTGACACCGCGACATCCAAACTCTCAACTTCTTGTTGAATAGGAGTTTGCACATTTGGTTGAGCTTCAACCGGATCAGCCACAGGATCAGATAGAGCCATCCGCTTGTCCAAGATTTCTTCTTCTTCACTTACAGACTCAAGACTAGCCGCTTGCAGTCTGTCAGCAAGATCAATGGGTTCATTGGATTTGCTCTCAACAAGCTCATCAAACACTACATGAAGGGATTCCTCAACAGTCTGTGTTCTTTTGTTGTATACTCTATAAGCCTTGCTTACTGATGTGTATCCCAACATGAATCCCTCATTTACTTTAGCATCAAAAGCAGTCAAATAAACCTTTCCATTGTTATGGATAAAACATTTACACCCAAATATCTTAAAGTAAGAAACTGTGGGAATTCTCCCATAATACAGTTCATAGGGAGTTTTATGAAAACGTTTGTTAATTATTGACCGATTTTGTGTGTAGCAAGCAGTACTAATGGCTTCTGCCCAGAACCTCTGAGGAACATCTGATTCAGCAAGCATAGACCTCGCTGCTTCCTTCAGAGTTCTCACTCTTCTCTCAACAATACCGTTTTGCTGTGGAGTTATGGCACTAGACAACTCGTGCCTAATTCCAGTCTCCTCAAGATAAGGTGATAGGTATCTGTTAGTAAATTCAGTTCCCTGATCACTTCTGATACATGTGATATTTAAAGATTTCTGATTCTGAATCCCTTTAAATATCCTAATCAAGTTTTCAGTTGTTTTATCTTTTGATGGTAAAAATGCAACCCATGTAAAACGTGAAAAGTCATCAATAACAATTAAGGCAAATCTCATTCCTCCTATACTCTTTACAGGAATTGAACCAAAAAGATCCATATGTAAAAGTTATAGGATACGGCTGGATTGTGATTTCCCTTTGTTTTTGAACGATGATCTGCCCTGTTTGCCTAACTGGCAAGTAGTGCATATCTTGTCCTTTGAAAACTGAAGTTTGGGTAACCAATAACTAAATTGTTTGAACAGATGTTATTGATGGTTTTAAAATCAAATGGTTCAAACATTTATGCCATAACCATTTTTGGTCATTCTTGGCAATCATGCACATAGGGTCAGATGTCTCTTTTTGCCAATTCATTTTATATGAGTTTCCTACTCTACTTCCAGTTAATAAAGTGTTTCCATCTTGGTCTTTAACTTAATCAGCATTAGTCAACTATGTGACAAACCATTATCACATAGTTGACTAATGCTGATTAAGTTATAACACAGATTGTCAAAAAGTAATACGTCATTAATAGTTAGGTTACCATGGATAATCTTACCTTTACCCATGGTCTTACCCTTCTTGTTGTCACCAAATGTGATCTTAGGTCCAGAGCAGTCTCAAGTATTAGTGAGAAGCCATCTGTTTCCTATCATATGCCTGGAACATCCGCTATCAAGATACCATACAGATTTCTCCAGTGTTTCAACATGTTGATCTGATATTTGACAGCATCACCAGATATTGTCCATGCATTGACAATATAGTTTAGTCTCTTGTTTTCGGATGAAAGAGTTTGAATCTGTTCTTTGAGCATCTCGTTCTCAGATTAGATCTTTGTTAAGTTTTCATCAAAAACGTTTGATTCAGATTCTTGGTTTGGAGAAAGAGCAGTTGATTCATATTTAACTTTCATTTCATAAAAAGAGTCAGCTAACTTCTTGTACTCAATGTCCATTTCATTGAGTGCATTAGTTAACTCCTCGTTTGTAAATTCTGGTGCAGAGATATCATTTACCTTAGATTGGTCATCTGCCATCAGACATGTTACAGCTTCATTTTCTTTTTCGGCAGGAGGCTCCTCCGAATCACTGTCAGCCCATCTGGACTTGTTCTGACTGCAAATGAATGCTTTTTGGTTCTTGTTTGCTTGAGAATTCACCCCGTGGATCTGGTTGAGCTTATCCCATATCTCTTTTGTAGTGGAACATGACTTGATCTCACAAAACATATTTGTGTTGGGTAATTGGAACAGAATGTTCTTAGCAATATTATCCAGGTTGTTGGTCATCTTATCTTCAGTGGTCCACTCACTTCTTGGCTTTGAAATCTTTATGGGGCCATCGGTGATGGCACTCCACATATCATAGTCAATAGCAGCCAAGTGAGCTTGCATTCTTATCATCCAACAGTCGTAGTTGTCCTTTGACAAAAGAGGAATTTCATTGATGCAAGACATGTTTTGGGTTCTTGATGCTTGAGAATAGAAACAGGGCTCTGATACCAATTGATAGGATCGGCTTTATCGATAGAGACGGGGGTCTGACTAAGGATGAAGGCTTATGAAAAATAGTTTGAAAGAAATCTTGTTAGGGATTTAATTCGCTTTCTATTCTACACAAACTTGTGTAAACACTTGAAACGGATTCAAGGCGGAATTGTTTACTTGGGTTTGAAGCACAAGATGAAATATGAAAAGATGACAGAAAAGAAGAACACAACAGTTTGTTTATGAATGTTCGGATAAACTCTCCTATGTCACCCTTTCTTCCAACCACCGGAAGGATTCACTAAAAGATGATTAGAATCAAATACAGTTTACACACACTTAGCTCACTATTGAACATAACACTTTTTGTTCAATTACATGATGAAGAATATCACTCAGCTAAAGGTGCTTTGATTCTAGCTCTCTCTCGATTCACACACAGTACAATCAGAAAGAAGCTTCACAGTTTGAATTCAGTAAGCAAGATGATTGAGTAGTTTCTCTCTCTGCAAAATCAGATTGCTTGTTCGTTGTATTCGCTTGTTCGTGAGATAGATTGTCCGTTGTCCTTGAGATTTGTTAAATACTGAGCAGGAGCTAACGGTCGAATCTTCAAGAATTATATGTGGCACTCTTCCATTGGAAAGCCTCCATTGTACACAGCAGGTTCTTAGCACAAGGATCGTGGCCGTACAGAATTGGTAGTGCACCAAATATTCCATCAGAGATGTACCTTCAAAACAAGTAATTTGAGAAAAATTCTCTTACGTGGCATTTCTTGATTGGATGCGTATAGATGCTGTACTAATCTTCACTAGAAAGTGGAGTAGAAGTAGGGTGCAACTATAGAACGTGGGTAGGAGATATGCTAGATTCAAGCGTACTACTTAAACTGAGCATTATACGTATTTCAGTTAGACGGATTGTGAAAATCAGTCTAATGAAATAAGTCATCTCTTTCTAATAGAAAAACATCTATTAGACCGCCTGGTCTAATAGAATTAGACTCGCGTCTAATTACAATATCCATTAGACGGTACGTCTAACTCCACTGAGTTAGACTACACGTCTAATTCCGGTTCTACCTCAGACTTGTCTGAAGGAGTTAGACGCACGTCTAACTTTCATTAATCAGACCACACGTCTAATTATTCAATAACCATTAGACTGGAACGTCTAACTCCACTGAGTTAGACTGGCACGTCTAATTCCGGTTCTACCTCAGACTTGTCTGAAGGAGTTAGACGCACGTCTAACTTTCATTAATTAGACCACACGTCTAATTATTCAATAACCATTAGACTGGCACGTCTAACTCCACTGAGTTAGACTGACACGTCTAATTCCGGTTCTACCTCAGACTTGTCTGAAGGAGTTAGATGCACCTCTAACTTTCATTTTCTATTAGACTACACGTCTAACTCCGATGAGTTAGACTGTACGTCTAATTCCGAATATCAATTAGACTACCCTTCTAATTACAAATATATTAGACTACACGTCTAACTCAGATGAGTTAGACTGTACATCTAATTCTATTAGACTTACGTCTAATTCCGTGTATTCATTAGATCATCCGTCTAATTCTTTACATCTATTAGACTACACGTCTAACTCCGATGAGTTAGACTGTACGTCTAATTCTATTAGACTCACGTCTAATTCCGTGTATTCATTAGACCATCCGTCTAATAACACGTTTATTAGACTACATGTCTTACTCCGATGAGTTAGACTGTACGTCTAATTATATGCAATGAAAGTCAAAATCGGTTTAATGACCCTCATTAGATCCAAGTCTCATAACATGTTGTCTCAATACACCTGTATTAAAACTCATAAGTTATTTCATCATAAGTGGTTAAATTATTTCAACCCTTAGTCAAAATAATTTGACCCAAAGAGATAAAGTTTTTGGTTGAATCGTATTAAAACAATATCATGACTTATCTCAAGATATGGTTTTCATTGAATCGTATAAAAACAATATCATGTACCTATCGAGAGATATTGAGTTGGTTAAATTGTATAAAAACGATGTCATGTACCTATAGAGAGATAGGTTTTTTGCTTAAATATATAAACACCATGTCATGTATCTATCTAGAGATAGGTTTTTGGTAGATTCATATAAAACAATATGAAGTACCCATTAATAGATAAAGGTTTTGATTGAATCTTATAAAAACAATGTCAAATACTTATCAAAATATAGGATTTTTGGTCAAATAATATAAAAATGTTGTCATGTACCTATCGATAGATAGAGTTTTAGGTTGAATCTTATAAAAATTTTGTCATGTAACTAATTAAAAAAAGGGTTTTAATTGATTCATATAAACATGATGTCATGTACCTATCGAGAGATAGAGTTTTTATTTGAATCGTATAAAAATGATGTAATGTACCTATCGAGAGATAAAGTTTTTGGTTGAATCATATAAAAATGATGTCATGTCCCTATGGAGGGATAGGGTTTTTGGTTGAATTGTATAAAAACAAAGTCATATACCAATCAAGAGATAGAGTTTTTGGTTGAATCTTATAAAAATATTGTCATGTCACTAATTAAAGAAAGGGTTTTTGATTTATTCATATAAACATGATGTCATGTACCTATTGAGAGATAGTGTTTTGTGTTGAATCGTATAAAAAGGATGTCATGTACCTATCGAGAGATAAAGTTTTTGTTGAATCATATAAAAACGAGTCATGTACCTATTGAGAGGTAGGGATGATGGTTAAATCATATAAAACAATATCATGTACCTATCAAGAGATATGGATTTGGTTGAATCGTATAAAAACGATGTCATGTACCTATGGAGAGATAGATTTTTTGTTTAATTATATAAACACCATGTCATGTACCTATCGAGAGATTGGTTTTTAGTAGATTCATATAAAAACGATGTCATGTACCTATCAATAGATAAAATTTTTGGTTGAATCATTTAAAAACAATGTCTAATACTTATCAAAATATAGGATTTTTGGTATAATCGTAAAAAAATATTGTCATGTACCTATCGAGAGATAGAGTTTTTTGTTGAATCTTATAAAAACGATATCATGTACCTATCAAGAGATATGGATTTGGTTGAATCGTATATAAACTATGTCATGTACCTATGGAGAGATAGATTTTTTATTTAATTATATAAACATCATGTCATGTACCTATCGAGAGATTGGTTTTTGGTAGATTCATATAAAAACGATGTCATGTACCTATCAATAGATAAAGTTCTTGGTTGAATCGTTTTAAAACAATGTCAAATACTTATCAAAATATAGGATTTTTGGTCAAATCGTATAAAAATGTTGTCATGTACCTATCGATAGATAAAGTTTTTCGTTTAATCTTATAAAAATGTTGTCATGTAACTAATTAAAGAAAGGGTTTTTGATTAATTCATATAAACATGATGTCATGTACCTATCGAGAGATAGTGTTTTGGTTGAATCATATAGAAATGATGTCATGTATATATCGAGAGATAATGTTTTTGGTGGAATCATATAAATACGAGTCATGTACCTATTGAGAGATAATGTTTTTGGTGGAATCATATAAAAACAATGTCATGTACCTATCGAGAGATAAAGTTTTTGGTTGAATCGTATAAAAACGATATCATAACCTATCTTAAGATATGGTTTTGGTTGAATCGTATAAAAACAATATCATGTACCTATCGAGAGATATTGAGTTGGTTAAATTGTATAAAAACGATGTCATGTACCTACAGAGAGATAGGTTTTTTGCTTAATTATATAAACACCATGTCATGTATCTATCTAGAGATAGGTTTTTGGTAGATTCATATAAAACGATGTGAAGTACCTATTAATAGATAAATGTTTTGATTGAATCTTATAAAAACAATGTCAAATACTTATCAAAATATAGGATTTTTGGTCAAATAATATAAAAATGTTGTCATGTACCTATCAAGAGATAGAGTATTAGGTTGAATCTTATAAAAATATTGTCATGTAACTAATTAAAAAAAGGGTTTTGATTGATTCATATAAACATGATGTCATGTACCTATCGAGAGATAGGGTTTTTGTTTGAATCGTATAAAAATGATGTAAAGTACCTATCGATAGATAATGTTTTTGGTTGAATCATATAAAAACGATGTCTTGTACCTATGGAGGGATAGGGTTTTTGGTTGAATCGTATAAAAACGAATCATGTACCTATTGAAAGATAGGGATGTTGGTTAAATCATATAAAAACAATATCATGTACCTATCAAGAGATATGGATTTGGTTAAATCGTTTAAAAACGATGTCATGTACCTATGGAGAGATAGATTTTTTATTTAATTATATAAACATCATGTCATGTACCTATCGAGAGATTGGTTTTTGGTAGATTCATATAAAAACGATGTCATGTACCTATCAATAGATAAAGTTTTTGGTTGAATCATTTAAAAAAAATGTCAAATACTTATCAAAATATAGGATTTTTGGTCAAATCGTATAAAAATGTTGTCATGTACCTATCGAGAGATAGAGTTTTTTGTTGAATCTTATAAAAATCTTGTCATGTAATTAATTAAAGAAAGGGTTTTTGATTGATTCATATAAACATGATGTCATGTACCTATTGAGACATAGTGTTTTTGGTTGAATCGTATAGAAAAAATGTCATGTACCTATCGAGAGATAAAGTTTTTGGTTGAAACATATAAAAACGAGTCATGTACCTATTGAGAGATAGGGGTGTTGGTTAAATCATATAAAAACAATATCATGTACCTATCAAGAGAGATGGATTTGGTTGAATCGTATAAAAACGATGTCATGTACCTATGGAGAGATAGATTTTTTGTTTAATTATATAAACACCATTTCATGTACCTATCGAGAGATGGTTTTTGGTAGATTCATATAAAAACGATGTCGTGTACCTATCAATAGATAAAGGTTTTGGTTGAATCGTTTAAAAACAATGTCAAATATTTATCAAAATATAGGATTTTTGGTCAAATCGTATAAAAATGTTGTCATGTACCTATCGAGAGATAGAGTTTTTGGTTGAATCTTATAAAAATGTTGTCAAGTAACTATTTAAAAAAAGGGTTTTTGGTTTATTCATATAAACATGATGTCATGTACCTATTGAGAGATAGGGTTGTTGGTTAAATCATATAAAAACAATATCATGTACCTATCAAGAGATATGGATTTGGTTGAATCGTATAAAAACGATGTCATGTACCTATCGAGAGATAGGTTTTTGGTAGATTCATATAAAACGATGTCAAGTACCTATCAATAGATAAAGTTTTTGGTTGAATCGTTTAAAAACAATTGCAAATACTTAAGGGATAGTATTTTTGTTGAATTGTATAAAAGCAAAGTCATGTACCTATAAAGAGATAGAGTTTTAGGTTGATTCTTATAAAAACAATGTCATGTAACTATCGAAAGAAAGGATTTTTCATTGATTCATATAAACCTGATGTCAAGTACCTATCGAGAGATAATGTATTTGGATGAATCAAATAAAAATGATATCATATACCTATCTCAAGATATAGTTTTGGTTGAAACATATAAAAATAATGTCTTGTAACTATCAAGAGATATGAATTTGGTAGATTCATATATAAATATAGGATTTTTGGTCAAATCGTATAAAAATATTGTCATGTACCTATCGAGAGATAAAGTTTTTCGCTTAAACTTATAAAAAAGTTGTCATGTAACTAATTAAAGAAAGGGTTTTTGGTTAATTCATATAAACATGATGTCATGTATCTGTTGAGAGATAAGGTTTTTGTTTGAATCGTATAAAATCGATGGCATGTACCTATTGAGAGATAAAGTTTTTGGTTGAATCATATAAAAACAATGTCTTGTACCTATGGAGGGATAGGGTTTTTGGTTGAATCGTATAAAAACGAATCATGTACCTATTGAAAGATAGGGATGTTGGTTAAATCATATAAAAACAATATCATGTACCTATCAAGAGATATGGATTTGGTTAAATCGTTTAAAAACGATGTCATGTACCTATGGAGAGATAGATTTTTTATTTAATTATATAAACATAATGTCATGTACCTATCGAGAGATTGGTTTTTGGTAGATTCATATAAAAACGATGTCATGTACCTATCAATAGATAAAGTTTTTGGTTGAATCATTTAAAAAAAATGTCAAATACTTATCAAAATATAGGATTTTTGGTCAAATCGTATAAAAATGTTGTCATGTACCTATCGAGAGATAGAGTTTTTTGTTGAATCTTATAAAAATCTTGTCATGTAATTAATTAAAGAAAGGGTTTTTGATTGATTCATATAAACAAGATGTCATGTACCTATTGAGACATAGTGTTTTTGGTTGAATCGTATAGAAAAAATGTCATGTACCTATCGAGAGATAAAGTTTTTGGTTGAAACATATAAAAACGAGTCATGTACCTATTGAGAGATAGGGGTGTTGGTTAAATCATATAAAAACAATATCATGTACCTATCAAGAGAGATGGATTTGGTTGAATTGTATAAAAACGATGTCATGTACCTATGGAGAGATAGATTTTTTGTTTAATTATATAAACACCATTTCATGTACCTATCGAGAGATGGTTTTCGGTAGATTCATATAAAAACGATGTCGTGTACCTATCAATAGATAAAGGTTTTGGTTGAATCGTTTAAAAACAATGTCAAATATTTATCAAAATATAGGATTTTTGGTCAAATCGTATAAAAATATTGTCATGTACCTATCGAGAGATAGAGTTTTTGGTTGAATCTTATAAAAATGTTGTCAAGTAACTATTTAAAAAAAGGGTTTTTTGTTTATTCATATAAACATGATGTCATGTACCTATCGAGAGATAGGGTTGTTGGTTAAATCATATAAAAACAATATCATGTACCTATCAAGAGATATGGATTTGGTTGAATCGTATAAAAACGATGTCATGTACCTATGGAGAGATAAGTTTTGGTTTAATGATATAAACATCATGTCATGTACCTATCAATAGATAAAGGTTTTGGTTGAATCGTTTAAAAATAATGTCAAATACTATGAAGGGATAGTATTTTTGTTGAATTGTATAAAAGCAAAGTCATGTACCTATAAAGAGATAGAGTTTTAGGTTGATTCTTATAAAAACAATGTCATGTAACTATCGAAAGAAAGGATTTTTCATTGATTCATATAAACCTGATGTCAAGTACCTATCGAGAGATAATGTATTTGGATGAATCAAATAAAAATGATATCATATACCTATCTCAAGATATAGTTTTGGTTGAAACATATAAAAATAATGTCTTGTAACTATCAAGAGATATGAATTTGGTAGATTCATATATAAATATAGGATTTTTGGTCAAATCGTATAAAAATATTGTCATGTACCTATCGAGAGATAAAGTTTTTCGCTTAAACTTATAAAAAAGTTGTCATGTAACTAATTAAAGAAAGGGTTTTTGGTTAATTCATATAAACATGATGTCATGTATCTGTTGAGAGATAAGGTTTTTGTTTGAATCGTATAAAATCGATGGCATGTACCTATTGAGAGATAAAGTTTTTGGTTGAATCATATAAAAACAATGTCATGTACCTATGTTGGAATAGGGATTTTGTTGAATTATATAAAAACAAAGTCATGTACCTATCAAGAGATAGAGTTTGTGGTTGAATCTTATAAAACGATGTCCTGTAACTATCGAAAGAAAGGATTTTTAGTTGATTTATATAAACATGATGTCATGTACCTATCGAGAGAAAATTTTTTTGGTTGAATCATATAAAAATGATATCATGTACCTATCTCAAGATACGGTTTTAGTTGAATCGTATAAAAACAATTTCATGTACCTATCAAGAGGTATGGATTTAGTTAAATCGTATAAAAATGTTGTCATGTACCTATCGAGAGATAGAGTTTTTGGTTGAATCTTATAAAATTGTTGTCATGTAACTAATTAAAGAAAGTTGATTCATATAAACATGATGTCATGTATCTATCGAGAGATAGGGTTTTTGGTTGAATCGTATAAAATTGATGGCATCTACCTATCGAGAGATAAAGTTTTTGGTTGAATCATATAAAACAATGTCATGTACCTATGAAGGGATAGGATTTTTGTTGAATTGTATAAAAACAAAGTCATGTACCTATCAAGAGATAGAGTTTTTGGTTGAATCTTATAAAAACAATGTCATGTAACTAATGAAAGAAAGGATTTTTCATTGATTCATATAAACCTGATGTCATGTACCTATCGAGAGATAATGTTTTTGGATGAATCGAATATAAATGATATCATATACCTATCTCAAGATATAGTTTTGGTTGAATCGTATAAAAACGTTGTCATGTACCTATGGAGAGATAGGTTTTTTGTTTAATTGTATAAACACCATGTCATGTACCTATCGAGAGATAGAGTTTTTGGTTGAATCTTATATAAATGTTGTCATGTAACTAATTAAAAAAAGGGTTTTTGGTTGATTCATATAAACATGATGTCATGTACCTATTGAGAGATACAGGTCATCTTAGATTATTTGAAATTCAAACAGAAGTGGAATAATTATCAGTGTTTATAGATGTCTGTTCTAAAACATTGCCTTTTCAAAGTAAAATGGTCGCGCCTAAAAAGACGTGAAGATCTTTTGATATCTTTCACAGTTCAGGCGTATGACCAACACCCTAGACTGCAAACATACCTATTTCATGCAATACCTCTTATCCTGCAGTTAAAAGATATCACCTCATTTAATACCGGACAATAGGATAATCCCTAAACTAGTATTTAAGTGAAGTAACCATTCACCACAACACTCATAAGACAAAAGATTATCCTCTCACTAAGACAAAAATGTCTCAGTTTCCCAACATCCTTCAGGTTGATTTTCAATCCTGTTCAAACACAGAGCACTATGAGATTTACAAGATAATCAAATCTCTGGAGGAAACCGGTCTTCAGAACTTCCTAGACGACAAAAATACCATCTATCCTAAATCTATTCTGCAGTTCTTCTATCACGCCAGGGTGTTTAGAGGCACCCCCACTTTGAAACTCACATTCAATCTAAAGTTGGAGGTATTGTCTTTGATTTCACCGAAAGGGACTTTGCGCGGTGCTTTAGCCTGCCAAAGCACGGGATAACGGATCTAGAAGTTCCAGCCGACATAAAAGCCGAGATCTCCATCGCCTTCGCACGATCTGACGAACCGTTTGAGGATCACGGTACAAAATCACCCCTGAGAGCTGAATATCAGCTCCTCAATGATGTGATCGATAAGAGTATCTTCGGAAAGGATGTCACAAATACCTACTGTACCTCGAACTTCAACATGATGGCGGCTATAATCACCGGCACACCGGTAAACTGGTCCAGGGTGCTGTTTGACATCCTTATCTGGATGGTTGGCATCCGATCAGTCGGTTTCATCCCCCAACTAAGCTGTCTCCTTGTGGAGCTTGGTGTCCCAACCTGTCCCGGAGAAGGCTTGAACCAAGCCCAGGTGCTGACTAAAGAAGTAACCGACTCCTTTTATGAACACTCTCGACAAGGATTCGGCAATAGACCGAATTTCTAGAATGTCTTTTTCATAGGCTGTACTTTCCATTATTTATGTATGCCTATACCGAATTTTCTGTAGGTTTTCTTTCTGCAATATTTCTTGAACTCAATCTCATTTCGGTTTAAATGAGCGTGTCTTCTTAATTCTTTGAACATTTATCTAAGTAACCGGTTAACATCTTCAAACTATAACCGCGTTCTTATCCGGTCACATAAAATTGCTTAAAATAAATTGCAAACACTCTGATCACTCAAAATAACCTGTTAGACTTAGAAATCGCACCATCAATCTCGGTTTGAAAAAGGGGAGTGCGTCATCAATTGCATAAGCAAAGGCTTTGGAGGGAAACCTCCCGCCCAAAACTGTCGCCCCTTGGTTTACCGCCCTTTGTTTGGCGCCCATTCTCTCCCGCCCATGGTTTGCCGCTTCTTTCAATTTGGAGGGAAAATTCCCGCCCAATATTGATGGGACGGTTGGGCTTCCAAACCGCATCTATAAAAGGGACTCTCGGTCATTTTATTTCATTCTCACACGAATCTGCTTTCTCTCTCTAAGCTATCTAACTCTCTGAAGCGGTTATCTCTCAAACTCTTTCAAATTCTAAGATGTGGCGTGGTTCGGCTTTGTTTAGACACCTATCTCAGGTGGATTTCGAGGAAATCCGGCTGAAAGGTACGTCCGAAGCAAAGGAAGTTATTGACCGGGTAGTCTAGACCGGTCTGGAATATTTCCTTGGCAGTCCTCATGTTATCTACAAAGATGCGGTCGAAGAATTCTTCAAAACCGCAACCATCTCCAACGACAAAATCACCGCAACTGTATGCGGTTATGAAATAGAGCTCACCGAGGCATCGGTGGCAGAGAGCCTGCGCCTTCCGACAACCGGCCAAGATGCAACGGCAGACATAGAGCAGAAAACCTTTGAGGCGGCTTGCCAGATTCTATCGGCAACTAAAAAGCCGATCAAAGTATCCGGCAGCAAATCAATGTTGAAGCCGGAGTACATCACAATCTGTGACATCTTCGCAAGGGCGATTCTAGCGAGGGGAGGAAACTACAGCAACCTAACAAGGGATAAAATCAGGATGCTTATCGGCCTGATAGAGGGAAGAAAGGTCAACTAGGCAAAAGCGGTGTTTAGCAACCTAATGGATATGGTGAAACCGGATTCAAACCGGTCGTGGGGATACGCCGTTCCTCTCGGTAAGATCTTCCTTCACCACAATCTCGACATCGGTCCCGGCGTCGTTGTCGCAGATCGATGCCTCATCAGATCGAAGCAATTCCTAGAAAGGAAACAGCCGGCCCCCGGTTCCACAGGTGGCCGAAAGAAGAAAGCCGACAAGAAAGCGGCCCCAGCAAAGCAAAGGCTGAAAGTAAAGGAAAGGAGAAAGTAACTTTCTTGGAACCGCCGCAGCAAACCGAGGATGAGGAATCGGCTTCCCTCTCTGAAAGAACCAATACAGAGAAGACCGAAGACGAAAGATCGGTCAACGAAGACGAGTATTCGGCCCAGAGCCCCAATGATGTCGGACCTAACACCAACCCTGAGACCACCGAAGGTGGAGAAGAGGGTGGAGAAGAGGATGATGAAGAAGCCGGTGATGAGGGCGGCGACAAAGAGACGGAGGAGGCCGAAGAAGCAGAGGCCGATAGGATATCTCTGAAACTCCTTCAGGACGTCGAAAACCAAGCCGAGTCAATTGAAGAATTATACCTGGAATGGCACGAGCACCGGTACGGCACACCGTATAGGGAAATCCTACCGGGCCACACAGACTTGGAGTGCCTCCACAGACTGGAGGAAGTGGAAGACTTGATCATGAATCTTACAAACTCCAACACACTTCAAGAGGTACTACACCGAACCTGCCTCTTGAAACCGAAGGTCCAACTACGGAAGCTAACAACATGCATCCGGAAAATTACGGAGTAGCTCAAAACGATGGGACCGGAAGACACCTTAGCACCACGGGTGTTAGAAAGGCTTGAAAAAGCCAAAGGGGAACTCACTCAAGAAATCGAACGGCTAGAGGAAATATGCAGCCGAATGAAAATACCGGTTTATACTGCTCCCCGGATCGACACGTCTCCGGATCATTGTCCAACACCTCCAAGGGAGAATGCGGCATCCAAAGAATCCGATGAAAGAGCCGATCCCAATCTCACCGGGCAATCACCTCCTCCACAACCGGAAGTCTCCGCATCAGACTTCACAAAGGAATGGGTTGAGGGCCGTCTCCAAAGGCTTGAAGACTCAACCGCAGAACGGATTGATAACTGCATTCAAGAGTTTGAAGACTCCGCGGTTCAGCCATTCAAGGATAGAGTCCAAAGAATCACTGGCTCGGCACTCAAGTTCGCCGACACCACATGGTTTCTCTTGAATTCCAATCGGGACCGAATCTCAGAAGTCGACGAAGATCTGCAGGAAGAGGCGGCTCTGTGCGGTAAATATGTTAAGCGAACCGAAATTTTGGAGGATTTGACCTCCGAGTTGAAGGGAGACTTCGACCGGCTTGAAAGAGAGACCGATCAACAGTTGACATCGATGGGTGATGACCTGGTTGGCACAACACTCGACTGGGTCTCCGAACTCGAGACGAAAAATGTAGGTCTCGAGTCCGAACTGAAGGCGCTTTCCGAACAGGTTGCCGAATTGCTGAGGGTAAAGATGAACGAGGACGCCGCGGCGGTAGCGGCTGATGCTGAAACGGCTAAGAGGGTCTAGGATGCACTGGATGCCGAAGCAAGTAAGGAAAAGGAGGCACCGCGATCATCTCAACTTACCGAAAAGGAAGAGGAAGCCGCGCGGATTAAAAGGGCAGATGCCATATTCCCAGGATTTCCTAAGAAAGCAGCCACTCAATCTGCGGAGGATGCTGCGCGGTTGGAAAGGGAAACACGGAGGCTGGAAGGCTTCGCAACAAGAAGAAAAAGGCGGCCGCCTCCACTTCAGCGCCGAAAAAGCGAAAGAGGGAAGCCCTTAAGAAAGTTCAAGTAGCCGACCTACTCAATGAGGTCACTGAAACGGTCATCACGAGTACATCGCAGCAGGCCGACCAAGTCGAAGAGGAAGTTGAAGAACAACTGCAGTCCCGGTCTACAAGACGATGACCTTCTGAACCGACCAGTCGACAGCAACCGAAGAAGAAAAAGAGCATATATGACTTCTCGGACTCGGAATAGGGGCTCTCTTTCCCTTACTTATCTTAGTGTTTTTACATATTATGTTATTTTCGGTTATCTATACTATATATAAAGCTATTTTTGAAACCGGCCATCTCTTGCATCTCTACTTAGTTTTGATAATTTTAAATAAAATAATCAAAAAGGGAGAAATTGATAAGATAAAAGATAAAGACTCTTCCAAAATTTTTCTCAAAATTTTTCGAAAAATTCTCCTAAGTCAGTTTCAAAAATCCGGACAAACAAAACAACCGGCCTACGATTGCAAACTTACATGATTTTGATAATTTTAAATAAAATAATCAAAAAGTGAGAAATTGTTAGATAAAATCAGACCGATTCAAATAAACCTAACTTAAATAAACTTTCCATGCAGGAACAAGGAACCGGACCGGATAAACAAAAGAACCGGCTAAGAAAACTAGCCGGTCAAGCTACTAAACCAACCAAGAATACTCGGAACATGACCGCACAAAGAAAAGATCGGCCAAAGCTTAAAACCGGAATCATCAGACAGCCGATCAGCCACAAGGCAAAGGAATAACCGGAAGAAGTCCGGTTATATCACCCATACCGGAAGCGATCAGGTTAAGTCAAGTGGCCGACCAGTACAAGAAGACAATTCGGGTATCTGTTGAGAATGATACCAAAGGAACAGACTGAACACTTCCATATCCATGCAAGTCTGAGGAAAGACTGTAGGCTGCAGAAGACAGTACTACCGGATCTTTCCACTTCGGGATAAGTCAGAAAGAAGATCTTCCAAGTACAGACAACTGTCCAACAGACAGTGCCTACATCAAGTAAAAGACAAACCCGGCAGGTTTGTCTTACATACTGGAAGAACAGACCGCCAGGTCTGAGACAGAATGCCAGGTCTGAGGTTGACCATCAGGTCTGAGGAAACGACCGCAGGTCTGAATCTCTGAAACACTGAATTACTGCACCTCTGCTCAGCCAATCAGATTCAAGGTAGTGAAATATGACCGTTGGCATATTTCACCTATAAAAGGGGCAGTTGAAGAAGAGTAAATGCGGGACACACAGTGGGATAAGTGAAACGCTAAGAGCATTTACTACAAGTGATAAGATTGTGTTATTCTAAGAAAGCCTAAGTGCTAAAGTTAAAGTGTGTTTTACAATTTCGGTGTAAATTGTAAGAGTGTTATCGAACAGGAAATAAGTCTCGATCGGATTGTACTTGTATTCCTTAGTGAATATCCTTCTCGCGGTTTCGAGAGGAAGGGGTGACGTAGGAGTTTTATCTCCGAACATCCATAAAATCTATCTTGTTATTTACTTTCTGCCGGCTCTATTGTCTAACCGATTAACTCAACTACACCGCTCTAAACTGACTCTATACTATCCATACCAAATTTCCAGATTACCAAAACCGACCCACCATTTTCAAACCTCCATCATCCGAAACCGGCCTTGTCCATCAAACAAGTGTGCTGCTTCAACCTGAAAGCAAACCTCTTCCGCACTTGAACCTAGTTCAAGTGTTTGTGACAGGTTGTGTAGTATTGAAACCCCGGTGTTAATCTCTAACCGGATTAACCACCACCCTTCGAGTGAGAACCGCTAACCGGTCCAACCCCCGGTCCTCCAGCGGCTACCTAGATCCTAACAAATTATATAAACACCATCTTATGTACCTATCGAGACATAGGGTTTTGGTATATTCATATAAAAACGATGTCAAATACCTTTCAATAGATAAAGTTTTTGTTGAATCATATAAAAAAGAGTCATGTACCTATTGAGAGATAGGGATGTTGGTTTAATCATATAAAAACAATATCATGTACCTACCAAGAGATATGGATTTGGTTGAATCGTATAAAAACGATGTCATGTACCTATGGAGAGATAGATTTTTTGTTTAATTATATAAACACCATGTCATGTACCTATCGAGAGATTGGTTTTTGGTAGATTCATATAAAAACGAAGTCATGTACCTATCAATAGATAAAGTTTTTGGTTGAATCGTTTAAAAACTATGTCAAATACTTATCAAAATATAGGATTTTTGGTCAAATCGTATAAAAATGTTGTCATGTACCTATCGAGAGATAGAGTTTTTTGTTGAATGTTATAAAAATCTTGTAATGTAACTAATTAAAGAAAGGGTTTTGATTGATTCATATAAACATGATGTCATGTACCGATCGAGAGATATTGTTTTTGGTTGAATCGTATAGAAATGATGTCATGTACCTATTGAGAGATAAAGTTTTTGGTTGAATCATATAAAAACGAGTCATGTACCTATTGAGAGATAGGGTTGTTGGTTAAATCATATAAAAACAATATCATGTACCTATCAAGAGATATGGAACTGGTTGAATCGTATAAAAACGATGTCATGTACCTATGGAGAAATAGATTTTTTGTTTAATTATATTAACACCTTGTCATGTACCTATCTAGAGATTGGTTTTTGGTAGATTCATATAAAAACGATGTCATGTACCTATCAATAGATAATGGTTTTGGTTGAATCTTTTAAAAACAATGTCAAATACTTATCAAAATAGAGGATATTTGGTCAAATCGTATAAAAATGTTGTCATGTACCTATCGAGAGATAGAGTTTTATGCTGAATCTTATAGAAATGTTGTCATGTAACTAATTAAAAAAAGGGTTTTGGTTGATTCATATAAACATGATGTCATGTACCTATCGAGAGATAGGGTTTTTGTTTGAATCGTATAAAAATGATGGAATGTACCTATCGAGAGATAAAGTTTTTGGTTGAATCATATAAAAACGATGTCTTGTACCTATGGAGAGATAGATTTTTGGTTTAATTATATAAACACCATGTCATGTACCTATCAATAGGTGAAGTTTTGGTTGAATCGTTTAAAAACAATGTCAAAAACTTTTCAAAATATAGGATCGTTGGTCAAATCGTATAAAAATGTTGTCATGTAACTATCGAGAGATAAAGTTTTTGGTTTAATCTTACAAAAATGTTGTCATGTCACTAATTAAAGAAAGAGTTTTTTGTTTATTCATATAAACATGATGTCATGTACCTGTTGAGAGATAGGATTTTTGTTTGAATCGTACAAAATTGATGGCATGTACCTATCGAGAGATAAAGTTTTTGGTTGAATCATATAAAAATAATGTCATGTACCTATGGAGGGATAGGGTTTTTGTTGAATTGTATAAAATCAAAGTCATGTACCTATTAAGAGATAGAGTTTTTGGTTGAATCTTATAAAAACGATGTCGTGTAACTATCGAAAGAAATTATTTTTAGTTTATTCATATAAATGTGATGTCATGTACCTATCGAGAGATAAAGGTTTGGTTGAATCATATAAAGACGATATCATGTACCTATCTCAAGATACAGTTTTGGTTGAATCGTATAAAAACAATATCATGTACCTATCAAGAGATATGGATTTAGTTAAATCGTATAAAAATGATGTCATGTACCTATGGAGAGATAGGTTTTTTTGATTAATTATATAAACACCATCTTATGTACCTATCGAGACATAGGGTTTTGGTATATTCATATAAAAACGATGTCAAATACCTTTCTATAGATAATGTTTTTATTGAATCGTATAAAAAAGAGTCATGTACCTATTGAGAGATAGGGATGTTGGTTTAATCATATAAAAACAATATCATGTACCTACCAAGAGATATGGATTTGGTTGAATCGTATAAAAACGATGTCATGTACCTATGGAGAGATAGATTTTTTGTTTAATTATATAAACACCATGTCATGTACCTATCAAGAGATTGGTTTTTGGTAGATTCATATAAAAACGAAGTCATGTACCTATCAATAGATAAAGTTTTTGGTTGAATCGTTTAAAAACTATGTCAAATACTTATCAAAATATAGGATTTTTGGTCAAATCGTATAAAAATGTTGTCATGTACCTATCGAGAGATATAGTTTTTTATTGAATGTTATAAAAAATCTTGTAATGTAACTAATTAAAGAAAGGGTTTTTGATTGATTCATATAAACATGATGTCATGTACCGATCGAGAGATATTGTTTTTGGTTGAATCGTATAGAATTGATGTCATGTACCTATTGAGAGATAAAGTTTTTGGTTGAATCATATAAAAACGAGTCATGTACCTATTGAGAGATAGGGTTGTTGGTTAAATCATATAAAAACAATATCATGTACCTATCAAGAGATATGGAACTGGTTGAATCGTATAAAAACGATGTCATGTACCTATGGAGAGATAGATTTTTTGTTTAATTATATTAACACCTTGTCATGTACCTATCTAGAGATTGGTTTTTGGTAGATTCATATAAAAACGATGTCATGTACCTATCAATAGATAATGGTTTTGGTTGAATCTTTTAAAAACAATGTCAAATACTTATCAAAATAGAGGATATTTGGTCAAATCGTATAAAAATGTTGTCATGTACCTATCGAGAGATAGAGTTTTATGCTGAATCTTATAAAAATGTTGTCATGTAACTAATTAAAAAAAGGGTTTTGGTTGATTCATATAAACATGATGTCATGTACCTATCGAGAGATAGGGTTTTTGTTTGAATCGTATAAAAATGATGGAATGTACCTATCGAGAGATAAAGTTTTTGGTTGAATCATATAAAAACGATGTCTTGTACCTATGGAGAGATAGATTTTTGGTTTAATTATATAAACACCATGTCATGTACCTATCAATAGGTGAAGTTTTGGTTGAATCGTTTAAAAACAATGTCAAAAACTTTTCAAAATATAGGATCGTTGGTCAAATCGTATAAAAATGTTGTCATGTAACTATCGAGAGATAAAGTTTTTGGTTTAATCTTACAAAAATGTTGTCATGTCACTAATTAAAGAAAGAGTTTTTTGTTTATTCATATAAACATGATGTCATGTACCTGTTGAGAGATAGGATTTTTGTTTGAATCGTACAAAATTGATGGCATGTACCTATCGAGAGATAAAGTTTTTGGTTGAATCATATAAAAATAATGTCATGTACCTATGGAGGGATAGGGTTTTTGTTGAATTGTATAAAATCAAAGTCATGTACCTATTAAGAGATAGAGTTTTTGGTTGAATCTTATAAAAACGATATCGTGTAACTATCGAAAGAAAGGATTTTTAGTTTATTCATATAAACATGATGTCATGTACCTATCGAGAGATAAAGGTTTGGTTGAATCATATAAAAATGATATCATGTACCTATCTCAAGATACAGTTTTGGTTGAATCGTATAAAAACAATATCATGTACCTATCAAGAGATATGGATTTAGTTAAATCGTATAAAAATGATGTCATGTACCTATGGAGAGATAGGTTTTTTGATTAATTATATAAACACCATCTTATGTACCTATCGAGACATAGGGTTTTGGTATATTCATATAAAAACGATGTCAAATACCTTTCAATAGATAAAGTTTTTGTTGAATCATATAAAAAAGAGTCATGTACCTATTGAGAGATAGGGATGTTGGTTTAATCATATAAAAACAATATCATGTACCTACCAAGAGATATGGATTTGGTTGAATCGTATAAAAACGATGTCATGTACCTATGGAGAGATAGATTTTTTGTTTAATTATATAAACACCATGTCATGTACCTATCGAGAGATTGGTTTTTGGTAGATTCATATAAAAACGAAGTCATGTACCTATCAATAGATAAAGTTTTTGGTTGAATCGTTTAAAAACTATGTCAAATACTTATCAAAATATAGGATTTTTGGTCAAATCGTATAAAAATGTTGTCATGTACCTATCGAGAGATATAGTTTTTTATTGAATGTTATAAAAAATCTTGTAATGTAACTAATTAAAGAAAGGGTTTTTGATTGATTCATATAAACATGATGTCATGTACCGATCGAGAGATATTGTTTTTGGTTGAATCGTATAGAATTGATGTCATGTACCTATTGAGAGATAAAGTTTTTGGTTGAATCATATAAAAACGAGTCATGTACCTATTGAGAGATAGGGTTGTTGGTTAAATCATATAAAAACAATATCATGTACCTATCAAGAGATATGGAACTGGTTGAATCGTATAAAAACGATGTCATGTACCTATGGAGAGATAGATTTTTTGTTTAATTATATTAACACCTTGTCATGTACCTATCTAGAGATTGGTTTTTGGTAGATTCATATAAAAACGATGTCATGTACCTATCAATAGATAATGGTTTTGGTTGAATCTTTTAAAAACAATGTCAAATACTTATCAAAATAGAGGATATTTGGTCAAATCGTATAAAAATGTTGTCATGTACCTATCGAGAGATAGAGTTTTATGCTGAATCTTATAAAAATGTTGTCATGTAACTAATTAAAAAAAGGGTTTTGGTTGATTCATATAAACATGATGTCATGTACCTATCGAGAGACAGGGTTTTTGTTTGAATCGTATAAAAATGATGGAATGTACCTATCGAGAGATAAAGTTTTTGGTTGAATTATATAAAAACGATGTCTTGTACCTATGGAGAGATAGATTTTTGGTTTAATTATATAAACACCATGTCATGTACCTATCAATAGGTGAAGTTTTTGGTTGAATCGTTTAAAAACAATGTCAAAAACTTTTCAAAATATAGGATCGTTGGTCAAATCGTATAAAAATGTTGTCATGTAACTATCGAGAGATAAAGTTTTTGGTTTAATCTTACAAAAATGTTGTCATGTCACTAATTAAAGAAAGAGTTTTTTGTTTATTCATATAAACATGATGTCATGTACCTGTTGAGAGATAGGATTTTTGTTTGAATCGTACAAAATTGATGGCATGTACCTATCGAGAGATAAAGTTTTTGGTTGAATCATATAAAAATAATGTCATGTACCTATGGAGGGATAGGGTTTTTGTTGAATTGTATAAAATCAAAGTCATGTACCTATTAAGAGATAGAGTTTTTGGTTGAATCTTATAAAAACGATATCGTGTAACTATCGAAAGAAAGGATTTTTAGTTTATTCATATAAACGTGATGTCATGTACCTATCGAGAGATAAAGGTTTGGTTGAATCATATAAAAACGATATCATGTACCTATCTCAAGATACAGTTTTGGTTGAATCGTATAAAAACAATATCATGTACCTATCAAGAGATATGGATTTAGTTAAATCGTATAAAAATGATGTCATGTACCTATGGAGAGATAGGTTTTTTGATTAATTATATAAACACCATCTTATGTACCTATCGAGACATAGGGTTTTGGTATATTCATATAAAAACGATGTCAAATACCTTTCAATAGATAAAGTTTTTGTTGAATCATATAAAAAAGAGTCATGTACCTATTGAGAGATAGGGATGTTGGTTTAATCATATAAAAACAATATCATGTACCTACCAAGAGATATGGATTTGGTTGAATCGTATAAAAACGATGTCATGTACCTATGGAGAGATAGATTTTTTGTTTAATTATATAAACACCATGTCATGTACCTATCAAGAGATTGGTTTTTGGTAGATTCATATAAAAACGAAGTCATGTACCTATCAATAGATAAAGTTTTTGGTTGAATCGTTTAAAAACTATGTCAAATACTTATCAAAATATAGGATTTTTGGTCAAATCGTATAAAAATGTTGTCATGTACCTATCGAGAGATAGAGTTTTGTGTTGAATGTTATAAAAAATCTTGTAATGTAACTAATTAAAGAAAGGGTTTTTGATTGATTCATATAAACATGATGTCATGTACCGATCGAGAGATATTGTTTTTGGTTGAATCGTATAGAAATGATGTCATGTACCTATTGATAGATAAAGTTTTTGGTTGAATCATATAAAAACGAGTCATGTACCTATTGAGAGATAGGGTTGTTGGTTATATCATATAAAAACAATATCATGTACCTATCAAGAGATATGGAACTGGTTGAATCGTATAAAAACGATGTCATGTACCTATGGAGAGATAGATTTTTTGTTTAATTATATTAACACCTTGTCATGTACCTATCTAGAGATTGGTTTTTGGTAGATTCATATAAAAACGATGTCATGTACCTATCAATAGATAATGGTTTTGGTTGAATCTTTTAAAAACAATGTCAAATACTTATCAAAATAGAGGATATTTGGTCAAATCGTATAAAAATGTTGTCATGTACCTATCGAGAGATAGAGTTTTATGCTGAATCTTATAAAAATGTTGTCATGTAACTAATTAAAAAAAGGGTTTTGGTTGAATCATATAAAAATAAGTCTAATACCTATTGATAGATAGGGTTGTATGATAAATCATATAAAAACAATATCATGTACCTATCAAGAGATATGGATTTGGTTGAATCGTGTAAAAACGATGGCATGTACCTATGGAGAGATAAGTTTTTGGTTTAATTATATAAACACCATGTCATGTACCTATCAATAGGTGAAGTTTTTGGTTGAATCGTTTAAAAACAATGTCAAAAACTTTTCAAAATATAGGATTGTTGGTCAAATCGTATAAAAATGTTGTCATGTAACTATCGAGAGAAAATGTTTTTGGTTTAATCTTATAAAAATGTTGTCATGTAACTAATTAAAGAAAGGGTTTTTTTTATTCATATAAACATGAGGTCATGTATCTGTTGAGAGATAGGGTTTTTGTTTGAATCGTACAAAATTGATGGAATGTACCTATCGAGAGATAAAGTTTTAGGTTGAATCATATAAAAACAATGTCATGTACCTATGGAAGTATAGGGTTTATGTTGATTTGTATAAAAACAAAGTCATGTACCTATCAAGATATAGAATTTTTGGTTGAATCTTATAAAAACAATGTCATGTAACTATCGAAAGAAGGGCTTTTTAGTTGATTCATATAAACATGATGTCATGTACCTATCGAGAGATAATGTTTTTCGTTGAATTGTATAAAAACGATATCATGACCTATCTCAAGATATGGTTTTGGTTGAATCGTATAAAAACAATATCATGTACCTATCGAGAGATATGGAGTTGGTTAAATTGTATAAAAACGATGTCATGTACCTATATAGAGATAGGTTTTTTGTTTAATTATATAAACACCATGTCATGTATCTATCTAGAGATAGGTTTTTGGTAGATTCATATAAAACGATGTCAAGTACCTATTAATAGATAAAGTTTTTGATTGAATCTTATAAAAATAATGTCAAATACTTATCAAAATATAGGATTTTTGGACAAATAATATGAAAATGTTGTCATGTACCTATCGATAGATAGAGTTTTTTGTTGAATCTTATAAAAATCTTGCCATGTAACTAATTAAAGAAAGGGTTTTTGATTGATTCTTATAAACATGATGTCATGTACCTATCGAGAGATAGTGTTTTTGGTTGAATCGTATAGAAATGATGTCATGTACCAATCGAAAGATAAAGTTTTTGGTTGAATCATATAAAAACGAGTCATATACCTATTGAGAGATAGGGTTGTTGGTTAAATCATATAAAAACAATATCATGTACCTATCAAGAGATATGAATTTGGTTTAATTGTATAAAAACGATGTCATGTACCTATCAATAGATAAAGTTTTTGGTTGAATCGTTTTAAAACAATGTCAAATACTTATCAAAATCTAGGATTTTTGGTCAAATCGTATAAAAATGTTGTCATGTACCTATAGATAGATAATGTTTTTCGTTTAATCTTATAAAAATGTTGTCATGTAACTAATTAATGAAAGGGTTTTTAATTGATTCATATAAACATGATGTCATGTATCTATCGAGAGATAGTGTTTTTGGTTGAAATGTATAGAAATGATGTCATGTACCTATCGATAGATAATGTTTTTGGTTGAATCATATAAATATGAGTCATGTACCTATTGAGAGATAAAGTTTTTGGTGGAATCATATAAAAACAATGTCATGTATCTATCGAGAGATAAAGTTTTTTGATTGAATCATATAAAAACGATATCAAGACCTATCTCAAGATATGGTTTTGGTTGAATCGTATAAAAACAATATCATGTACCTATCAAGAGATATGGATTTGGTTGAATCGTATAAAAACGATGTCATTTACCTATAGAGAGATAGATTTTTTGTTTAATTATATAAACACCATGTCATGTACCTATCGAGAGATTGATTTTTGGTAGATTCATATAAAAACGATGTCATGTACCTATCAATAGATAAAGGTTTTGGTTTAATTTTTTAAAAACAATGTCAAATACTTATCAAAATATAGGATTTTTGGTCAAATCGTATAAAAATGTTGTCATGTACCTATCGAGAGAAAGGGTTTTTGGTTGAATCTTATAAAAATGATGGCATGTACCTATCGAGAGATAAAGTTTTTGGTTGAATTATATAAAAACAATGTCATGTACCTATGGAGGGATAGGGTTTTTGTTGAATTGTATAAAATCAAAGTCATGTACCTATCAAGAGATAGAGTTTTTGGTTAAATCTTATAAAAACGATGTCGTGTAATTATCGAAAGAAAGGATTTTTAGTTTATTCATATAAACATGATGTCATGTACGTATAGAGATATAAAGGTTTTGGTTGAATCATATAAAAACGATATCATGTACCAATCTCAAGATACGGTTTTGGTTGAATCGTATAAAAACAATATCATGTACCTATCAAGAGATATGGATTTAGTTAAATCGTATAAAAATGATGTCATGTACCTATGGAGTGATAGGTTTTTTGATTAATTATATAAACACCATCTTATGTACATATCGAGACATAGGGTTTTGGTATATTCATATAAAAACAATGTCAAATACCTTTCAATATATAAGATTTTTGGTCAAATCGTATAAAAATATTGTTATGTACCTATCGAGAGATAGAGTTTTTGGTTGAATCTTATAAAAATGTTGTCATGTGACTAATTAAAGAAAGGGTTTTTTGTTGAATCGTATACCTATGGAGGGATAGGTTTTTTGTTGAATTTTATAAAAACAAAGTCTTGTACCTATCAAGAGATAAAGTTTTTGGTTAAATCTTATAAAAACAATGTCATGTAACTATCGAAAGAAAGGATTTTTAGTTGATTCATATAAACATAATGTCATGTACCTATCGAAAGATAGAGTTTTTTGTCGAATCGTATAAAAACTATATCATGTACCTCTTTTAAGATATGGTTTTGGTATAATTGTATAAAAATGTTGTCATGTAAATAATTAAAGAAAGGGTTTTTGATTGATTCATATAAACATGATGTCATGTACCTATCGAGAGATAGTGTTTTTGGTTGAATCGTATAGTAATGATGTCATGTACCTATTGAGAGATAAAGTTGTTGGTTGAATCATATAAATACGAGTCATGTACCTATTGATAGATAAAGTTATTGGTGGAATCATATAAAAACAATGTCATGTACCTATGGAGGGATAGGGTTTTTGTTGATTTATATAAAAACAAAGTCATGTACCTATCAAGAGATAGAGTTTTTTCTTGAATCTTATAAAAACGATGTCATGTAACTATTGAAAGAAAGGCTTTTTAGTTGATTCATATAAACATGATGTCATGTACCTATCGTGAGATAACGTTTTTCGTTGAATTGTATAAAAACGATATAATGACCTATCTCAAGATATGTATTTGGTTGAATCGTATAAAAACAATATCATGTACCTATCGAGAGATATGGATTTGGTTGAATCGTATAAAAACGATGTCATTTACCTATAGAGAGATAGATTTTTTGTTTAATTATATAAACACCATGTCATGTATCTATCTAGAGATAGGTTTTTGATAGATTCATATAAAACGATGTCAAGTACCTATTAATAAATAAAGGTTTTGGTTTAATTTTTTAAAAACAATGTCAAATACTTATCAAAATATAGGATTTTTGGTCAAATCGTATAAAAATGTTGTCATGTACCTATCGAGAAAAAGGGTTTTTGGTTGAATCTTATAAAAATCTTGCCATGTAACTAATTAAAGAAAGGGTTTTTGATTGATTCATATAAACATGATGTCATGTGCCTATCGAGAGATGGGGTTTTTGTTTGAATCGTATAAAAATGATGGAATGTACCTATCGAGAAATAAAGTTTTTGATTAAATCATATAAAAACGAGTCATGTACCTATTGAGAGATAAAGTTTTTGGTTAAATCTTATAAAAACAATATCATATACATATCGAGAGATAAGGTTTTTGTTTGAAACATATAATAACAATGTATGTACCTGTTAAGAGATATGGTGTTTTGTTGAATCATATAAAAACAAGTTATGTACCTATTAAGAGATAAGGTTTTTGAATGAATCATATATAAACAATATCATGTACATATCAAGAGATATGAATTTGGTTGAATTGTATAAAAATGATGTGATGTACATATAGAGAGATAAGTTTTTGTTTAATTATATAAACATCATATCATGTACCTATCGAGAGATAGGTTTTTTGTAGATTCATATAAAAACGATGTCATGTACCTATCAATAGAAGTTTTTTGTTGAATTGTTTAAAAACAATGTCAAATACTTATCAAAATATAGGATTTTTGGTAAAATGGTATAAAAATGTTGTCATGTACCTATCGAGAGATAGGGTTTTTGGTTGAATCTTATAAAAATGATGGCATGTACCTATCGAGAGATAAAGTTTTTGGTTGAATCATATAAAAACAATGTCATGTACCTATGGAGGGATAGGGTTTTTGTTGATTTGTATAAAAACAAAGACATGTACCTATCAAGAGATAGAGTTTTTGGTTGAATCTTATAAAAACAATGTCATGTAACTATCAAAAGAAAGGATTTTTAGTTGATTCATATAAACATAATGTCATGTACCTATCGAAAGATAAAGTTTTTTGTCGAATCGTATAAAAACTATATCATGTACCTCTTTTAAGATATTGTTTTGGTATAATTGTATAAAAATGTTGTCATGTAAATAATTAAATAAAGGGTTTTTGATTGATTCATATAAACATGATGTCATGTACCTATCGAGAGATAGTGTTTTTGGTTGAATCGTATAGAAATGATGTCATGTACCTATCGAGAGATAAAGTTTTTGGTTGAATCATATAAATACAAGTCATGTACCTATTGAGAGATAGGGTTGTTGGTTAAATCTTATAAAAACAATATCAAGTACCTATCAAGAGATATGGATTTGGTTGATTTGTATAAAAACAATGTCATGTACCTATCAAGATATAGAGTTTTTTCTTGAATCTTATAAAAACGATGTCATGTAACTATTCATATAAACATGATGTCATGTTCCTATCGAGAGATAATGTTTTTCGTTGAATTGTATAAAAACATATCATGACCTATCTCAAGATATGGCTTTGGTTGAATCGTATAAAAACAATATCATGTACCTATCGAGAGATATGAAGTTGATTAAATTGTATAAAAATGATGTCATGTACCTATAGAGAGATAGGTTTTTTGTTTAATTATATAAACACCATGTCATGTATCTATCTAGAGATAGGTTTTTGGTAGATTCATATAAAACGATGTCAAGTACCTAATAATAGATAAAGTTTTTGATTGAATCTTATAAAAACAATGTCAAATACTTATCAAAATATAGGATTTTTGGTTAAATAATATAAAAATGTTGTCATGTACCTATGGAGAGATAGGTTTTTGGTTTAATTGTATAAACACCATGTCATGTACCTATCAAGAGATAAAGTTTTTGGTTGAATCGTTTTAAAACAATGTCAAATACTTAACAAAATATAGGATTTTTGGTCAAATCGTATAAAAATATTGTCATGTACCTATCAAGAGATAGAGTTTTTGGTTGAATCATATAAAAACAATGTCATGTACCTATGGAGGGATTGGGTTTTTGTTGATTTGTATAAAAACAAAGACATGTACCTATCAAGAGATAGAGTTTTGGTTGAATCTTATAAAAACAATTTCATGTAACTATCGAAAGAAAGGATTTTTAGTTGATTCATATAAACATAATGTCATGTACCTATCGAAAGATAAAGTTTTTGTCGAATCGTATAAAAACTATATCACGTACCTCTTTTAAGATATGGTTTTGGTATAATTGTATACAAATGTTGTCATGTAAATAATTAAAGAAAGGGTTTTTGATTGATTCATATAAACATGATGTCATGTATCTATCGAGAGATAGTGTTTTTGGTTGATTCGTATAGAAATGATGTCATGTACCTATCGAGAGATAAAGTTGTTGGTTGAATCATATAAATACAAGTCATGTACCTATTGATAGATAAAGTTATTGGTGGAATCATATAAAAACAATGTCATGTACCTATGGAGGGATAGGGTTTTTGTTGATTTATATAAAAACAAAGTCATGTACCTATCAAGAGATGGAGTTTTTTCTTGAATCTTATAAAAACGATGTCATGTAACTATTGAAAGAAAGGCTTTTTAGTTGATTCATATAAACATGATGTCATGTACCTATCGTGAGATAATGTTTTTCGTTGAATTGTATAAAAACGATATAATGACCTATCTCAAGATATGGTTTTGGTTGAATCGTCTAAAAACAATATCATGTACCTATCGAGAGATATGGATTTGGTTGAATCGTATAAAAACGATGTCATTTACCTATAGAGAGATAGATTTTTTGTTTAATTATATAAACACCATGTCATGTATCTATCTAGAGATAGGTTTTTGGTAGATTCATATAAAACGATGTCAAGTACCTATTAATAAATAAAGGTTTTGGTTTAATTTTTTAAAAACAATGTCAAATACTTATCAAAATATAGGATTTTTGGTCAAATCGTATAAAAATGTTGTCATGTACCTATCGAGAGAAAGGGTTTTTGGTTGAATCTTATAAAAATCTTGCCATGTAACTAATTAAAGAAAGGGTTTTTGATTGATTCATATAAACATCATGTCATGTGCCTATCGAGAGATGGGGTTTTTATTTGAATCGTATAAAAATGATGGAATGTACCTATCGAGAAATAAAGTTTTTGGTTAAATCATATAAAAACGAGTCATGTACCTATTAAGAGATAAAGTTTTTGGTTAAATCTTATAAAAACAATATCATATACATATCTAGAGATAAGGTTTTTGTTTGAAACATATAATAACAATGTATGTACCTGTTAAGAGATATGGTTTTTTGTTGAATCATATAAAAACAAGTTATGTACCTATTAAGAGATAAGGTTGTTGGATGAATCATATAAAAACAATATCATGTACATATCAAGAGATATGAATTTGGTTGAATTGTATAAAAATGATGTGATGTACATATAGAGAGATAAATTTTTGTTTAATTATATAAACATCATATCATGTACCTATCGAGAGATAGGTATTTTGTAGATTCATATAAAAACGATGTCATGTACCTATCAATAGAAGTTTTTGGTTGAATTGTTTAAAAACAATGTCAAATACTTATCAAAATATAGGATTTTTGGTAAAATGGTATAAAAATGCTGTCATGTACCTATCGAGAGATAGGGTTTTTGGTTGAATCTTATAAAAATGATGGCATGTACCTATCGAGAGATAAAGTTTTTGGTTGAATCATATAAAAACAATGTCATGTACCTATGGAGGGATAGGGTTTTTGTTGATTTGTATAAAAACAAAGACATGTACCTATCAAGAGATAGAGTTTTTGGTTGAATCTTATAAAAACAATGTCATGTAACTATCGAAAGAAAGGATTTTTAGTTGATTCATATAAACATAATGTCATGTACCTATCGAAAGATAAAGTTTTTTGTCGAATCGTATAAAAACTATATCATGTACCTCTTTTAAGATATGGTTTTGGTATAATTGTAAAAAAATGTTGTCATGTAAATAATTAAAGAAAGGGTTTTTGATTGATTCATATAAAAAATGATGTCATGTACCTATCGAGAGATAGTGTTTTTGGTTGAATCGTATAGAAATGATGTCATGTACCTATCGAGAGATAAAGTTTTTGGTTGAATCATATAAATACAAGTCATGTACCTATTGAGAGATAGGTTTGTTGGTTAAATCTTATAAAAACAATATCAAGTACCTATCAAGAGATATGGATTTGGTTGATTTGTATAAAAACAAAGTCATGTACCTATCAAGAGATAGAGTTTTTTCTTGAATCTTATAAAAACGATGTCATGTAACTATTCATATAAACATGATGTCATGTTCCTATCGAGAGATAATGTTTTTCGTTGAATTGTATAAAAACATATCATGACCTATCTCAAGATATGGCTTTGGTTGAATCGTATAAAAACAATATCATGTACCTATCAAGAGATATGGAGTTGGTTAAATTGTATAAAAATGATGTCATGTACCTATAGAGAGATAGGTTTTTTGTTTAATTATATAAACACCATGTCATGTATCTATCTAGAGATAGGTTTTTGGTAGATTCATATAAAACGATGTCAAGTACCTAATAATAGATAAAGTTTTTGATTGAATCTTATAAAAACAATGTCAAATACTTATCAAAATATAGGATTTTTGGTTAAATAATATAAAAATGTTGTCATGTACCTATGGAGAGATAGGTTTTTTGTTTAAATGTATTAACACCATGTCATGTACCTATCAAGAGATAAAGTTTTTGGTTGAATCGTTTTAAAACAATGTCAAATACTTATCAAAATATAGGATTTTTGGTCAAATCGTATAAAAATGTTGTCATGTACCTATAGATAGATAAAGTTTTTCGTTTAATCTTATAAAAATGTTGTCATGTAACTAATTAAAGAAAGGGTTTTTGATTGATTCATATAAACATGATGTCATGTACCTATCGAGAGATAGTGTTTTTGGTTGAAATGTATAGAAATGATGTCATGTACCTATCGAGAGATAAAGTTTTTGGTTGAATCATATAAATACGAGTCATGTACCTATTGAGAGATAAAGTTTTTGGTGGAATCATATAAAAACAATGTCATGTAATTATGGAGGGATAGGGTTTTTGTTGAATTGTATAAAAACAAAGTCATGTACCTATCAAGGGATAGTGTTTTGGTTGAATCGTATAGAAATGATGTCATGTACATATTGAGAGATAATGTTTTTGGTTGAATCATATAAATACGAGTCATGTACCTATTGAGAGATAATATTTTTGGTGGAATCATATAAAAACAATGTCATGTACCTATCGAGAGATAAAGTTTTTGATTGAATCATATAAAAACGATATCATGACCTATCTCAAGATATGGTTTTGGTTGAATCGTATAAAAACAATATCATGTATCTATCAAGAGATATGGATTTGGTTGAATCGTATAAAAACGATGTCATGTACCTATTGAGAGTTAGATTTTTTGTTTAAATATATAAACACCATGTCATGTACCTATCGAGAGATTGGTTTTTGGTAGATTCATATTAAAACGATGTCATGTACCTATCGATAGATAAAGTTTTGGTTTAATTTTTTAAAAACAATGTCAAATACTTATCAAAATATAGGATTTTTGGTCAAATCGTATAAAAATGTTGTTATATACCTATCGAGAGCTAGAGTTTTAGGTTGAATCTTATAAAAATGTTGTCATGTAACTAATTAAAAAAGGGTTTTGGTTGATTCATATAAACATGATGTCATGTACCTATCGAGAGATGGGGTTTTTGTTTGAATCGTATAAAAATGATGGAATGTACCTATCGATAGATTAGTTTTTGGTAGATTCATATTAAAACGATGTCATGTACCTATCAATAGATAAATGTTTTGGTTGAATTTTTTAAAAACAATGTCAAATACTTATCAAAATATAGGATTTTTGGTCAAATCGTATAAAAATGTTGTGATGTACCTATCGAGAGATAGAGTTTTAGGTTGAATCTTATAAAAATGTTGTCATGTAACTAATTAAAAAAAGGGTTTTGGTTGATTCATATAAACATGATGTCATGTACCTATCGAGAGATGGGGTTTTTGTTTGAATCGTATAAAAATGATTGAATGTACCTATCGAGAGATAAAGTTTTGGTTGAATCATATAAAAACGATGTCTTGTACCTATGGAGGGATATGGTTTTTTGTTGAATTGTATAAAAACAAAGTCAGATACCTATCGAGAGATATGGAGTTTGTTAAATTGTAAAAAAACGATGTCATGTACCTATAGAGAGATAGGTTTTTTGTTTAATTATATAAACACCATGTCATGTATCTATCTAGAGATAGGTTTTTGTTAGATTCATATAAAACGATGTCAAGTACCTATTAATAGATAAAGTTTTTGATTGAATCTTATAAAAACAATGTCAAATACTTATCAAAATATAGGATTTTTGGTTAAATAATATAAAAATGTTGTCATGTACCTGTCGAGAGATAGAGTTTTAGGTTGAATCATATAAAAATGTTGTCATGTAACTAATTAAAAAAGAATTTTGATTGATTCATATAAACATGATGTCATGTACCTATTGAGAGATAGGGTTTTTGTTTGAATCGTATAAAAATGATGTCATGTACCTATGGAGAGATAGAGTTTTTGGATGAATCTTATAAAAATGTTTCCATGTAACTAATTAAAGAAAGGGTTTTTTATTGATAAATATAAATAAGATGTCATGTACCTATTGAGAGGTAGTTTTTTTGGTTAAATCGTATAAAAAGTATGTCATGTACCTATCGAGAGATAAAGTTTTTGGTTGAATCATATAAAAACGAGTCATGTACTTATTGAGAGATATGGATGTAGGCTAAATCATATAAAAACAATATCATGTATCTATAAAGAGATATGGATTTGGTTGAATCGTATAAAAACGATGTCATGTACCTATGGAGAGATAGATGTTTTATTTAATTATATAAACACCATGTCATGTACCTATCGAGAGATTGGTTTTTGGTAGATTCATATAAATACGATGTCATGTACCTATCAATAGATAAAGGTTTTGGTTGAATTTTTTTAAAATAATGTCAAATACTTATCAAAATATAGGATTTTTTGTCAAATCGTATAAAAATGTTGTTATGTACCTATCGAGAGATAGAGTTTTAGGTTGAATCTTATAAAAATGTTGTCATGTAACTAATTAAAAAAGGGTTTTGGTTGTTTCATATAAACATGATGTCATGTACTTATCGAGAGATGGTTTTTTTGTTTAAATCGTATAAAAATGATGGAATGTACCTATGGAGAGATAAAACATTTGGTTGAATCATATAAAAACGATGTCTTGTACCTATGGAGGGATAGGGTTTTTGGTTGAACTGTATAAAAACAAAGTCATATACCAATCAAGAGATAGAGTTTTTGGTTGAATCTTATAAAAATGTTGCCATGTAACTAATTAAAGAAAGGGTTTGTATTAGTTCATATAAACATGATGTCATGTACCTATTGAGAGATAGTGTTTTTGGTTGAATCGTATAAAAAAGATGTCATGTACCTATCGAGAGATAAAGTTTTTGGTTGAATCATAAAAAAACGAGTCATGTACCTATTGAGAGATAGGGATGTTGGTTAAATCATATAAAAAGAATATCATGTACCTATCAAGAGATATGGATTTGGTCGAATCGTATAAAAACAATGTCATGTACCTATAGAGAGATAGATTTTTGTTTAATTATATAAACACCATGTCATGTACCTATCTAGAGATAGGTTTTTGGTAGATTCATATAAAACGATATCAAGTACCTATTAATAGATAAAGTTTTTGATTGAATCCTATAAAAACAATGTCAAATACATATAAAAATATAAGATTTTTGGTCAAATAATATAAAAATGTTGATATGTACCTATCGAGAGATAGAGTTTTAGGTTGAATCATATAAAAATGTTGTCATGTAACTAATTAAAAAAGGGTTTTGATTGATTCATATAAACATGATGTCATGTACCTATTGAGAGATGGGGTTTTTGTTTGAATCGTGTAAAAATGATGTAATGTACCTATCGAGAGATAAAGTTATGGTTGAATCATATAAAAACGATGTCATGTACCTAAGTTGGGATAGGGTTTTTGGTTGAATTGTATAAAAACAAAGTCATATACCAATCAAGAGATAGAGTTTTTGGATGAATCTTATAAAAATGTTGCCATGTAACTAATTAAAGAAAGGGTTTTTTTATTGATAAATATAAACAAGATGTCATGTACCTATTGAGAGGTAGTTTTTTTGGTTAAATTGTATAAAAAGTATGTCATGTACCTATCGAGAGATAAAGTTTTTGGTTGAATCATATAAAAACGAGTCATGTACCTATTGAGAGATATGGATGTAGGCTAAATCATATAAAAACAATATCATGTATCTAAAAGAGATATGGATTTGGTTGAATCGTATAAAAACGATGTCATGTACCTATGGAGAGATAGACGTTTTATTTAATTATATAAACATCATGTCATGTACCTATCGAGAGATTGGTTTTTGGTAGATTCATATAAATACGATGTAATGTACCTTTCAATAGATAAAGGTTTTGGTTGAATTTTTTAAAAATAATGTCAAATACTTATCAAAATATAGGATTTTTTGTCAAATCGTATAAAAATGTTGTTATGTACCTATCGAGAGATAGAGTTTTAGGTTGAATCTTATAAAAATGTTGTCATGTAACTAATTAAAAAAAGGGTTTTGGTTGTTTCATATAAACATGATGTCATGTACTTATCGAGAGATGGGTTTTTTGTTTAAATCGTATAAAAATGATGGAATGTACCTATGGAGAGATAAAACATTTGGTTGAATCATATAAAAACGATGTCTTGTACCTATGGAGGGATAGGGTTTTTGGTTGAATTGTATAAAAACAAAGTCATATACCAATCAAGAGATAGAGTTTTTGGTTGAATCTTATAAAAATGTTGTCATGTAACTAATTAAAGAAAGGGTTTTTGATTGATTCATATAAACATGATGTCATGTACCTATTGAGAGATAGTGTTTTTGGTTGAATCGTATAAAAAAGATGTCATGTACCTATCGAGAGATAAAGTTTTTGGTTGAATCATATAAAAACGAGTCATATACCTATTAGGAGATAGGGATGTTGGTTAAATCATATAAAAACAATATCATGTACCTATCAAGAGATATGGATTTGGTCGAATCGTATAAAAACGATGTCATGTACCTATGGAGAGATAAATTTTTTGTTTAATTATATAAACACCATGTCATGTACCTATCTTGAGATTGGTTTTTGGTAGATTCATATAAAACGATGTCAAGTACCTATTAATAGATAAATTTTTTGATTGAATCCTATAAAAACAATGTAAAATACTTATCAAAATATAGGATTTTTGGTCAAATAATATAAAAATATTGTCATGTACCTGTCGAGAGATAGAGTTTTAGGTTGAATCTTATAAAAATATTGTCATGTAACTAATTAAAAAAGGGTTTTGGTTGTTTCATATAAATATGATGTCATATACCTATCGAGAGATGGGGTTTTCGTTTGAATCGTATAAAAATGATGGAATGTACCTATCGAGAGAAAAAGTTTTTGGTTGAATCATATAAAAACGATGTCTTGTACTTATGGAGGGATAGGGTTTTTGGTTGAATTGTATAAAAACAAAATCATATACCAATCAAGAGATAAAGTTTTTGGTTGAATCTTATAAAAATGTTGTCATGTCACTAATTAAAGAAAGGGTTTTTGATTGATTCATATAAACATGATGTCATGTACCTATTGAGAGATAGTGTTTTTGGTTGAATCGTATAAAAAGGATGTCATGTACCTATCGAGAGATAAAGTTTTTGTTGAATCATATAAAAACGAGTCATGTACCTATTGAGAGATAGGGATGTTGGTTAAATCATATAAAAACAATATCATGTACCTATCAAAAGATATGGATTTGGTTGAATCGTATAAAAACGATGTCATGTACCTATGGAGAGATAGATTTTTTGTTTAATTATATAAACACCATGTCATGTACCTATCGAGAGATTGTTTTTTAGTAGATTCATATAGAAACGATGTCATGTACCTATCAATAGATAAAGTTTTTGGTTGAATCGTTTAAAAACAATGTCAAATACTTATCAAAATATAGGATTTTTGGTATAATCGTATAAAAATGTTGTCATGTACCTATCGAGAGATAGAGTTTTTTGTTGAATCTTATAAAAATCTTGTCATGTAACTAATTAAAGAAAGGGTTTTTGATTGATTCATATAAACATGATGCCATGTACCTATCGAGAGATGGTGTTTTTGGTTGAATCGTATAGAAATGATGTCATGTATCTATCGAGAGATAAAGTTTTTGGTTGAATCATATAAAAACGAGTCATGTACCTATTGAGAGATAGGGTTATTGGTTAAATCATATAAAAACAATATCATGTATCTATCAAGAGATATGGATTTGGTTAAATCGTATATAAACTATGTCATGTACCTATGGAGATATAGGTTTTTGGTTTAATTGTATAAACACCATGTCATGTACCTATCAATAGATAAAGTTCTTGGTTGAATCGTTTTAAAACAATGTCAAATACTTATCAAACTATAGGATTTTTGGTCAAATCGTATAAAAATGTTGTGATGTACCTATCGATAGATAAAGTTTTTCGTTTAATCTTATGAAAATGTTGTCATGTAACTAATTAAAGAAAGGGTCTTTGATTAATTCATATAAACACGATGTCATGTACCTATCGAGAGATAGTGTTTTGGTTGAATCGTATAGAAATGATTTCATGTACATATCGAGAGATAATGTTTTTGGTTGAATCATATAAATACGAGTCATATACCTATTGAGAGATAAAGTTTTTGGTGGAATCATATAAAAACAATGTCATGTACTGATAGGATCGGCTTTATCGATAGAGACGGGGTCTGTCTAAGGATGAAGACTTATGAAAAACAGTTTGAAAGAAATCCTGTTAGGGATTTAATTCGCTTTATATTCTACGCAAACTTGTGTAAACACTTGAAACGTATTCAAGGCGGAATTGTTTACTTGGGTTTGAAGCACAAGATGAAATATGAAAAGATGAAAGAAATGAAGAACACAAATGTTTGTTTATGGATGTTCGGAGAAACTCTCCTACGTCACCCCTTCTTCCAATCAACGGAAGGATTCACTAAAAGATGATTAAAATCAAATACAGTTTACACACACTTAGCTCACTATTGAACAAAATACTTTCTATTCAATTACAAGATGAAGAATATCACTTAGCTAAAGGTGCTTTGATTCTAGCTCTCTCTCTCGATTCACACACAATACAATCAGAAAGAAGCTTCACAGTTTGAATTCAGTAAGCAAGATGATTGAGTAGTTTCTCTCTCTGCAAAATCAGATTGCTTGTTCGTTGTATTCACTTGTTCGTGAGACAGATTGTCCGTTGTCCTTGAGATTTGTTAAATACTGAGCAGGAGCTAACCGTAGAATCTTCAAGAATGATACATGGCACTCTTCTATTGGAAATCCTCCATTGTACACAGCAGGTTTTAAGCACAAGGATCGTGGCCGTACAGAACTGGTAGTGCGCCGAATATTCCATCAGAGATGTACCTACAAAACAAGTAATTTGAGGAAAATTCTCTTACGTGGCATTCCTTAATTGGATGCGTATAGCTGCTGTACTAATCTTCACTAGAAAGTGGAGCAGAATTAAGGTGCAGCTATAGCACGTAGGTAGGAGATATGCTAGATTCAAGCGTACTACTTAAACTGAGCATTAGACGTATTTCAGTTAGACGGATTGTGAAAATCAGTCTAATGAAATAGGTACTTCTAATAGAAAAACGTCTATTAGACCGCCTGGTCTAATAGAATTAGACTCGCGTCTAATGGTTTACAATAACCATTAGACGGTACGTCTAACTCCACTGAGTTAGACTACACGTCTAATTCGGATTCTACCTCAGACTTGTCTAAAGGAGTTAGATGCACGTCTAACTTTCATTAATCAGACCACACGTCTAATTATTCAATAACCGTTAGACTGACACGTCTAACTCCACTGAGTTAGATTGGCACGTCTAATTCCGGTTCTACTTCAGACTTGTCTGAAGGAGTTAGACGCACGTCTAACTTTCATTAATTAGACCACACGTCTAATTATTCAATAACCATTAGACCGACATGTCTAACTCCACTAAGTTAGACTGGCACGTCTAATTCCGGTTCTACCTCAGACTTGTCTGAAGGAGTTAGACGCACGTCTAACTTTCATTAATTAGACCACACGTCTAATTATTCAATAACCATTAGACTGGCAGGTCTAACTCCACTGAGTTAGACTGGCACGTCTAATTCCGGTTCTACCTTAGACTTGTCTGAAGGAGTTAGTTGCACGTCTAACTTTCATTTTCTATTAGACTACACGTCTAACTCCGATGAGTTAGACTGTATGTCTAATTCCGAATATTAATTAGACTACCCGTCTTATTACAAATATAAACTACACGTCTAACTCCGATGAGTTATACTATACGTCTAATTTATTAGACTTACGTCTAATTCCGTGTATTCATTAGACCATCCGTCTAATTCTTTACATCTATTAGACTACATGTCTAACTCCGATGAGTTAGACTGTACGTCTAATTCTATTAGACTCACGTCTAATTCCGTGTATTCATTAGACCATCCGTTTAATTACACGTCTATTAGACTACACGTCTAACTCCAATGAGTTAGACAGTACGTCTAATTATATGCAATGAAAGTCAAAATTGGTCTAATGACCCTCAATAGATCCAAGTCTCATAACATGTTGTCTCAATACACCAGTATCAAAACTCATAAGTTATTTCATCATCAAAATATCAGTGGTTAAATTATTTCAACCCTTAGTCAAAATAATTTGACCCAACAATTTCCCCCTTTTTGATGAAGAAATTGCAGACCTGCATATATAAATTAGAGCATGCATTCACCATGTTAATAAATAGAGAGCATACAAGTAAATCATTCAAAAACATCCAAGATAATCACATAAAGTGTTTTCAGAAGAAACACTCAAAACATTGTACAACGTAACCAAAATAAGTTCACCAAAAACATCATGAAAACATTCAAAATAACTTCAAGAAGACATTTAATCAGTAGTCTTCTTCTTCTTCTTCCTAGTCATGACGTTTGGAAAGGATAGACTTCAACCTAAGAGATCTCTAAGACTGCAGTTAGAGGGGAGTTGGAGTCTTATCTTTTCCTTTTCTTAGACTTGAGCGTTTCCACCCTTTGAATGTAATCTACCACTTTCTAGTAGTTCAGGATCTTAGAAGGAAGGGGAAAGCTCTTACCGGGTTCGTTCAGGAGAAAACAAAGAAGAGAGCTGAGAGGACCATCAAATACAAAGATCTTCTTTCGAGCAACAACCATTCTGACAAGATTCCCAAAGAGAAAGCTTGTCCAGTTCACAGGAACACCCCTAGTGATAGCCACCATTATCTGAAAGACTTTCGTACAATACTTGTAAGAAGTTTCTTTAGACAAAAGGGATTTGGATATGATATCGCTTAAGAGAGGATATTCAACATTCAGGAGGTTTTTCTTTCCATGAATATCTACTTCAGGAGAATCGGAAAAGACTTTCATCATCGAAATCATTAGGTTAGGAGGAGTGGTCGAGAAATCATCAATACCTTCTTTTGGGAGATGGAAAAACACACCAAAAGATTCTTCTGAAATGCAGACCATCTGGCCGATTACAGCTCCAACAATAACACTATCTTGATAGAAGCTAGTGGTTTCGAAGAATTCGTTAACTAGCTGTTCGTGATAGGTTTCATTAGGGGTGAGGAATCTTCTCAGCCCAGAAGCTTTTAACGATTCGAACATCCTATTCATGCCCGGAGATTGAAGAGTGGATACGGATATAATATACACTTGAATCGATTTTGGTCGAAAAGGAAGCATTCTAATTTGATGAATAAGGGTTTGAACGGTTCGACTTCTAAAGAGAGGGAGAAATATTTATTTCAAGGATCTTCTATCTTTTAGAGTGAATGATCCTATCAATATCAGGGTTTTAATCATGTAGAAGAAAACTAATGATTGTTCCTATCGTCAAGAACTTCAAAAGACAGTTCCCAATAAACATAGCATTTAATGTTAGCATGAAACAGAACGTTTAATACTAAGTGTATAAGCAAAGGTTGTTAGAAATATTAGTCATTCCTTGCATATTGAGAGACACGTGCCTTCAATTCTTTTGAGGAATGTCTGATTTATTTTTCGGCGGGAAAGAATGCTTAAACAGAAATCATTAAAAGACAACTGTCTGAATAGCCAGAAGATGAAGAGTCTAATTACACCAGTAGTTAGACGTTTTATTTTCCTTTTCACATTTCAACTTCTTTTTGAAAATCAGTCTATTAGACGTGTACGTCTAATTATGTTATAACATCGCGTGAGACACGCGTGTCTTATTAGACGTGAGCATCCTCTTGCTCAAGACGTAAAAACGTCGAACGTCTATTAGACGTGTCCGTCTAATAGAAGCATCCGTCTAACCAAGCAGGTTAAGATAACCAAGACAATGATGAAACTTCTAAGGTAGATTAGAGTCTAAGTAGTTGTGTTTCTTAAAACTCTAAATTCTTAGGACAAATTAAGACCTCCGTCTTTCATATCTGTTCAGTTGCATTTTGAACAATAAGTTCCCCCTCAATTTATGCACATAATTTCTTCAATCAAGATGAACAAGACCTAACATGTTTCTAAAATGATAAAACTTAGCTTCCGGTAGAGGATTCGTAAAAATGTCCGCAGTTTGTTGATCTGTAGGAACATGTTCAAGACGAATTTGCTTTTGATTGACGTGTTCTCGGATAAAATGATGCCTGATTTCAATGTGCTTTATCCGAGAATGCAGAACTGGGTTATAGGAGATTTCAATAGCACTTGTGTTGTCGCAGAAAATTGGAGATTCATCAGCCTCAATTCCATAGTCTCTGAGCTGTTGTTGAATCCACAAAACATGAGAGCAACAACTACCAGCTGCAAGATACTCTGCTTCTGCAGTAGATGTGGCGACCGACGTCTGCTTCTTGCTGAACCAAGTGATTAGACGATCTCCAAGGAACTGGCAAGTTCCACTTGTGCTTTTTCTATCAATTTTGCATCCTACATAATCTGCATCTGAGAAACTAATTAAATTGAAACTGGAATCCTTCGGATACCACAGTCCGACATTTTGAGTTCCCTTTAAGTATTTAAAAATACGTTTAGCAGCAGTAAAATGAGAGAGTTTAGGATCAGCCTGAAATCTACCACAAACACCAACAACAAATTGAATGTCTGGCCTGCTAGCAGTTAGATATAGCAAAGATCCGATGAGTCCTCTATATGTTGTTACATCGACAATTTGGCCACCTTCATCTTTATCCAATTTAACTAAAGAACTCATTGGAGTAGCTGCTGCAGAACAGTTCTCTAAGCCAAACTTCTTTAACAATTCTTTGGTGTATTTGGCCTGGTTGATGAGAGTTCCGTTTTTTAGCTGACGGATCTGAAGCCCAAGGAAGAATGTAAGTTCTCCCATCATGCTCATTTCAAACCTGTCCTGCATCAACTTGGCAAATTTCTCACACAGTTTGGGGTTAGTTGACCCAAAAATAATGTCATCAACATATATCAGAACAAGTAGAATGTGAGAGTCATTAGTGAATCTAAATAAGGTTTTATCCACTTTTCCAACAACAAAATCATGATCAAATAAGAAATTGGTTAAAGTGTCATACCAAGCTTCAGGAGCTTGTTTTAGACCATATAATGCTTTATTAAGCCTATAAACATGATTTGTCAAAACATGATCTACGAAACCAGGGGGTTGTTCAACATATACTTCTTCACTTAATTTTCCATTTAGGAATGCACTTTTTATATCCATTTGAAAGACTTTAAAATTCTTAAATGATGCATATGCTAGGAAGATTCTGATTGCCTCTAGTCTTGCAACCGGTGGAAAAGACTCATCAAAGTCAATACTTTCCTCTTGTCTGTATCCTTGAGCAACTAAACGAGCTTTGTTTCTAATGACTAAACCGTCTTCACTAAGCTTGTTTCTAAATACCCATATTGTTCCTATGACTGACTTGTCAGTTGGTCTAGGAGTAAGATACCACACTTTATTTCTATCAAATTGGTTTAACTCCTCTTGCATAGCATTGATCTAATATGGATAAACTATAGCTTCACAAATCTTCTTTGGTTCAATTTGAGAAATAAATGTAGAATTGGCCATTTCATCCATCAGTTGACGTCTTGTCCTTCGAGGAGAAAAAGGATTTCCGATTATCAATTCTGGTGGATGATTTATGTTCCATCTGAAGTTGGAACCAAGGGGATTGGTCATCTGAACCGGTGACACCGCGACATCCAAACTCTCAACTTCTTGTTGAATAGGAGTTTGCACATTTGGTTGAGCTTCAACCGGATCAGCCACAGGATCAGATAGAGCCATCCGCTTGTCCAAGATTTCTTCTTCTTCACTTACAGACTCAAGACTAGCCGCTTGCAGTCTGTCAGCAAGATCAATGGGTTCATTGGATTTGCTCTCAACAAGCTCATCAAACACTACATGAAGGGATTCCTCAACAGTCTGTGTTCTTTTGTTGTATACTCTATAAGCCTTGCTTACTGATGTGTATCCCAACATGAATCCCTCATTTACTTTAGCATCAAAAGCAGTCAAATAAACCTTTCCATTGTTATGGATAAAACATTTACACCCAAATATCTTAAAGTAAGAAACTGTGGGAATTCTCCCATAATACAGTTCATAGGGAGTTTTATGAAAACGTTTGTTAATTATTGACCGATTTTGTGTGTAGCAAGCAGTACTAATGGCTTCTGCCCAGAACCTCTGAGGAACATCTGATTCAGCAAGCATAGACCTCGCTGCTTCCTTCAGAGTTCTCACTCTTCTCTCAACAATACCGTTTTGCTGTGGAGTTATGGCACTAGACAACTCGTGCCTAATTCCAGTCTCCTCAAGATAAGGTGATAGGTATCTGTTAGTAAATTCAGTTCCCTGATCACTTCTGATACATGTGATATTTAAAGATTTCTGATTCTGAATCCCTTTAAATATCCTAATCAAGTTTTCAGTTGTTTTATCTTTTGATGGTAAAAATGCAACCCATGTAAAACGTGAAAAGTCATCAATAACAATTAAGGCAAATCTCATTCCTCCTATACTCTTTACAGGAATTGGACCAAAAAGATCCATATGTAAAAGTTATAGGATACGGCTGGATTGTGATTTCCCTTTGTTTTTGAACGATGATCTGCCCTGTTTGCCTAACTGGCAAGTAGTGCATATCTTGTCCTTTGAAAACTGAAGTTTGGGTAACCAATAACTAAATTGTTTGAACAGATGTTATTGATGGTTTTAAAATCAAATGGTTCAAACATTTATGCCATAACCATTTTTGGTCATTCTTGGCAATCATGCACATAGGGTCAGATGTCTCTTTTTTCCAATTCATTTTATATGAGTTTCCTACTCTACTTCCAGTTAATAAAGTGTTTCCATCTTGGTCTTTAACTTAATCAGCATTAGTCAACTATGTGACAAACCATTATCACATAGTTGACTAATGCTGATTAAGTTATAACACAGATTGTCAAAAAGTAATACGTCATTAATAGTTAGGTTACCATAGATAATCTTACCTTTACCCATGGTCTTACCCTTCTTGTTGTCACCAAATGTGATCTTAGGTCCAGAGCAGTCTCAAGTATTAGTGAGAAGCCATCTGTTTCCTATCATATGCCTGGAACATCCGCTATCAAGATACCATACAGATTTCTCCAGTCCTTCATTTATTTGTACCTACATAAATAGATATTTACAATATTTTGGTACCCAACTTCAATTGGGTCCTCAGTCAATCAGTCCTTTAGGAATCCATATTTGAGTTATTCTAATGGACTTCCCATTTTGTGTTGTGATTAATGCATAAGATTTTGACTTAGCAGATGACTTCCTGCTAGCCACTGATCCTTTAATTTTTGAAGAAGGTTTTCTTTTAAAACTTCTTGACTTAGAGTCAGATTTTGAATTACCAGACTTATTAGCCTTTTCTAGCTTATTCCTAAGCCAGCTAACAATCGGTGGTACATAAACTATTTCATTTTTGAAAGCAACTTCATCATGAAAAGGATCAGATTCAATGTCAGTCATACTTCTTTTGCCAAAACTCATTGGCTTAAGTTTGTCATTTTGTTTTGACTTTTTGCATGACAGATTAGGATCATTACTGTCAAATCCCAGTCCGGATCTAGATCTAGAAGGTTTCAACATGTTGATCTGATATTTGACAGCATCACCAGATATTGTCCATGCATTGACAATATAGTTTAGTCTCTTGTTTTCGGATGAAAGAGTTTGAATCTGTTCTTTGAGCATCTCGTTCTCAGATTAGATCTTTGTTAAGTTTTCATCAAAAACGTTTGATTCAGATTCTTGGTTTGGAGAAAGAGCAGTTGATTCCTATTTAACTTTCATTTCATAAAAAGAGTCAGCTAACTTCTTGTACTCAATGTCCATTTCATTGAGTGCATTAGTTAATTCCTCGTTTGTAAATTCTGGTGCAGAGATATCATTTATCTTAGATTGGTCATCTGCCATCAGACATGTTACAGCTTCATTTTCTTTTTCGGCAGGAGGCTCCTCCGAATCACTGTCAGCCCATCTGGACTTGTTCTGACTGCAAATGAATGCTTTTTGGTTCTTGTTTGCTTGAGAATTCACCCCGTGGATCTGGTTGAGCTTATCCCATATCTCTTTTGTAGTGGAACATGACTTGATCTCACAAAACATATTTGTGTTGGGTAATTGGAACAGAATGTTCTTAGCAATATTATCCAGGTTGTTGGTCATCTTATCTTCAGTGGTCCACTCACTTCTTGGCTTTGAAATCTTTATGGGGCCATCGGTGATGGCACTCCACATATCATAGTCAATAGCAGCCAAGTGAGCTTGCATTCTTATCATCCAACAGTCGTAGTTGTCCTTTGACAAAAGAGGAATTTCATTGATGCAAGACATGTTTTGGGTTCTTGATGCTTGAGAATAGAAACAGGGCTCTGATACCAATTGATAGGATCGGCTTTATCGATAGAGACGGGGGTCTGACTAAGGATGAAGGCTTATGAAAAATAGTTTGAAAGAAATCTTGTTAGGGATTTAATTCGCTTTCTATTCTACACAAACTTGTGTAAACACTTGAAACGGATTCAAGGCGGAATTGTTTACTTGGGTTTGAAGCACAAGATGAAATATGAAAAGATGACAGAAAAGAAGAACACAACAGTTTGTTTATGAATGTTCGGATAAACTCTCCTATGTCACCCTTTCTTCCAACCACCGGAAGGATTCACTAAAAGATGATTAGAATCAAATACAGTTTACACACACTTAGCTCACTATTGAACATAACACTTTTTGTTCAATTACATGATGAAGAATATCACTCAGCTAAAGGTGCTTTGATTCTAGCTCTCTCTCGATTCACACACAGTACAATCAGAAAGAAGCTTCACAGTTTGAATTCAGTAAGCAAGATGATTGAGTAGTTTCTCTCTCTGCAAAATCAGATTGCTTGTTCGTTGTATTCGCTTGTTCGTGAGATAGATTGTCCGTTGTCCTTGAGATTTGTTAAATACTGAGCAGGAGCTAACGGTCGAATCTTCAAGAATTATATGTGGCACTCTTCCATTGGAAAGCCTCCATTGTACACAGCAGGTTCTTAGCACAAGGATCGTGGCCGTACAGAATTGGTAGTGCACCAAATATTCCATCAGAGATGTACCTTCAAAACAAGTAATTTGAGGAAAATTCTCTTACGTGGCATTTCTTGATTGGATGTGTATAGATGCTGTACTAATCTTCACTAGAAAGTGGAGTAGAAGTAGGGTGCAACTATAGAACGTGGGTAGGAGATATGCTAGATTCAAGCGTACTACTTAAACTGAGCATTATACGTATTTCAGTTAGACGGATTGTGAAAATCAGTCTAATGAAATAAGTCATCTCTTTCTAATAGAAAAACATCTATTAGACCGCCTGGTCTAATAGAATTAGACTCGCGTCTAATTACAATATCCATTAGACGGTACGTCTAACTCCACTGAGTTAGACTACACGTCTAATTCCGGTTCTACCTCAGACTTGTCTGAAGGAGTTAGACGCACGTCTAACTTTCATTAATCAGACCACACGTCTAATTATTCAATAACCATTAGACTGGAACGTCTAACTCCACTGAGTTAGACTGGCACGTCTAATTCCGGTTCTACCTCAGACTTGTCTGAAGGAGTTAGACGCACGTCTAACTTTCATTAATTAGACCACACGTCTAATTATTCAATAACCATTAGACTGGCACGTCTAACTCCACTGAGTTAGACTGACACGTCTAATTCCGGTTCTACCTCAGACTTGTCTGAAGGAGTTAGACGCACCTCTAACTTTCATTTTCTATTAGACTACACGTCTAACTCCGATGAGTTAGACTGTACGTCTAATTCCGAATATCAATTAGACTACCCTTCTAATTACAAATATATTAGACTACACGTCTAACTCAGATGAGTTAGACTGTACATCTAATTCTATTAGACTTACGTCTAATTCCGTGTATTCATTAGATCTTCCGTCTAATTCTTTACATCTATTAGACTACACGTCTAACTCCGATGAGTTAGACTGTACGTCTAATTCTATTAGACTCACGTCTAATTCCGTGTATTCATTAGACCATCCGTCTAATAACACGTTTATTAGACTACATGTCTTACTCCGATGAGTTAGACTGTACGTCTAATTATATGTAATGAAAGTCAAAATCGGTCTAATGACCCTCATTAGATCCAAGTCTCATAACATGTTGTCTCAATACACCTGTATTAAAACTCATAAGTTATTTCATCATAAGTGGTTAAATTATTTCAACCCTTAGTCAAAATAATTTGACCCAAAGAGATAAAGTTTTTGGTTGAATCGTATTAAAACAATATCATGACTTATCTCAAGATATGGTTTTCGTTGAATCGTATAAAAACAATATCATGTACCTATCGAGAGATATTGAGTTGGTTAAATTGTATAAAAACGATGTCATGTACCTATAGAGAGATAGGTTTTTTGCTTAAATATATAAACACCATGTCATGTATCTATCTAGACATAGGTTTTTGGTAGATTCATATAAAACGATATGAAGTACCCATTAATAGATAAAGGTTTTGATTGAATCTTATAAAAACAATGTCAAATACTTATCAAAATATAGGATTTTTGGTCAAATAATATAAAAATGTTGTCATGTACCTATCGATAGATAGAGTTTTAGGTTGAATCTTATAAAAATTTTGTCATGTAACTAATTAAAAAAAGGGTTTTAATTGATTCATATAAACATGATGTCATGTACCTATGGAGAGATAGATTTTTTATTTAATTATATAAACATCATGTCATGTACCTATCGAGAGATTGGTTTTTGGTAGATTCATATAAAAACGATGTCATGTACCTATCAATAGATAAAGTTCTTGGTTGAATCGTTTTAAAACAATGTCAAATACTTATCAAAATATAGGATTTTTGGTCAAATCGTATAAAAATGTTGTCATGTACCTATCGATAGATAAAGTTTTTCGTTTAATCTTATAAAAATATTGTCATGTAACTAATTAAAGAAAGGGTTTTTGATTAATTCATATAAACATGATGTCATGTACCTATCGAGAGATAGTGTTTTGGTTGAATCATATAGAAATGATGTAATGTATATATAGAGAGATAATGTTTTTGGTTGAATCATATAAATACGAGTCATGTACCTATTGAGAGATAATGTTTTTGGTGGAATCATATAAAAACAATGTCATGTACCTATCGAGAGATAAAGTTTTTGGTTGAATCGTATAAAAACGATATCATAACCTATCTTAAGATATGGTTTTGGTTGAATCGTATAAAAACAATATCATGTACCTATCGAGAGATATTGAGTTGGTTAAATTGTATAAAAACGATGTCATGTACCTACAGAGAGATAGGTTTTTTGCTTAATTATATAAACACCATGTCATGTATCTATCTAGAGATAGGTTTTTGGTAGATTCATATAAAACGATGTGAAGTACCTATTAATAGATAAATGTTTTGATTGAATCTTATAAAAACAATGTCAAATACTTATCAAAATATAGGATTTTTGGTCAAATAATATAAAAATGTTGTCATGTACCTATCAAGAGATAGAGTATTAGGTTGAATCTTATAAAAATATTGTCATGTAACTAATTAAAAAAAGGGTTTTGATTGATTCATATAAACATGATGTCATGTACCTATCGAGAGATAGGGTTTTTGTTTGAATCGTATAAAAATGATGTAAAGTACCTATCGATAGATAATGTTTTTGGTTGAATCATATAAAAACGATGTCTTGTACCTATGGAGGGATAGGGTTTTTGGTTGAATCGTATAAAAACGAATCATGTACCTATTGAAAGATAGGGATGTTGGTTAAATCATATAAAAACAATATCATGTACCTATCAAGAGATATGGATTTGGTTAAATCGTTTAAAAACGATGTCATGTACCTATGGAGAGATAGATTTTTTATTTAATTATATAAACATCATGTCATGTACCTATCGAGAGATTGGTTTTTGGTAGATTCATATAAAAACGATGTCATGTACCTATCAATAGATAAAGTTTTTGGTTGAATCATTTAAAAAAAATGTCAAATACTTATCAAAATATAGGATTTTTGGTCAAATCGTATAAAAATGTTGTCATGTACCTATCGAGAGATAGAGTTTTTTGTTGAATCTTATAAAAATCTTGTCATGTAATTAATTAAAGAAAGGGTTTTTGATTGATTCATATAAACATGATGTCATGTACCTATTGAGACATAGTGTTTTTGGTTGAATCGTATAGAAAAAATGTCATGTACCTATCGAGAGATAAAGTTTTTGGTTGAAACATATAAAAACGAGTCATGTACCTATTGAGAGATAGGGGTGTTGGTTAAATCATATAAAAACAATATCATGTACCTATCAAGAGATATGGATTTGGTTGAATCGTATAAAAACGATGTCATGTACCTATGGAGAGATAGATTTTTTGTTTAATTATATAAACACCATTTCATGTACCTATCGAGAGATGGTTTTCGGTAGATTCATATAAAAACGATGTCGTGTACCTATCAATAGATAAAGGTTTTGGTTGAATCGTTTAAAAACAATGTCAAATATTTATCAAAATATAGGATTTTTGGTCAAATCGTATAAAAATATTGTCATGTACCTATCGAGAGATAGAGTTTTTGGTTGAATCTTATAAAAATGTTGTCAAGTAACTATTTAAAAAAAGGGTTTTTGGTTTATTCATATAAACATGATGTCATGTACCTATCGAGAGATAGGGTTGTTGGTTAAATCATATAAAAACAATATCATGTACCTATCAAGAGATATGGATTTGGTTGAATCGTATAAAAACGATGTCATGTACCTATGGAGAGATAAGTTTTGGTTTAATGATATAAACATCATGTCATGTACCTATCAATAGATAAAGGTTTTGGTTGAATCGTTTAAAAACAATGTCAAATACTATGAAGGGATAGTATTTTTGTTGAATTGTATAAAAACAAAGTCATGTACCTATAAAGAGATAGAGTTTTAGGTTGATTCTTATAAAAACAATGTCATGTAACTATCGAAAGAAAGGATTTTTCATTGATTCATATAAACCTGATGTCAAGTACCTATCGAGAGATAATGTATTTGGATGAATCGAATAAAAATGATATCATATACCTATCTCAAGATATAGTTTTGGTTGAAACATATAAAAATAATGTCTTGTAACTATCAAGAGATATGAATTTGGTAGATTCATATATAAATATAGGATTTTTGGTCAAATCGTATAAAAATATTGTCATGTACCTATCGAGAGATAAAGTTTTTCGCTTAAACTTATAAAAAAGTTGTCATGTAACTAATTAAAGAAAGGGTTTTTGGTTAATTCATATAAACATGATGTCATGTATCTGTTGAGAGATAAGGTTTTTGTTTGAATCGTATAAAATCGATGGCATGTACCTATTGAGAGATAAAGTTTTTGGTTGAATCATATAAAAACAATGTCATGTACCTATGTTGGAATAGGGATTTTGTTGAATTATATAAAAACAAAGTCATGTACCTATCAAGAGATAGAGTTTGTGGTTGAATCTTATAAAACGATGTCCTGTAACTATCGAAAGAAAGGATTTTTAGTTGATTTATATAAACATGATGTCATGTACCTATCGAGAGAAAATTTTTTTGGTTGAATCATATAAAAATGATATCATGTACCTATCTCAAGATACGGTTTTAGTTGAATCGTATAAAAACAATTTCATGTACCTATCAAGAGATATGGATTTAGTTAAATCGTATAAAAATGTTGTCATGTACCTATCGAGAGATAGAGTTTTTGGTTGAATCTTATAAAATTGTTGTCATGTAACTAATTAAAGAAAGTTGATTCATATAAACATGATGTCATGTATCTATCGAGAGATAGGGTTTTTGGTTGAATCGTATAAAATTGATGGCATCTACCTATCGAGAGATAAAGTTTTTGGTTGAATCATATAAAACAATGTCATGTACCTATGAAGGGATAGGATTTTTGTTGAATTGTATAAAAACAAAGTCATGTACCTATCAAGAGATAGAGTTTTTGGTTGAATCTTATAAAAACAATGTCATGTAACTAATGAAAGAAAGGATTTTTCATTGATTCATATAAACCTGATGTCATGTACCTATCGAGAGATAATGTTTTTGGATGAATCGAATATAAATGATATCATATACCTATCTCAAGATATAGTTTTGGTTGAATCGTATAAAAACGTTGTCATGTACCTATGGAGAGATAGGTTTTTTGTTTAATTGTATAAACACCATGTCATGTACCTATCGAGAGATAGAGTTTTTGGTTGAATCTTATATAAATGTTGTCATGTAACTAATTAAAAAAGGGGTTTTTGGTTGATTCATATAAACATGATGTCATGTACCTATTGAGAGATAGGGTTTTTGGTTGAATCGTATAAAAACAATATCATGTACCTATCGAGAGATATTGATTTGGTTAAATCGTATAAAAACGATGTCATGTACCTATGGAGAGATAGATTTTTTGTTTAATTATATAAACACCATAACATGTACCTATCGAGAGATAGGTTTTTTGTAGATTCACATAAAACGATGTCAAGTACCTATCAATAAATAAAGTTTTTGGTTGAATCGTATAAAAACAATGTCTAATACTTATCAAAATATATGATTTTTGGTCAAATAATATAAAAATGTTGTCATGTACCTATCGAGAGATAGTGTTTTAAGTTGAATCTTATAAAAATGTTGTCATGTAAATAATTAAAAAAAGGGTTTTGGTTGATACATATAAACATGATATCATGTACCTATCGAGAGATATTGATTTGGTTAAATCGTATAAAAAATTTGTCATGTACCTATGGAGAAATAGGTTTTTTGTTTAATTATATAAACACCATATCATGTACCTATCGAGAGATAAGTTTTTTGTAGATTCACATAAAACGATGTCAAGTACCTATCAATAGATAAAGTTTTTGGTTGAATCGTATAAAAACAATGTCTAATACTTATCAAAATATAGGATTTTTGGTCAAATAACATAAAAATGTTGTCATGTACCTATCGAGAGATTGAGTTTTAAGTTGAATCTTATAAAAATGTTGTCATGTAACTAATTAAAAAAAGGATTTAAGTTGATTCATATAAACATGATGTCATGAACCTATTGAGAGATAGGTTTTTGGTTGAATCGTATAAAAACAATATCATGTACCTATCGAGAGATATTGATCTGGTTAAATCGTATAAAAACGATGTCATGTACCTATGGAGAGATAGGTTTTTTGTTTATTTATATAAACACCATATCATGTACATATCAAGAGATATGTTTTTTTTAGATTCACATAAAATGATGTCAATTACCTACCTATAATTAGATAAAGTTTTTGGTTGAATCGTATAAAAACAATGACTAATACTTAACAAAATATAGGATTTTTGGTCAAATAATATAAAAATGTTGTCATGTACCTATCGAGAGATAGTGTTTTAAGTTGAATTTTATAAAAATGTTGTCATGTAACTAATTAAAAAAAGGGTTTTAGTTGATTCATATAAACATGATGTCATGTACCTATTGAGAGATAGGGTTTTTGGTTGAATCGTATAAAAACAATATCATGTACCTATCGAGAGATATTGATCTGGTTAAATCGTATAAAAACGATGTCATGTACCTATGGAGAGATAGGTTTTTTTGTTTATTTATATAAACACCATATCATGTACATATCGAGAGATAGGTTTTTTGTAGATTCACATAAAATGATGTCAATTACCTACCTATCAATAGATAAAGTTATTGGTTGAATCGTATAAAAACAATGACTAATACTTATCAAAATATAGGATTTGCGGTCAAATAATATAAAAATGGTGTCATGTACCTATCGAGAAATAGAGTTTTAAGTTGAATCTTATAAAAATGTTGTCATGTAACTAATTAAAAAAAGGGTTTTGGTTGATTCATATAAACATGATGTCATGTACCTATTGAGAATAAACTTTTTGTTTGAATCGTATAAAAATGATGGCATGTACATATCAAGAGATAAAGTTTTTGGTTGAATCATATAAAAACGATGTCATGTACCTATAGAGGGATAGGGTTTTTGGTTGAATTGTATACAAACAAAGTCATATACCAATCAAGAGATAGAGTTTTTGGTTGAATCTTATAAAAACGATGTCATGTACCTATCGAGTGATAAAGGTTTTGGTTGATTCGTATAAAAACGATGTATGTACCTATTACGAGATAGGGTTTTTTGTTGAATTATATAAAAACGAGTCATGTACCTATTGAGAGATTGGGTTGTTGGTTGAATCATATAAAAACAATGTCTTGTGCCTATCAAGAGATATGGATTTGATTGAATCATATAAAAATGATGTCATGTACCTATCGAGAGATATTGATTTGGTTAAATCGTATAAAAACGATGTCATGTACCTATGGAGTGATAGGTTTTTTTAATTATATAAACACCATATCATGTACCTATCGAGAGATAGGTTTTTGTAGATTCATATAAAACGATGTCAAGTACCTATCAATAGATAAAGTTTTTGGTTGAATCGTATAAAAACAATGTCTAATACTTATCAAAATATAGGATTTTTGGTCAAATAACATTAAAATGTTGCCATGTACCTATCAAGAGATTGAGTTTTAAGTTGAATCTTATAAAAATGCTGTCATGTAACTAATTAAAAAAAAGGTTTTGGTTGATTCATATAAACATGATGTCATGTACCTATCAAAAGATTTGGTTTTTGTTTGAATCGTATAAAAATGATGGCATGTACCTATTGAGAGATAAAGTTTTTGGTTGAAATATATAAAAACGATGTCATGTACCTATGGAGGGATAGGGTTTTTAGTTGATTTGAATAAAAACAAAGTCATATACCAATCAAGAGATAGTGTTTTTGGTTGATTCTTATAAAAACGATGTCATGTACCTATCGAGGGATAATATTTTTGGTTGAATCGTATAAAAACGATGTATGTACCTATTAAGAGATAAGATTTTTTGTTGAATTATATAAAAACGAGTCATGTACCTATTGAGAGATTGGGTTGTTGGTTGAATCATATAAAAACAATGTCTTGTGCCTATCAAGAGATATGGATTTGATTGAATCGTATAAAAATGATGTCATGTACCTATCGAGAGATAGGTTTTTTGTTTAATTGTATAAACACCATGTCATGTACCTATCGAGAGATAGAGTTTTTGGTTGAATCTTATATAAATGTTGTCATGTAACTAATTAAAAAAGGGGTTTTTGGTTGATTCATATAAACATGATGTCATGTACCTATTGAGAGATAGGGTTTTTGGTTGAATCGTATAAAAACAATATCATGTACCTATCGAGAGATATTGATTTGGTTAAATCGTATAAAAACGATGTCATGTACCTATGGAGAGATAGATTTTTTGTTTAATTATATAAACACCATATCATGTACCTATCGAGAGATAGGTTTTTTGTAGATTCACATAAAACGATGTCAAGTACCTATCAATAAATAAAGTTTTTGGTTGAATCGTATAAAAACAATGTCTAATACTTATCAAAATATATGATTTTTGGTCAAATAATATAAAAATGTTGTCATGTACCTATCGAGAGATAGTGTTTTAAGTTGAATCTTATAAAAATGTTGTCATGTAAATAATTAAAAAAAGGGTTTTGGTTGATACATATAAACATGATATCATGTACCTATCGAGAGATATTGATTTGGTTAAATCGTATAAAAAATTTGTCATGTACCTATGGAGAAATAGGTTTTTTGTTTAATTATATAAACACCATATCATGTACCTATCGAGAGATAAGTTTTTTTGTAGATTCACATAAAACTATGTCAAGTACCTATCAATAGATAAAGTTTTTGGTTGAATCGTATAAAAACAATGTCTAATACTTATCAAAATATAGGATTTTTGGTCAAATAACATAAAAATGTTGTCATGTACCTATCGAGAGATTGAGTTTTAAGTTGAATCTTATAAAAATGTTGTCATGTAACTAATTAAAAAAAGGATTTAAGTTGATTCATATAAACATGATGTCATGAACCTATTGAGAGATAGGTTTTTGGTTGAATCGTATAAAAACAATATCATGTACCTATCGAGAGATATTGATCTGGTTAAATCGTATAAAAACGATGTCATGTACCTATGGAGAGATAGGTTTTTTGTTTATTTATATAAACACCATATCATGTACATATCAAGAGATATGTTTTTTTTAGATTCACATAAAATGATGTCAATTACCTACCTATAATTAGATAAAGTTTTTGGTTGAATCGTATAAAAACAATGACTAATACTTAACAAAATATAGGATTTTTGGTCAAATAATATAAAAATGTTGTCATGTACCTATCGAGAGATAGTGTTTTAAGTTGAATTTTATAAAAATGTTGTCATGTAACTAATTAAAAAAAGGGTTTAAGTTGATTCATATAAACATGATGTCATGTACCTATTGAGAGATAGGGTTTTTGGTTGAATCGTATAAAAACAATATCATGTACCTATCGAGAGATATTGATCTGGTTAAATCGTATAAAAACGATGTCATGTACCTATGGAGAGATAGGTTTTTTTGTTTATTTATATAAACACCATATCATGTACATATCGAGAGATAGGTTTTTTGTAGATTCACATAAAATGATGTCAATTACCTACCTATCAATAGATAAAGTTATTGGTTGAATCGTATAAAAACAATGACTAATACTTATCAAAATATAGGATTTGCGGTCAAATAATATAAAAATGGTGTCATGTACCTATCGAGAAATAGAGTTTTAAGTTGAATCTTATAAAAATGTTGTCATGTAACTAATTAAAAAAAGGGTTTTGGTTGATTCATATAAACATGATGTCATGTACCTATTGAGAATAAACTTTTTGTTTGAATCGTATAAAAATGATGGCATGTACATATCAAGAGATAAAGTTTTTGGTTGAATCATATAAAAACGATGTCATGTACCTATAGAGGGATAGGGTTTTTGGTTGAATTGTATACAAACAAAGTCATATACCAATCAAGAGATAGAGTTTTTGGTTGAATCTTATAAAAACGATGTCATGTACCTATCGAGTGATAAAGGTTTTGGTTGATTCGTATAAAAATGATGTATGTACCTATTACGAGATAGGGTTTTTTGTTGAATTATATAAAAACGAGTCATGTACCTATTGAGAGATTGGGTTGTTGGTTGAATCATATAAAAACAATGTCTTGTGCCTATCAAGAGATATGGATTTGATTGAATCATATAAAAATGATGTCATGTACCTATCGAGAGATATTGATTTGGTTAAATCTTATAAAAACGATGTCATGTACCTATGGAGTGATAGGTTTTTTTAATTATATAAACACCATATCATGTACCTATCGAGAGATAGGTTTTTGTAGATTCATATAAAACGATGTCAAGTACCTATCAATAGATAAAGTTTTTGGTTGAATCGTATAAAAACAATGTCTAATACTTATCAAAATATAGGATTTTTGGTCAAATAACATTAAAATGTTGCCATGTACCTATCAAGAGATTGAGTTTTAAGTTGAATCTTATAAAAATGCTGTCATGTAACTAATTAAAAAAAAGGTTTTGGTTGATTCATATAAACATGATGTCATGTACCTATCAAAAGATTGGGTTTTTGTTTGAATCGTATAAAAATGATGGCATGTACCTATTGAGAGATAAAGTTTTTGGTTGAAATATATAAAAACGATGTCATGTACCTATGGAGGGATAGGGTTTTTAGTTGATTTGTATAAAAACAAAGTCATATACCAATCAAGAGATAGTGTTTTTGGTTGATTCTTATAAAAACGATGTCATGTACCTATCGAGGGATAATGTTTTTGGTTGAATCGTATAAAAACGATGTATGTACCTATTAAGAGATAAGATTTTTTTGTTGAATTATATAAAAACGAGTCATGTACCTATTGAGAGATTGGGTTGTTGGTTGAATCATATAAAAACAATGTCTTGTGCCTATCAAGAGATATGGATTTGATTGAATCGTATAAAAATGATGTCATGTACCTATCGAGAGATATTGATTTGGTTAAATCGTATAAAAACGATGTCATGTACCTATGGAGTGATAGGTTTTTTTAATTATATAAACACCATATCATGTACCTATCGAGATATAGGTTTTTGTAGATTCATATAAAACGATGTCAAGTACCTATCAATAGATAAAGTTTTTGGTTGAATCGTATAAAAACAATGTCTAATACTTATCAAAATATAGGATTTTTGGTCAAATAACATAAAAATGTTGTCATGTACTTATCGAGAGATTGAGTTTTAAGTTGAATCTTATAAAAATGTTGTCATGTAACTAATTAAAAAAAAGGTTTTGGTTGATTCATATAAACATGATGTCATGTATCTATCAAGAGATTGGGTTTTTGTTTGAATCGTATAAAAATGATGGCATGTACCTATTGAGAGACAAAGTTTTTGGTTGAAATATATAAAAACGATGTCATGTACCTATGGAGGGATAGGGTTTTTAGTTGATTTGTATAAAAACAAAGTCATATACCAATCAAGAGATAGTGTTTTTATTTGATTCTTATAAAAACGATGTCATTTACCTATCGAGGGATAATGTTTTTGGTTGAATCGTATAAAAACAAAGTCATATACCAATCAAGAGATAGTGTTTTTGGTTGATTCTTATAAAAACGATGTCATGTACCTATCGAGGGATAATGTTTTTGGTTGAATCGTATAAAAACGATGTATGTACCTATTAAGAGATAGGGTTTTTTGTTGAATTATATAAAAACGAGTAATGTACCTATTGAGAGATTGGGTTGTTGGTTGAATCATATAAAAACAATGTCTTGTGCCTATCAAGAGATATGGATTTAATTGAATCGTATAAAAATGATGTCATGTACCTATCGAGAGATATTGATTTGGTTAAATCGTATAAAAACGATGTCATGTACCTATGGAGAGATAGGTTTTTTGTTTATTTATATAAACACCATATCATGTACATATCGAGAGATAGGTTTTTTTTAGATTCACATAAAATGATGTCAATTACCTACCTATAATTAGATAAAGTTTTTGGTTGAATCGTATAAAAACAATGACTAATACTTAACAAAATATAGGATTTTTGGTCAAATAATATAAAAATGTTGTCATGTACCTATCGAGAGATAGTGTTTTAAGTTGAATTTTATAAAAATGTTGTCATGTAACTAATTAAAAAAAGGGTTTAAGTTGATTCATATAAACATGATGTCATGTACCTATTGAGAGATAGGGTTTTTGGTTGAATCGTATAAAAACAATATCATGTACCTATCGAGAGATATTGATCTGGTTAAATCGTATAAAAACGATGTCATGTACCTATGGAGAGATAGGTTTTTTTGTTTATTTATATAAACACCATATCATGTACATATCGAGAGATAGGTTTTTTGTAGATTCACATAAAATGATGTCAATTACCTACCTATCAATAGATAAAGTTTTTGGTTGAATCGTATAAAAACAATGACTAATACTTATCAAAATATAGGATTTGCGGTCAAATAATATAAAAATGGTGTCATGTACCTATCGAGAAATAGAGTTTTAAGTTGAATCTTATAAAAATGTTGTCATGTAACTAATTAAAAAAAGGGTTTTGGTTGATTCATATAAACATGGTGTCATGTACCTATTGAGAATAAACTTTTTGTTTGAATCGTATAAAAATGATGGCATGTACATATCAAGAGATAAAGTTTTTGGTTGAATCATATAAAAACGATGTCATGTACCTATAGAGGGATAGGGTTTTTGGTTGAATTGTATACAAACAAAGTCATATACCAATCAAGAGATAGAGTTTTTGGTTGAATCTTATAAAAACGATGTCATGTACCTATCGAGTGATAAAGGTTTTGGTTGATTCGTATAAAAACGATGTATGTACCTATTACGAGATAGGGTTTTTTGTTGAATTATATAAAAACGAGTCATGTACCTATTGAGAGATTGGGTTGTTGGTTGAATCATATAAAAACAATGTCTTGTGCCTATCAAGAGATATGGATTTGATTGAATCATATAAAAATGATGTCATGTACCTATCGAGAGATATTGATTTGGTTAAATCGTATAAAAACGATGTCATGTACCTATGGAGTGATAGGTTTTTTTAATTATATAAACACCATATCATGTACCTATCGAGAGATAGGTTTTTGTAGATTCATATAAAACGATGTCAAGTACCTATCAATAGATAAAGTTTTTGGTTGAATCGTATAAAAACAATGTCTAATACTTATCAAAATATAGGATTTTTGGTCAAATAACATTAAAATGTTGCCATGTACCTATCAAGAGATTGAGTTTTAAGTTGAATCTTATAAAAATGCTGTCATGTAACTAATTAAAAAAAAGGTTTTGGTTGATTCATATAAACATGATGTCATGTACCTATCAAGAGATTGGGTTTTTGTTTGAATCGTATAAAAATGATGGCATGTACCTATTGAGAGATAAAGTTTTTGGTTGAAATATATAAAAACGATGTCATGTACCTATGGAGGGATAGGGTTTTTAGTTGATTTGTATAAAAACAAAGTCATATACCAATCAAGAGATAGTGTTTTTGGTTGATTCTTATAAAAACGATGTCATGTACCTATCGAGGGATAATGTTTTTGGTTGAATCGTATAAAAACGATGTATGTACCTATTAAGAGATAAGATTTTTTGTTGAATTATATAAAAACGAGTCATGTACCTATTGAGAGATTGGGTTGTTGGTTGAATCATATAAAAACAATGTCTTGTGCCTATCAAGAGATATGGATTTGATTGAATCGTATAAAAATGATGTCATGTACCTATCGAGAGATATTGATTTGGTTAAATCGTATAAAAACGATGTCATGTACCTATGGAGTGATAGGTTTTTTTAATTATATAAACACCATATCATGTACCTATCGAGATATAGGTTTTTGTAGATTCATATAAAACGATGTCAAGTACCTATCAATAGATAAAGTTTTTGGTTGAATCGTATAAAAACAATGTCTAATACTTATCAAAATATAGGATTTTTGGTCAAATAACATTAAAATGTTGTCATATACCTATCGAGAGATTGAGTTTTAAGTTGAATCTTATAAAAATGCTGTCATGTAACTAATTAAAAAAAAAGTTTTGGTTGATTCATATAAACATGATGTCATGTACCTATCAAGAGATTGGGTTTTTGTTTGAATCGTATAAAAATGATGGCATGTACCTATTGAGAGATAAAGTTTTTGGTTGAAATATATAAAAACGATGTCATGTACCTATGGAGGGATAGGGTTTTTAGTTGATTTGTATAAAAACAAAGTCATATACCAATCAAGAGATAGTGTTTTTGGTTGATTCTTATAAAAACGATGTCATGTACCTATCGAGGGATAATGTTTTTGGTTGAATCGTATAAAAACGATGTATGTACCTATTAAGAGATAGGGTTTTTTGTTGAATTATATAAAAACGAGTCATGTACCTATTGAGAGATTGGGTTGTTGGTTGAATCATATAAAAACAATGTCTTGTGCCTATCAAGAGATATGGATTTGATTGAATCGTATAAAAATGATGTCATGTACCTATCGAGAGATATTGATTTGGTTAAATCGTATAAAAACGATGTCATGTACCTATGGAGTGATAGGTTTTTTTAATTATATAAACACCATATCATGTACCTATCGAGATATAGGTTTTTGTAGATTCATATAAAACGATGTCAAGTACCTATCAATAGATAAAGTTTTTGGTTGAATCGTATAAAAACAATGTCTAATACTTATCAAAATATAGGATTTTTGGTCAAATAACATTAAAATGTTGTCATATACCTATCGAGAGATTGAGTTTTAAGTTGAATCTTATAAAAATGCTGTCATGTAACTAATTAAAAAAAAGTTTTGGTTGATTCATATAAACATGATGTCATGTACCTATCAAGAGATTGGGTTTTTGTTTGAATCGTATAAAAATGATGGCATGTACCTATTGAGAGATAAAGTTTTTGGTTGAAATATATAAAAACGATGTCATGTACCTATGGAGGGATAGGGTTTTTAGTTGATTTGTATAAAAACAAAGTCATATACCAATCAAGAGATAGTGTTTTTGGTTGATTCTTATAAAAACGATGTCATGTACCTATCGAGGGATAATGTTTTTGGTTGAATCGTATAAAAACGATGTATGTACCTATTAAGAGATAGGGTTTTTTGTTGAATTATATAAAAACGAGTCATGTACCTATTGAGAGATTGGGTTGTTGGTTGAATCATATAAAAACAATGTCTTGTGCCTATCAAGAGATATGGATTTAATTGAATCGTATAAAAATGATGTCATGTACCTATCGAGAGATATTGATTTGGTTAAATCGTATAAAAACGATGTCATGTACCTATGGAGTGATAGGTTTTTTTAATTATATAAACACCATATCATGTACCTATCGAGATATAGGTTTTTGTAGATTCATATAAAACGATGTCAAGTACCTATCAATAGATAAAGTTTTTGGTTGAATCGTATAAAAACAATGTCTAATACTTATCAAAATATAGGATTTTTGGTCAAATAACATAAAAATGTTGTCATGTACTTATCGAGAGATTGAGTTTTAAGTTGAATCTTATAAAAATGTTGTCATGTAACTAATTAAAAAAAAGGTTTTGGTTGATTCATATAAACATGATGTCATGTACCTATCAAGAGATTGGGTTTTTGTTTGAATCGTATAAAAATGATGGCATGTACCTATTGAGAGATAAAGTTTTTGGTTGAAATATATAAAAACGATGTCATGTACCTATGGAGGGATAGGGTTTTTAGGTTGATTTGTATAAAAAACAAAGTCATATACCAATCAAGAGATAGTGTTTTTATTTGATTCTTATAAAAACGATGTCATTTACCTATCGAGGGATAATGTTTTTGGTTGAATCGTATAAAAACAAAGTCATATACCAATCAAGAGATAGTGTTTTTGGTTGATTCTTATAAAAACGATGTCATGTACCTATCAATAGATAAATTTTTTGGTTGAATCGTATAAAAACAGTGTATGTACCTATTAAGAGATAGGGTTTTTTGTTGAATTATATAAAAACGAGTCATGTACCTATTGAGAGATTGGGTTGTTGGTTGAATCATATAAAAACAATGTCTTGTGCCTATCAAGAGATATGGATTAATTGATCGTATAAAAATGATGTCATGGTACCTATCGAGAGATATTGATTTGGTTAAATCGTATAAAAACGATGTCATGTACCTATGGAGTGATAGGTTTTTTTAATTATATAAACACCATATCATGTACCTATCGAGATATAGGTTTTTGTAGATTCATATAAAACGATGTCAAGTACCTATCAATAGATAAAGTTTTTGGTTGAATCGTATAAAAACAATGTCTAATACTTATCAAAATATAGGATTTTTGGTCAAATAACATAAAAATGTTGTCATATACCTATCGAGAGATTGAGTTTTAAGTTGAATCTTATAAAAATGTTGTCATGTAACTAATTAAAAAAAAGGTTTTGGTTGATTCATATAAACATGATGTCATGTACCTATCAAGAGATTGGGTTTTTGTTTGAATCGTATAAAAATGATGGCATGTACCTATTGAGAGATAAAGTTTTTGGTTGAAATATATAAAAACGATGTCATGTACCTATGGAGGGATAGGGTTTTTAGTTGATTTGTATAAAAACAAAGTCATATACCAATCAAGAGATAGTGTTTTTTGTTGATTTTTATAAAAACGATGTCATGTACCTATCGAGGGATAATGTTTTTGGTTGAATCGTATAAAAACGATGTATGTACCTATTAAGAGATAGGGTTTTTTGTTGAATTATATAAAAACGAGTCATGTACCTATTGAGAGATTGGGTTGTTGGTTGAATCATATAAAAACAATGTCTTGTGCCTATCAAGAGATATGGATTTAATTGAATCGTATAAAAATGATGTCATGTACCTATCGAGAGATATTGATTTGGTTAAATCGTATAAAAACGATGTCATGTACCTATGGAGTGATAGGTTTTTTTAATTATATAAACACCATATCATGTACCTATCGAGATATAGGTTTTTGTAGATTCATATAAAACGATGTCAAGTACCTATCAATAGATAAAGTTTTTGGTTGAATCGTATAAAAACAATGTCTAATACTTATCAAAATATAGGATTTTTGGTCAAATAACATAATATTATGTACCTATCGAGAGATTGAGTTTTAAGTTGAATCTTATAAAAATGTTGTCATGTAACTAATTAAAAAAAAGGGTTTTGGTTGATTCATATAAACATGATGTCATTTACCTAGCAATAAATAATGTTTTTGGTTGAATCATTTAATAACAATGTTAAATACTTATCAAAATATAGGATATTTGGTCAAATCAAATAAAAATGTTGTCATGTACCTATCGAGAGATAGAGTTTTTGGTTGAATCTTATGGAAATATTGTCATGTAACTAATTAAAAAAAGAATTTTTGGTTGAATCATATAAACATGATGTCATTTACCTATAGAGAGATAGGGTTTTTGGTTGAATCGTATAAAAACAATATCATGTACCTATCGAGAGATATTGATTTGGTTAAATCGTATCAAAACAATGTCATGTACCTATGGAGAGATAGGTTTTTTATTTAATTATATAAACACCATATCATGTACCTATCGAGAGATACGTTTTTTGTAGATTCACATAAAACGATGTCAAGTACCTATCAATAGATAAAGTTTTTGGTTGAATCGTATAAAAACAATGTCTAATACTTATCAAAATATAGGATTTTTGGTCAAATAACATAAAAATGTTGTCATGTACCTATCGAGAGATTGAGTTTTAAGTTGAATCTTATAAAAATGTTGTCATGTAACTAATTAAAAAAAGGGTTTTGGTTGATTCATATAAACATGATGTCATGTACCTATTGAGAGATAGGGTTTATAAAAATGATGGCATGTACCTATCGAGAGATAAAATTTTTGGATGAATCATATAAAAACGATGTCATGTACCTATGGAAGGATATGATTTTTGGTTGAATTGTATAAAACAAAGTTATATACCACTCAAGAGATATGTTTTTTGTTTAATTATATATGCACCATGTCATGTACCTATTGAGAGATAGGTTTTTAGTAGATTCATATAAAAACGATGTCATTTAAAAAGCTTTTGGTTGAATCATTTAAAAATAATGTTAAATACTTATTAAAATATAGGATTTTTGTCAAATCGTATAAAAATGTTGTCATGTACCTATAGAGTGATAGAGTTTTTTGTTGAATCTTATAAAAGTATTTTCATGTAACTAATTAAAGAAATGTTGATTCATATAAACGTGATGTCATGAATCTATCGAGAGATAGGGTTTTTGGTTGAATCGTATAAAATTGATGGCATCTACCTATCGAGAGATAATGTTTTTGGTTGAATCATATAAAAATAATGTCATGTACCTATGAAGGGATAGAGTTTTTGTTGATTTGTATAAAAACAAAGTCATGTACCTATCAAGAGATAGAGTTTTCATTTGAATCTTATAAAAATGATGTCATGTAACTATCTCAAGATATGGATTTGGTTGATTCATATAAAAACAATGTCTTGTAACTATCAGGAGATATGGATTTGGTTGAATCGTATAATAACGATGTCATGTACCTATGGAGAGATAGGTTTTTTTGTTTAATTATATAAAAATCATGTCATGTACCTATCGAAAGATAGGTTTTTGGTAGATTCATATTAAAGGATGTCAAGTACCTATCAATAGATAAAGTTTTTGATTGAATCGTATAAAAACAATGTCAAATACTTATAAAAATATAGGATTTTTGGTCAAATCATTTAAAAATGTTGTCATGTACCTATTGAGAGATAGAGTTTTTGGTTGAATCTTATAAAGTTGATGTCATGTAACTATTGAAAGAAAGGATTTTTAGTTGATTCATATAAACATGACGTCATGTACCTATCGAGAGATAGGGTTTTTGGTTGAATCGTATAAAAATGATTGCATGTACTTATCGAGAGATAAAGTTTTTGGTTGAATCATATAAAAACAATGTCATGTACCTATGGAGGGATAGGGTTTTTATTGAATTGTATAAAAACAAAGTCATGTACCTATCAAGAGATATAGTTTTTGTTTGAATCTTATAAAAACGATGTCATGTAACTATCGAAAGAAAGAATTTTTAGTAGATTCATATAAACATGATGTCATGTACCTATCGAGAGATAGGTTTTTTTGTTTAATTATATACAAATCATGTCATGTACCTATCGAAAGATAGGTTTTTCGTAGATTCATATTAAAGGATGTCAAGTACCTATCAATAGATAAAGTTTTTGGTTGAATCGTATAAAAAAAATGTCAAATACTTATAAAAATATAGGATTTTTGGTCAAATAATTTAAAAATGTTGTCATGTACCTATTGAAAGATAGAGTTTTTAGTTGAATCTTATAAATTTGATGTCATGTAACTATTGAAAGAATGGATTTTTAGTTGAATCGTATAAACATGACGTCATGTACCTATCGAGAGATTGAGTTTTTGGTTGAATCGTATAAAAATGATTGCATGTACCTATCGAGAGATAAAGTTTTTGGTTGAATCATATAAAAACAATGTCATGTACCTATGGAGGGATAGGGTTTTTGTTGAATTGTATAAAAACAAAGTCATGTACCTATCAAGAGATATAGTTTTTGTTTGAATCTTATAAAAACGATGTCATGTAACTATCGAAAGAACGAATTTTTAGTTGATTCATATAAACATGATGTCATGTACCTATCGAGAGATAATGTTTTTGGTTGAATCGTATAAAAACGATATCATGTAGCTATCGAGAGATATAGATTTGGTTAAATCGTATAAAAATGATGTCATGTACCTATGGAGAGATAGGTTTTTAGTTTAATTATATAAACACCATATCATGTACCTATCGAGAGATATAGATTTGTTTAAATCGTATAAAAACGATGTCATGTACCTATCGAGAGATAAAGTTTTGGTTAAATCGTATAAAAACGATATCATGTACCTATCTCAAGATATGATTTTGGTTGAATCATATATAAACAATGTCTTGTAACTATCAAGAGATATGGATTTAGATGAATCGTTTTAAACCAATGTCATGTACCTATGGAGAGATAGGTTTTTTATTTAATTATATAAACACCATGTTCAGTACCTATCGAGATAAAGGTTTTTGGTAGAATCATATAAAACGATGTCAAGTACCTATCAATAGATAATGTTTTTGGTCGAATCGTATAAAAACAATGTCAAATTCTTATAAAAATATAGGATTTTTGGTCAAATCATATAAAAATGTTGTCATGTACTTATCGAGAGATAGGGTTTTGGGTTGAATCGTATAAACATGATATCAATGTACCTATCTCAAGATATGGTTTTCGTACAATCGTATAAAAATAATATTATGTACATACCGAGAGATATGGATTTGATTAAATTGTATAAAAATGATGGCATATACTTATCGAGATATAAAGTGTTTGGTTGAAACATATAAAAACAATGTCTTGTACCTATGGAGATAGGGTTTTTGGTTGAATTGTATAAAAATAAAGTCATGTACCTATCAAGAGATAGAGGTTTTGGTTGAATCTTATAAAATCGATGTTATGTAACTATCGAAAAAAAGGATTTTTTGTTGATTCATATAAAAACGATGTCATGTACCTATGGAGAGATAGGTTTTTGGTAGATTGACATAAACAGATGTCAAGTACCTATTAATAGATAATGTTTTTTGTTGAATCGTATAAAAACAATGTCAAATACTTATGAAAATATAGGATTTTTGGTCAAATCATATAAAAATATTGTCATGTACCTATCGAGAGATAGAGTTTTTGGTTGAATCTTATAAAAATGTTGTCATATAACTAATTATAAAGAGGGTTTTTGGTTGATTCATATAAACATTATGTCATGTACCTATCGAGATATATGGTTTTTGGTCAAATCGTATAAAAATGTTGTCATGTACCTATAGAGAGATAGAGTTTTTTGTTGAATCTTATAAAAGTGTTTTCATGTAACTAATTAAAGAAAGGTTGATTCATATAAACGTGATGTCATGTATCTATCGAAAGATAGGGTTTTTGGTTGAATCGTATCAAATTGATGGCATCTACCTATCGAGAGATAATGTTTTTGGTTGAATCATATAAAACTAATGTCATGTACCTATGGAGGGATAGGGTTTTTTGTTAAAATGTATAAAAACAAAGTCATGTACCTATCAAGAGATAGAGTTTTTGGTTGAATCTTATAAAAATGATGTCATGTAACTATCTCAAGATATGGATTTGGTTGAATCATATAAAAACAATGTCTTGTAACTATCAGGAGATATGGATTTGGTTGAATCGTATAATAACGATGTCATGTACCTATGGAGAGATAGGTTTTTTATTTAATTATATAAACTTCATGTCTTGTACCTATCAAAAGATAGGTTTTTGGTAGATTCATATTAGGATGTCAAGTACCTATCAATAGATAAAGTTTTTGGTAGAATCGTATAAAACAATGTCAAATACTTATAAAAATATAGGATTTTTGGTCAAATCATTTAAAAATGTTGTCATGTACCTATCGAGAGATAGAGTTTTTGGTTGAGTATTATAAAAACGATGTCATGTAACTATCGAAAGAAAGGATTTTTAGTTGATTCATATAAACATGACGTCATGTACCTATCGAGAGATAGGGTTCTTGGTTGAATCGTATAAAATTGATTGCATGTACCTATCGAGAGATAATGTTTTTGGTTGAATCATATAAAAACAATGTCATGTACCTATGGAGGGATAAGGTTTTTGTTGAATTATATAAAAACAAAGTCATGTACCTATCAAGAGATATAGTTTTTGTTTGAATCTTATAAAAACGATGTCATGTAACTATCGAAAGAACGAATTTTTAGTTGATTCATATAAACATGATGTCATGTACCTATCGAGAGATAATGTTTTTAATTGAATCGTATAAAAACGATATCAAGTACCTATCGAGAGATATAGATTTGGTTAAATCGTATAAAAATGATGTCATGTACCTATGGAGAGATAGGTTTTTAGTTTAATTATATAAACACCATATCATGTACCTATCGAGAGATATAGATTTGTTTAAATCGTATAAAAACGATGTCATGTACCTATCGATAGATAAAGTTTTTGGTTAAATCGTATAAAAACGATATCATGTACCTATCTCAAGATATATTTTGGTTGAATCATATAAAAATAATGTCTTGTAACTGTCAAGAGATATGGATTTAGATGAATCGTTTAAAACCAATGTCATGTACATATGGAGAGATAGGTTTTTTATTTAATTATATAAACACCATGTCATGTACCTATCGAGAGATAGGTTTTTGGTAGATTCATATAAAACGATGTCAAGTACCTATCAATAGATAATGTTTTTGGTCGAATCGTATAAAAACAATGTCAAATTCTTATAAAAATATAGGATTTTTGGTCAAATCATATAAAAATGTTGTCATGTACTTATCGAGAGATAGAGTTTTTGGTTGAATCTTATAAAAATGTTGTCAAGTAACTAATTAAAAAAAGGGTTTTTGGTTTATTCATATAAACATGATGTCATGTACCTATCGAGAGATAGGGTTTTGGGTTGAATCGTATAAACATGATATCAATGTACCTATCTCAAGATATGGTTTTCGTACAATCGTATAAAAATAATATTATGTACATATCGAGAGATATGGATTTGATTAAATTGTATAAAAATGATGGCATATACTTATCGAGATATAAAGTGTTTGGTTGAAACATATAAAAACAATGTCTTGTACCTATGGAGATAGGGTTTTTGGTTGAATTGTATAAAAACAAAGTCATGTACCTATCAAGAGATAGAGGTTTTGGTTGAATCTTATAAAATCGATGTTATGTAACTATCGAAAAAAAGGATTTTTTGTTGATTCATATAAAAACGATGTCATGTACCTATGGAGAGATAGGTTTTTGGTAGATTGACATAAACAGATGTCAAGTACCTATTAATAGATAATGTTTTTTGTTGAATCGTATAAAAACAATGTCAAATACTTATGAAAATATAGGATTTTTGGTCAAATCATATAAAAATATTGTCATGTACCTATCGAGAGATAGAGTTTTTGGTTGAATCTTATAAAAATGTTGTTATATAACTAATTATAAAGAGGGTTTTTGGTTAATTCATATAAACATTATGTCATGTACCTATCGAGATATATGGTTTTTGGTCAAATCGTATAAAAATGTTGTCATGTACCTATAGAGAGATAGAGTTTTTTGTTGAATCTTATAAAAGTGTTTTCATGTAACTAATTAAAGAAAGGTTGATTCATATAAACGTGATGTCATGTATCTATCGAAAGATAGGGTTTTTGGTTGAATCGTATCAAATTGATGGCATCTACCTATCGAGAGATAATGTTTTTGGTTGAATCATATAAAACTAATGTCATGTACCTATGGAGGGATAGGGTTTTTTGTTGAAATGTATAAAAACAAAGTCATGTACCTATCAAGAGATAGAGTTTTTGGTTGAATCTTATAAAAATGATGTCATGTAACTATCTCAAGATATGGATTTGGTTGAATCATATAAAAACAATGTCTTGTAACTATCAGGAGATATGGATTTGGTTGAATCGTATAATAGCGATGTCATGTACCTATGGAGAGATAGGTTTTTTATTTAATTATATAAACTTCATGTCTTGTACCTATCAAAAGATAGGTTTTTGGTAGATTCATATTAGGATGTCAAGTACCTATCAATAGATAAAGTTTTTGGTAGAATCGTATAAAAACAATGTCAAATACTTATAAAAATATAGGATTTTTGGTCAAATCATTTAAAAATGTTGTCATGTACCTATCGAGAGATAGAGTTTTTGGTTGAGTATTATAAAAACGATGTCATGTAACTATCGAAAGAAAGGATTTTTAGTTGATTCATATAAACATGACGTCATGTACCTATCGAGAGATAGGGTTCTTGGTTGAATCGTATAAAATTGATTGCATGTACCTATCGAGAGATAATGTTTTTGGTTGAATCAAAAAAATAAATTCATGTACCTATGGAGGGATAAGGTTTTTGTTGAATTGTATAAAAACAAAGTCATGTACCTATCAAGAGATAGAGTTTTTGGTTGAATCTTATAAAAACGATGTCATGTAACTATCGAAAGAAATAATTTTTAGTTGATTCATATAAACATGATGTCATGTACCTATTCAGAGATAAAGTTTTTGGTTGAATCGTATAAAAACGATATCAAGTACCTATCGAGAGATATAGATTTGGTTAAATCGTATAAAAATGATGTCATGTATCTATGGAGAGATAGGTTTTTAGTTTAATTATATAAACACCATATCATGTACCTATCGAGAGATATAGATTTGTTTAAATCGTATAAAAACGATGTCATGTACCTATCGAGAGATAAAGTTTTTGGTTAAATAGTATAAAAACGATATCATGTACCTATCTCAAGATATATTTTGGTTGAATCATATAAAAATAATGTCTTGTAACTGTCAAGAGATATGGATTTAGATGAATCGTTTAAAACCAATGTCATGTACATATGGAGAGATAGGTTTTTTATTTAATTATATAAACACCATGTCATGTACCTATCGAGAGATAGGTTTTTGGTAGATTCATATAAAACGATGTCAAGTACCTATCAATAGATAATGTTTTTGGTCGAATCGTATAAAAACAATGTCAAATTCTTATAAAAATATAGGATTTTTGGTCAAATCATATAAAAATGTTGTCATGTACTTATCGAGAGATAGAGTTTTTGGTTGAATCTTATAAAAATGTTGTCAAGTAACTAATTAAAAAAAGGGTTTTTGGTTTATTCATATAAACATGATGTCATGTACCTATCGAGAGATAGGGTTTTGGGTTGGATCGTATAAACATGATATCAATGTACCTATCTCAAGATATGGTTTTCGTACAATCGTATAAAAATAATATTATGTACATATCGAGAGATATGGATTTGATTAAATTGTATAAAAATGATGGCATATACTTATCGAGATATAAAGTGTTTGGTTGAAACATATAAAAACAATGTCTTGTACCTATGGAGATAGGGTTTTTGGTTGAATTGTATAAAAACAAAGTCATGTACCTATCAAGAGATAGAGGTTTTGGTTGAATCTTATAAAATCGATGTTATGTAACTATCGAAAAAAAGGATTTTTTGTTGATTCATATAAAAACGATGTCATGTACCTATGGAGAGATAGGTTTTTGGTAGATTGACATAAACAGATGTCAAGTACCTATTAATAGATAATGTTTTTTGTTGAATCGTATAAAAACAATGTCAAATACTTATGAAAATATAGGATTTTTGGTCAAATCATATAAAAATATTGTCATGTACCTATCGAGAGATAGAGTTTTTGGTTGAATCTTATAAAAATGTTGTTATATAACTAATTATAAAGAGGGTTTTTGGTTAATTCATATAAACATTATGTCATGTACCTATCGAGATATATGGTTTTTGGTCAAATCGTATAAAAATATTGTTATGTACCTATAGAGATATAGAGTTTTTTGTTGAATCTTATAAAAGTGTTTTCATGTAACTAATTAAAGAAAGGTTGATTCATATAAACGTGATGTCATGTATCTATCGAAAGATAGGGTTTTTGGTTGAATCGTATCAAATTGATGGCATCTACCTATCGAGAGATAATGTTTTTGGTTGAATCATATAAAACTAATGTCATGTACCTATGGAGGGATAGGGTTTTTTGTTGAAATGTATAAAAACAAAGTCATGTACCTATCAAGAGATAGAGTTTTTGGTTGAATCTTATAAAAATGATGTCATGTAACTATCTCAAGATATGGATTTGGTTGAATCATATAAAAACAATGTCTTGTAACTATCAGGAGATATGGATTTGGTTGAATCGTATAATAGCGATGTCATGTACCTATGGAGAGATAGGTTTTTTATTTAATTATATAAACTTCATGTCTTGTACCTATCAAAAGATAGGTTTTTGGTAGATTCATATTAGGATGTCAAGTACCTATCAATAGATAAAGTTTTTGGTAGAATCGTATAAAAACAATGTCAAATACTTATAAAAATATAGGATTTTTGGTCAAATCATTTAAAAATGTTGTCATGTACCTATCGAGAGATAGAGTTTTTGGTTGAGTATTATAAAAACGATGTCATGTAACTATCGAAAGAAAGGATTTTTAGTTGATTCATATAAACATGACGTCATGTACCTATCGAGAGATAGGGTTCTTGGTTGAATCGTATAAAATTGATTGCATGTACCTATCGAGAGATAATGTTTTTGGTTGAATCAAAAAAATAAATTCATGTACCTATGGAGGGATAAGGTTTTTGTTGAATTGTATAAAAACAAAGTCATGTACCTATCAAGAGATAGAGTTTTTGGTTGAATCTTATAAAAACGATGTCATGTAACTATCGAAAGAAATAATTTTTAGTTGATTCATATAAACATGATGTCATGTACCTATTGAGAGATAAAGTTTTTGGTTGAATCGTATAAAAACGATATCAAGTACCTATCGAGAGATATAGATTTGGTTAAATCGTATAAAAATGATGTCATGTACCTATGGAGAGATAGGTTTTTAGTTTAATTATATAAACACCATATCATGTACCTATCGAGAGATATAGATTTGTTTAAATCGTATAAAAACGATGTCATGTACCTATCGAGAGATAAAGTTTTTGGTTAAATAGTATAAAAACGATATCATGTACCTATCTCAAGATATATTTTGGTTGAATCATATAAAAATAATGTCTTGTAACTGTCAAGAGATATGGATTTAGATGAATCGTTTAAAACCAATGTCATGTACATATGGAGAGATAGGTTTTTTATTTAATTATATAAACACCATGTCATGTACCTATCGAGAGATAGGTTTTTGGTAGATTCATATAAAACGATGTCAAGTACCTATCAATAGATAATGTTTTTGGTCGAATCGTATAAAAACAATGTCAAATTCTTATAAAAATATAGGATTTTTGGTCAAATCATATAAAAATGTTGTCATGTACTTATCGAGAGATAGGGTTTTTGGTGGAATCTTATAAAAATGTTGTCAAGTAACTAATTAAAAAAAGGGTTTTTGGTTTATTCATATAAACATGATGTCATGTACCTATCGAGAGATAGGGTTTTGGGTTGAATCGTATAAACATGATATCAATGTACCTATCTCAAGATATGGTTTTCGTACAATCGTATAAAAATAATATTATGTACATATCGAGAGATATGGATTTGATTAAATTGTATAAAAATGATGGCATATACTTATCGAGATATAAAGTGTTTGGTTGAAACATATAAAAACAATGTCTTGTACCTATGGAGATAGGGTTATTGGTTGAATTGTATAAAAACAAAGTCATGTACCTATCAAGAGATAGAGGTTTTGGTTGAATCTTATAAAATCGATGTTATGTAACTATCGAAAAAAAAGGATTTTTTGTTGATTCATATAAAAACGATGTCATGTACCTATGGAGAGATAGGTTTTTGGTAGATTGACATAAACAGATGTCAAGTACCTATTAATAGATAATGTTTTTTGTTGAATCGTATAAAAACAATGTCAAATACTTATGAAAATATAGGATTTTTGGTCAAATCATATAAAAATATTGTCATGTACCTATCGAGAGATAGAGTTTTTGGTTCAATCTTATAAAAATGTTGTCATATAACTAATTATAAAGAGGGTTTTTAGTTGATTCATATAAACATTATGTCATGTACCTATCGAGATATATGGTTTTTGGTCAAATCGTATAAAAATGTTGTCATGTACCTATAGAGAGATAGAGTTTTTTGTTGAATCTTATAAAAGTGTTTTCATGTAACTAATTAAAGAAAGGTTGATTCATATAAACGTGATGTCATGTATCTATCGAAAGATAGGGTTTTTGGTTGAATCGTATCAAATTGATGGCATCTACCTATCGAGAGATAATGTTTTTGGTTGAATCATATAAAACTAATGTCATGTACCTATGGAGGGATAGGGTTTTTTGTTGAAATGTATAAAAACAAAGTCATGTACCTATCAAGAGATAGAGTTTTTGGTTGAATCTTATAAAAATGATGTCATGTAACTATCTCAAGATATGGATTTGGTTGAATCATATAAAAACAATGTCTTGTAACTATCAGGAGATATGGATTTGGTTGAATCGTATAATAACGATGTCATGTACCTATGGAGAGATAGGTTTTTTATTTAATTATATAAACTACATGTCTTGTACCTATCAAAAGATAGGTTTTTGGTAGATTCATATTAGGATGTCAAGTACCTATCAATAGATAAAGTTTTTGGTAGAATCGTATAAAAACAATGTCAAATACTTATAAAAATATAGGATTTTTGGTCAAATCATTTAAAAATGTTGTCATGTACCTATCGAGAGATAGAGTTTTTGGTTGAGTATTATAAAAACGATGTCATGTAACTATCGAAAGAAAGGATTTTTAGTTGATTCATATAAACATGACGTCATGTACCTATCGAGAGATAGGGTTCTTGGTTGAATCGTATAAAATTGATTGCATGTACCTATCGAGAGATAATGTTTTTGGTTGAATCAAAAAAATAAATTCATGTACCTATGGAGGTATAAGGTTTTTGTTGAATTGTATAAAAACAAAGTCATGTACCTATCAAGAGATAGAGTTTTTGGTTGAATCTTATAAAAACGATGTCATGTAACTATCGAAAGAAATAATTTTTAGTTGATTCATATAAACATGATATCATGTACCTATTGAGAGATAAAGTTTTTGGTTGAATCGTATAAAAACGATATCAACTACCTATCGAGAGATATAGATTTGGTTAAATCGTATAAAAATGATGTCATGTACCTATGGAGAGATAGGTTTTTAGTTTAATTATATAAACACCATATCATGTACCTATCGAGAGATATAGATTTGTTTAAATCGTATAAAAACGATGTCATGTACCTATCGAGAGATAAAGTTTTTGGTTAAATCGTATAAAAACGATATCATGTACCTATCTCAAGATATATTTTGGTTGAATCATATAAAAATAATGTCTTGTAACTGTCAAGAGATATGGATTTGGTTAAATCATATAAAAACGATGTCATGTACCTATCGAGAGATAGGTTTTTTGTTTAATTATATAAACACCATGTCATGTACCTATCGAGAGATAGGTTTTTGGTAAATTCATATAAAAACGATTTATTTTAACTATGAGGAGATAGAGGTTTTGGTTGAATCTTATAAAAATGATGTCATGTAACTATTGAAAGATAATGTATTTTGTTGAATCGTATAAAAACAAGATCATGTACCAATCTTAAGTTATGGTTTTGGTTGAATCATGAAAAAACAATATCATTTACCTATCGAGAGATATGGATTTGGTTAAATCGTATAAAAACAATGTCATGTACCTATGGAGAGAAAGATTTTTTGTTTAACTATATAAACACCATGTCATGTATCTATCGAGAGATAAGTTTTTGGTAGATTCATATAAAACGATGTCAAATACCTATCAATATATAAAGTTTATGGTTGAATCGTATAAAAACAATGTCAAATACTTATCAAAATATAGGATTTTTCGTCAAATCATATCAAAATGTTGTCATGTACCTATCTCAAGATATGCTTTTGGTTGAATCATATAAAAAGAATGTCTTGTAACTATCAAGAGATATGGATTTAGATGAATCGTTTAAAACCAATGTCATGTACCTATGGAGATCGGTTTTTCATTTAATTATATTAACACCATGTCATGTACCTATCGAGATATAGGTTTATGGTAGATTCATATAAAACGATGTCAAGTACCTATCAATAGATAATATTTTTGGTTGAATCGTATAAAAACAATGTCAAATACTTATAAAAATATAGGATTTTTGGTCAAATCATATAAAAATGTTGTCATGTACTTATCGAGAGATAGAGTTTTTGTTGAATCTTATAAAAATGTTGTCAAGTAACAAATTAAAAAAAAGGGTTTTTGGTTTATTCATATAAACATGATGTCATGTACCTATCGAGAGATAGGGTTTTTTGTTGAATCGTATAAACATGATATCAATGTACCTATCTCAAGATATGGTTTTCGTACAATCGTATAAAAATAATATTATGTACCTATCGAGAGATATGGATTTGATTAAATCGTATAAAAATGATGGCATATACTTATCGAGATATAAAGTGTTTGGTTGAAACATATAAAAACAATGTCTTGTACCTATGGAGGGATAGGGTTTTTGGTTGAATTGTATAAAAACAAAGTCATGTACCTATCAAGAGATAGAGGTTTTGGTTGAATCTTATAAAATCGATGTCATGTAACTATCGAAAAAAAGGATTTTTTGTTGATTCATATAAAAACGTTGTCATGTACCTATGTAGAGATAGGTTTTTGGTAGATTCATATAAATAGATATCAAGTACCTATTAATAGATAATGTTTTTGGTTGAATCGTATAAAAACAATGTCAAATACTTATATTCATATAAATATGATGTCATGTACCTATCGAGAGATTGAGTTTTTGGTTGAATCTTATAAAAACGATGTCATGTAACTATCGTAAGAAAGGATTTTTAGTTGATTCATATACACATGATGTCATGTACATATTGAAAGATAATGTTTTTGGTTGAATCATATAAAAACGATATCATGTACCTATCTCAAGATATGGTTTTGGTTGAATCATATAAAAACAATATTATTTACCTATCGAGAGATATGGATTTGGTTAAATTGTATAAAAACTATGTCATGTACCTATGGAGAGATAGAGTTTTTGGTTGAATCTTAAAAAAATGTTGTCATGTAAATAATTAAAAATAGGGTTTTTGGTTGATTCATATAAACATGATGTCATGTACCTATCGAGAGATAGAGTTTTTAGTTGAATCGTATAAAAATGATATCATGTACCTATCTCAATATATGGTTTTTTTTGAATTGTATAAAAAACAATATCATGTACCTATCGACATATATGAATTTGGTTGAATTGTATAAAAATTATGGCATGTACCTATCGAGATATAAAGTGTTTGGTTGAAACATATAAAGCAAATGTCTTGTACCTATGGAGAGATAGGGTTTTTGGTTGAATTGTATAAAAACAAAGTCATGTACCTATCAAGAGATAGAGTCTTCGGTTGAATTTTATAAAAACGATGTTATGTAATTATCGAAAGAAAGGATTTTTCGTTGATTCATATAAACATGATATCATGTACCTGTCGAGAGATAAAGTTTTAAGTTGAATCGTATAAAAACGATATCATGTACCTATCGAGAGTTATGTTTTTGGTATATTCATATAAACATGATGTCATGTACCTATCGAGAGATAAAGTTTTTGGTTGAATCGTATAAAAACGATATCATGTACATATCTTAAGATATGGTTTTGGTTGAATCGTATAAAAATTATATCATGTACATATCGAGAGATATGGATTTGGTTAAATCATATAAAAACGATGTCATGTACCTATCGAGAGATAGGTTTTTGGTAGATTCATATAAAACGATGTATTGTACCTATCAAGAGATAGAGGTTTTGGTTGAATCTTATAAAAATGATGTCATGTAACTATCAAAATAAAGGATTTTTAGTTGATTCTTATAAATGACGTCATGTACCTATCGAGAGATAAAGTTTTTGGTTGAATCATATAAAAACAATATCATGTACCTATCTCAAGATATGGTTTAGTTGTATCGTACCTATCAAGAGATAGAGGTTTTGGTTGAATCTTATAAAAATGATGTCATGTAACTATCAAAATAAAGGATTTTTAGTTGATTCATATAAATGACGTCATGTACCTATCGAGAGATAAAGTTTTTGGTTGAATCATATAAAAACAATATCATGTACCTATCTCAAGATATGGTTTAGTTGTATCGTATAAAATCAATATTATGTAACTAACAAGAGATGTGGATTTGGTTAAATCGTATAAAAAGGATGTCATGTACCTATGGAAAAATAGGTTTTTTGTTTATGATAGGATCAGCTTAATCAATAGAGACGGGGGTCTGGCTATGGATGAAGGCTTATGAAATACGGTTTGAAAGAAATCCTGTTAGGGATTTAATTCGTTTTCTACTCTACGCAAACACTTGAAACAGATTCAAGGCGGAATTGTTTACTTGGGTTTGAAGCACAAGATGAAATATGAAAAAATGACAAATCAAAGAACACAGTAGTTTAATTATGGATGTTCGTAGAAACTCTCCTACGTCAACCCTTCTTTCAACCACCGGAAAGATTCACTATAATATGATTCGAATCAAATAAAGTTTACACAATCTTAACTCACTATTGAACAGAACACTTTATCTTCAATTACAAGATGAATAATATAACTCAGGTAAAGGTGTTTTGATTCTAGCTCTCTCTTGATTCACACATAGTACAATCAGAAAGCAGCTTCACAATATGAATATTGAAAGGCTTGAATTCAGTTAGCAAGATGATCGAGATCGGCAAATTCGTAAGGCTAGCAGTTCTCTCTCTTGGTTAAGGCAGATTGTCCTTTAGATTTGTTAAATACAAAGCTGGAGCTAACGGTCGAATCTTTTAGAATGATACGTGGCACTCTTCCATTGGAAAGCCTCCATTGTACACAGCAGGTTCTGAGCACAAGGATCTTGTCCGTACATCACTTGTAGTGCGCCGAATATTCCATCAGGGATGTACCTGCAAAAAGTAATTTGAGGAAAATTCTCTTACGTGGCATTCGTTGGTTGGTTGCATATAGCTGATGTACTGATCTTCACTAGAAAGTGGAGCAGGAGTAGGGTACAGCTATAGCACGTGGGTAGGTGAATGCTAGCTTAAAGCATACTGCTTAAGCTGAGCATTAAACGTATTTCAGTTAGACGGATTTCAAAAATTTGTCTAATGAAATCAAACATCTCCTTCTAATAACAACATCTATTAGACCGCATGGTCTAATAGAATTAGACTCACGTCTAATTATCCAATAACCATTAGACTGTACGTCTTACTCCACTGAGTTAGACTACACGTCTAATTCCGGTTCTACCTCAGACTTGTCTGAAGTAGTTAGACTCACGTCTAATTTTGACTTTCTATCAGACTGCACGTCTAACTCCACAAAGTTAGATTGCACGTCTAATTCCGCACATATTAGACTATCTGTCTAATTGCAAATATATTAGACTACACGTCTAACTCCAATGAGTTAGACTGCACGTCTAATTCCGAATATCTATTAGACCATCCGTCTAATTGCAAGTCTATTAGACTACACATCTAACTCCGTTGAATTAGACTGTACGTCTAATTCCGTGTATTCATTAGACTTACGTCTAATTCTATACAATCATTAGACTACACGTCTAACTCCGATGAGTTAGACTGTACGTCTAATTCTATGCATTCATTAGACTACACGTCTAACTCCGATGAGTTAGACTGTACGTCTAATTCTATGCATCTAATCCCAAAATCAGTCTAATGAATCTCATTAGAGCCAAGTCTTATGAAGTATGATTTCGATACACCTGCATCAAAACTCATAAGTCATTTCATCATCAAAATCTCAATGGTTAAATTATTTAAACACTCAGTCAGAATAATTTGACCCTACAATTTCCCCCTTTTTCATGAAGAAATTAGAAATCTGCATACATATACCAAAATATGCATTCATCATATAAATAAAACAAGCCTTCACATGCAAATCCAACATACAAAAATATCATTTTATTAATCAGCCAAATGTGAGTGTTTTAAGAAGAAACACACAAAACTTGTTCTCAAAAATAACCAAAATAAGTTAACATCAAAGCATTGCTAACAGATTTTTCAAAAACATTCATCTTAAATGAAAATAATTTCCATTATAATCTACTTTTTCTTCCTAGACTTTACTCTGCAAAGGATAGACTTCAACCTAAGAGATCTCTAAGACTGCGGTTAGAGGGGAGTTGGAGTCTTTTCTTTTCCTTTTCTTGGACTTGAGCGTCTCCACCCTTTGAATGTAATCGACAACCTTCTGGAAGTTCAGGATTTTAGAAGGAAGGAGAAAGCTCTTACCGGGTTCATTCAGAAGGAAATAAAGAAAAGAGCTAAGAGGACCATCAAAGCCAAAAATAGTCTTCCGAGCAACAACCATTCTGATAAGATTTCCGAAGAGGAAACTTATCTAGTTGATAGGAACACTCCTGGTGATAGCCACCATTATCTGAAAAACCTTCGTACAATACTTGTAAGAAGACTCTTTGGATAAAAGAGATTTCGAGATAATATCGCTTAAAAGAGCAAATTCAACCTTCATGAGGTTTTTCTTTCCATGGATGTCCACAAGAGGAGAATCGGAAAAGACTTTCATCATTGTAATCATTAGATCAGGCGGGGTGGTTGAGAACTCATCGATACCTACTTTTGGAAGTTGGAAAAACGTACCAAAAGATTCTTCGATGATGTAGATCATCTTGCCCATCATGACCCCAACAACAACTTTATCCTGATAAAATCCAACGGTTTCGAAAATGAACTTGAGCAGACGCAAACAAATGACAGCTGTCCAACTAGCCAGAAGATGAAGTGTCTAATTACACCAGTAGTTAGACGTTTATTCTCCTTTTCACACTTTCTACTTCCTTATGAAAATCAGTCTATTAGACGTATCCGTCTAATTATGCAATAACATCACTTGAGACACGCGTGTCTGGTTAGACGTGAACATCCTCTTGCTCATGACGTAAAAACGTCTAACGTCTATTAAACGTATGCGTCTAACCATGCAGGTTAGAATAATCAAGACAATAATTTCAGATGAAGATGAAACTACTAAGGTAGACGCGCGTCTAAGTAGCTGTGTTTCTCAAGCTCTAAATCTTTCGGACAAATTAAGACCTCTGTCTTTTATGTCTGTTTAGTTGCGTTTTGAACAATACGTTACCCATAATTTATGTACATAATCACATCAATCAAGATCAACAAGACCTAACATGTTTCTAAAGTGAGAAAACTTAGCTTTCGGTAGGGGTTTTGTGAAGATGTCTGCAGTTTGTTGATCTGTAGGAACATGTTCAAGACAAATCTGCTTCTGATTGACGTGTTCTCGGATAAAGTGATTCCTGATTTCATTATGCTTTGTCCGAGAATGCAGAACTGGATTGTAGGTGATTGCGATAGCACTTGTGTTGTCGCAGAAAATTAGAGATTCATCAACCTCAATCCCATAGTCTCTGAGCTATTGTTGAATCCACAGAACTTGAGAACAACAACTTTCAGCTGCAAGATACTCTTCTTCAGATGTAGACGTGTCAACCGAAGTCTGCTTCTTGTTGAACCATGTGATTAAACGATCTCCAAGGAACTGGCAAGTTCCACTTGTGCTTTTTCTGTCAATTTTGCACCCTACATAATCTACATCTGAGAAACTGATTAAATTGAAACTGGAATCCTTCGGATACCACAGTCCCACATTTTGAGTTCCCTTTAAGTATTTAAGAATACGTTTAGCAGCAGTGAAATAAGAGAGTTTAGGATTAGCCTAAAATCTGCCACAAACACCAACAGCGAATCGAATGTCTGGCCTGCTAGCAGTTACATACAACAAGGATCCGATGAGTCCTCTATATGCTGTTACATCGACACTTTGTCCACCTTCATCTTTATCTAATTTACTTGAAGAGCTCATTGGAGTAGCTGCTGCAGAACTGTTCTCTAGGCCAAACTTCTTTTGCAATTCTTTGGTGTATTTGGCTTGGTTGATAAGAGTTCCGTTTTCTAATTGACGGACTTGAAGCCCAAGGAAGAATGTCAATTCTCCCATCATGCTCATTTCAAATATGTCCTACATAAGTTTACCAAACTTCACACATAAGTAGAATGTGAACCAAAAATAATGTCATCAACATATATTTGAACAAGTAGAATGTGAGAATCTTTAGTGAATCTAAACATGGTTTTATCCACTGTTCCAACAAAAAATTCATGATCAAATAAGAAATTTGTTAATGTGTCATACCAAGCTCTAGGCGCTTGTTTCAGACCATACAATGCTTTGTCAAGCCTATAAACATGATTTGGTAAAACATGATCTACAAAACCAGGGAGTTGCTTAACATATACTTCTTCACTTAGTTTCTCATTTAAAAATGCATTTTTAACATCCATTTGAAAGACTTTAAAATTCTTAAATGATGCATATTCTAGGAAGATTATGATTGCCTCTAGTCTTGCAACCGGTGCAAAAGACACATCAAAATCAATATCTTCCTCTTTTATGTATCCTTGAGCAACTAAACGAGCTTTGTTTCTAATGACTAAACCATCTTTACTAAGCTTATTTCTAAAGACCCATCTTGTTCCTATGACTGACTTGGCAGTTGGTTTAGGAGTAAGATACCACACTTTATTTCTAGCAAATTGGTTTAACTCCTCCTGCATAGCATTGATCCAATCTGGATCAACTATAGCTTCACCAAATTTCTTGGGTTCAATTTGAGAAATAAATGCAGAGTTGGCCATTTCATCCATCAATTGACATCTTGTCCTTCGAGGAGAAAAAGGATTTCCGATTATCAATTCTGGTGGATAATTTTGTTCCATCTAAAGTTGGATACAAGGGGATTGGTCATCTGAACTAGTGACATCGCGACATCTAAATTCTCAACTTCTTGTTGAACAGGAGTTTGTACATCTAGTTGAACTTCAACCGGATCAGCCACTAGATTAGATAGAGCCATTCGCTTATCCAAAGTTTCTTCTTCTTCACTTACAGGATCAAGACTAGTCGCTTTTAGTCTGTCAGCAAGATCAATGGGTTCATTAGATTTTTTCTCAACAGGTTCATCAAAAACTACATGGAGGGATTCTTCAACAGTTCGTGTTCTTTTGTTGTAAACTCTGTAAGCCTTGCTTACTGATGAGTATGCCAACATGAATCTCTCATCTGCTTTAGCATCAAAAGCGGTCAAATAAACCTTTCCATTGTTATGGATAAAACATTTACACCCAAATATCTTAAAATAAGAAACTGTGGGAATCCTCCCATAGTACAGTTCATAGGGAGTTTTATCAAAACATTTGTTAATTATTGACCGGTTTTGCGTATAACAGGCAGTACTAATGGCTTCCGCCCAGAACCTCTGAGGAACATATGATTCAGCAAGCATATATCTCGCTGCTTCCTTCAGAGTTCTCACTCTTCTCTCAGCAATGCTGTTTTGCTGTGGAGTTCTGGGACTAGACAACTTGTGCCTAATTCTAGTCTCCTCGAGATAAGATGATAGGTATCTGTTAGTGAATTTATTTCCATGTTCACTTTTAATGCACGTAATATTTAAAGATTTCTGATTCTGAATTCCTTTAAATATTCAAATCAAGTTTTCAGCAGTTTTATCTTTTGATGGTAAAAATGCAACCCATGTAAATTGGGAGAAATCATCAATAATGATCAAGACAAATCTCATTCCTCCGATACTCTTTACAAGAATTGGACCAAACAGATCCATATATAAAAGTTCTAGGATACGGCTGGATTGAGATTTTCCTTTGCTTTTGAACGATGATCTGCCCTGTTTTCCTAACTGACAAGCAGTGCATATCTTGTCCTTTAAAAACTGAAGTTTTGGCAAACCAATAACTAAATTGTTTGAACAAATGTTGTTGATGGTTTTCAAATTCAAATGGTTCAAATGTTTATGCCATAACCATAACTGGTCATTCTTGGCAATCATGCACATAGGATCAGAAGACTCTTTTTGCCAATTCATCTTGTATGAGTTTCTTACTCTACTTCCAGTCAATAAAATGTTTCCATATTGGTCTTTAACTAAACATGCATGAGTTTGAAAGTCTACAGACAAACCATTATCACATAATTGACTAATGCTGATTAAATTATAACATAGATTGTCAACAAGCAGCACGTCATTAATAGTTAGATTACCATGGATAATCTTACCCTTACCCATGGTTTTACCCTTCTTGTTATCACCAAACTTGATCTTAGGTCCATAGCAATCTGATATATCAGTAAGAAGCCGTCTATTTCTTGTCATATGCCTGGAACATCCTCTATCGAGATACCATACAGATTCCTCCAGTCCTTCGTTTATTTGTACCTACATAAATAGATATTTACAATCTTTTGGTTCCCACATTCAATTGGGTCCACGGTCAATCAGTCCCTTAGGAATCCATATTTGAGTTATTTTTATGGATTTCCCATTTTGTACCGTGATTAATGCGTACGTTTTTTACTTAGAAGACGACTTTCTGCTAGCCACTAATCCTTTAGCTTTTGAAGAAGATTTTCTTTTCAAACTCCTTGACTTAGAGTCAGGTTTTAAATTGCCAGATCTATTAGCTGCTTCTAGCTTATTTTTAAGCCAGCTAACAATCGGCGGAACATAAACTATTTCATTTTTGAAAGCAACTTCTTCATGAATAGGATCAGATTCAATGTCAGTAATACTCCCTTTAACCAAACATATATTGGCTTAATTTTGTCAGATGAGTTGGACTTTTTACATGACATGTTTAGGTCATTGCTATCAAACCCCAATCCGGATCTAGATCTAGCAGGTTTCAACATACTGATCTTATATATGACAGCATTTCCAGACCTTGTCCATGCACTGACTATATAGTTTAGTCTCTTGTTTTCAGATAAGAGAGTTTGAATATGTTCCTTGAGTATCTTATTCTCAGAAGAGATCTCTTTTAAGTTTTCATAAAAGACGTTTGATTCAGATTCTTTGTTGGAGGAAAGAACAATTGATTCATATTTTACTTTCATTTCATAAAAGAGTCAGTTAACTTCTTGTACTCAATGACCATTTCATTGAGTGCATTAGTTAACTCCTCGTTTGTAAATTCTGGTTTAGAGATATCATTTACCTTAGATTAGTCATCAGCCATCAGACAAGTAACAACTTCGTTCTCTTTTTCAACAGGAGACACCTCTAAATCACTGTCAGCCCATTTGGATTTGTTTTCATTGCCTATGAACACTTTCTGGTTCTTCTTTGTTTGAGTGCTTGTACCGTAGATCTGATTAAGCTTATCCCATATCTCTTTAGCAGAGGAACAAAACATGATTTCATAGAACACGTTCATGTTGATTGACTGGTATTGAATATTCCTTGCGACATTATCCAGGTTGTTTGTCATCTTGTCTTCAGTAGTCCACTCACTTCTTGGCTTCAAAATCTTTATGGGGCCATCAGTAATGACGCTCCACATATCACAGTCAAGAGCAGCCAAGTGAGCTTGCATCCTCATCATCCAATATTCATAGTTATCCATTCACAAAATAGGAATTTCATTGATGATAGGCATGCTTCAGGATCTTGATGCTTGAGAATAGAAACAAGACTCTGATACCAATTGATAGGATCGACTTAATCAATAGAGACAGGGGTCTATCTATGGATGAAGGTTTATGAAAAACAGTTTGAAAAAAATCCTGTTAGAGATTTAATTCGCTTTCTATTCTACGCAAATACTTGTAAACACTTGAAACAGATTCAAGGCGGAATTGTTTACTTGGGTTTGAAGCACAAGATGAAATATGAAAAGATGACGGAAATGAAAGAACACAGTAGTTTGTTAATGGATGTTCGGAGAAACTCTCCTACGTCACCCATTCTTCCAACCACCGGAAGAATTCACTATAATATGATTCGAATCAAATACAGTTTACATACACTTCGCTCACTATTGAACAGAACACTTTATATTCAATTACAAGATGAAGAATATCACTTAGCTAAAGGAGTTTTGATTCTAGCTCTCTCTTGATTCACACACAGTACAATTAGAAAGCAGCTTCACAATATGAATATTCAAAGGCTTGAATTTAGTAAGCAAGATGATCGAGATCGACAAATTCGTAAGGCTAGAAGTTCTCTCTATTGGTTAAGGCAGATTGTCCATTGTCCTTTATATTTGTTAAATATAAAGCAGGAGCTAACGGTCGAATCTTTTAGAATGATACGTGGCACTCTTCCATTGGAAAGCCTCCATTGTACACAGCAGGTTCTGAGCACAAGGATCGTGTCCGTACATCACTGGTAGTGCGCCGAATATTCCATCAGGAATGTACCTGCAAAAAGTAATTTGAGGAAAATTCTCTTACGTGGCATTCGTTGGTTGGTTGCATATAGCTGATGTACTGATCTTCACTAGAAAGTAGAGCAGGAGTAGGGTACAAATATAGCACGTGGGTAGGTGAATGCTAGCTTAAAGCATACTGCTTAAGCTGAGCATTAGACGTATTTCAGTTAGACGGATTTCGAAAATTTGTCTAATGCAATCAAACATCTCCTTCTAATAACAACATCTATTAGACCGCATGGTCTAATAGAATTAGACTCACGTCTAATTATCCAATAACCATTAGACTGTACGTCTAACTCCATTGAGTTAGACTACACGTCTAATTCTGGTTCTACCTCAGACTTGTCTGAAGGAGTTAGACTTACGTCTAACTTTTACTTTCTATTAGACTGCACGTCTAACTCTACTGAATTAGACTGCACGTCTAATTCCGCACATATTAGACTATCCGTCTAATTGCAAATATATTAGACTACACGTCTAACTCCAATGAGTTAGACTGCACGTCTAATTCCGAATATCTATTAGACCATCCGTCTAATTGCAAGTTTATTAGACTACACGTCTAACTCCGTTTAGTTAGACTGTACATCTAATTTTGTGTATTCATTAGACTTACATCTAATTCTATACAATCATTAGACTACACGTATAAGTCCGATGAGTTAGACTGTACGTCTAATTCTATGCATCTAATCCCAAAATCGGTCTAATGACTCTCATTAGAGCCAAGTCTTATGAAGTATGATTTCGATACACATGCATCAAAACTCATAAGTCATTTCATCATCAAAATCTCAATGGTTAAATTATTTCAACACCATGGCATGTACCTATCGAGAGATAGGTTTTTGTAGATTAATATAAAAACAAGGTCATGCACCTATCAATATATAAAGCTTTTGGTTGAATCATATAAAAACAATGTCAAATACTTATCAATATTGGATTTTTGGTCAAATCGTATAAAATGTTGTCATATACCTATCGAGTGATAGAGTTTTTGGTTGAATCTCATAAAAATGTTGTCATGTAACTAATTAATGAAATGGTTTTTGGTTGAATCGTAAAAAAAATGATGGCATGTACTTATCGAGAGATAAATTTTTAGTTGAATCATATAAAAATGATGTCATGTACGTATGGAGGGATAGAGTTTTTGGTTGAATTGTATTAAAATAAAGTCATGTACCTATAAAGAGATAGAGTTTTTAGTTGAATCATATAAAAACGATATCATGTAACTATCGAAAGAAAGGATTTTTATTTGATTCATATAAACATGATGTCATTTACCCATCGAGAGATAATATTTTTGGTTGAATCGTATAAAAAAGATATCATGTACCTATCTCAAGATATGGATTTGGTTGAATCGTATAAAAATTATATCATGTACCTATCGAGAGATATGGATTTGGTTAAATCGTGTAAAAACGATGTCATGTACCTATGGACAAACAGGTTTTTTATTAATTATATAAACACCATGTCATGCACCTATCGAGAGATAGATTTTTGGTACATTCATATAAAAACAATGTCATGTACCTATCAATAGATAAAGTTTTTGGTTGATTAGTTTAAAAACAATGTTAAATACTTATCAAAATATAGGATTTTTGATCAAATCGTATAAAAATTGTGTCATGTACCTATCGAGTGATAAAGTTTTTGGTTGAATATTATAAAAATGTTGTCATGTAACAAATTAAAGAAAAGGTTTTTGGTTGATTGATATAAAAATGATGTCATGTATCTATCGAGAGATAATATTTTTGGTTGAATCATATTAAAATGATGTCGTGTACCTATGGAGGGATAGGGTTTTTGGTTGAATTGTATAAAAACAAATTCATGTACCAATCTAGAGATAGAGTTTTTGGTTGACTCTTATAAAAACGATATCATATAAATCTCGAATGAATGGATTTTTAGTTTATTCATGTAAACATGATGTCATGTACCCATCGAGAGAAAGTTTTTTGTTGAATCGAATAAAAATGATATCATGTATCTATCTCAAGATATTATTTTGGTTTAATCGTATAAAAATTATATCATGTACCTATCGAAAGATATGGATTTGGTTAAATCTTATAAAAACGATGTCATGTACCTATGGAGAGATAGGTTTTTTTTTAGTTATATAAACACCATGTGATGTACCTATCAAGAGATAGGTTTTTGGAACATTAATATAAAAACGATGTCATGTACCTATCAATAGATAAAAGTTTTGATTGAATCGAATAAAAACAATGTCAAATACTTATAAAAGTATAGAATTTTTTGTCAAACCCTATATAAATGTTGTCATGTACCTATCGAGTGATAGAGTTTTTGTTGAATCTTATAAAAATGTTGTCATGTAACTAATTAAAGATTTGGTTTTTAGTAATTCATATAAACATGATGTCATGACCTATCGAGAAATAAGGTTTTTGGTAGAATCGAATAAAAATGATGGCATGTACCTATATAGAGATAAAGTTTTTGGTTTAATCATATTAAAACGATGTCATGTACCTATGGAGTGATAGGGTTTTTGGTTGAATTGTATAAAAACAAAGTCATGTACCTATCAAGAGATAGAGTTTTTGGTTGAATCTTATAAAAAATGATGTCATGTAACTATCGAATTAAAGGATTTTTAGTGTATTCATATAAACATGACGTCATGTACCTATCGAGAAATAATGTTTTTGGTTGAATCATATAAAAATGATGTCATGTACCTATGGAGTGATAGGGTTTTTGGTTGAATTGTATAAAAACAAAGTCATGTACCTATCAAGAGATATAGTTTTTGGTTGAATCTTATAAAAATGATGTAATGTAACTATCGAAATAAAGGATTTTTAGTGTATTCATATAAACATGACGTCATGTACCTATCGAGAAATAATGTTTTTGGTTGAATCGTATAAAAACGATATCATGTACCTATCTCAAGATATGGTTTTGGTTGAATCGTATAAAAATTATATCATGTAACTATCGAGAGATATGGATTTGGTTGAATCGAATAAAAACGATATCATGTACCTATGGAGAGATAGGTTTTTTGTTTAATTATATAAACACCATGTCATGTACTTATCGAGAGATAAGTTTTTGATAGATTCATATAAAAATAATGTTATGTACCTATCAATAGATAAAGTGTTTAGTTGAATCGTTTAAAAACAATGTCAAATACTTATCAAAATATAGGATTTTTGGGCAAATAGTATAAAAATGTTGTCATGTACCTAATAAAAGAAAGGGTTTTTGGTTGATTCATATAAACATGATGTCATGTATCTATCGAGAGATAGGGTTTTCGGTTGAATCGCATAAAAATGTTGGCACGTACGTATCGAGAGATAATGTTTTTGGTTGAATCATATAAAAATGATGTAATGTACCTATGGACGGATAGGGTTTTTGGTTGAATTGTATTAAAAGAAAGTCATGTACCTATCAAGCGATAGAGTTTTTGGTTGAATCTAATAAAAACAATGTCATGTAACTATCGAAGGAAAGGATTGTTAGTTTATTCATGTAAACATGATATAATGTACATATCGAAAGATAATGTTTTTGTTTGAATCATATAAAAACGATATCATGTACCTATCTAAAGATATGGATTTGGTTGAATCGTATAAAAACTATATATTGTACCTATCGAGAGATATGGATTTGGTTAAATCATATAAAACCGATTTCATATACCTATGGAGAGATAAGTTTTTTGTTTAATTATATAAACACTATGTCATGTACCTATCGAGAGATGGGTTTTTGGTAGATTCATATAAAAACGATGTCATGTACCTATCAATAGATAAAGTTTTTGGTTGAATCGTATAAAAACAATGTCAAATACTTCTCAAAATATAGGATTTTTTTTATCAAATTGTATAAATTTTTTATCATGTACCTATCGAGAGATATGGATTTGGTTAAATCATATAAAACCGATTTCATGTACCTATGGAGAGATAGGTTTTTTGTTTAATTATATAAACACCATGTCATGTACCTATCGAGAGATAAGTTTTAGGTAGATTCATATAAAAACGATTATGTACCTATCAATAGATAAAGTTTTTGGTTGAATCGTATAAAAACAATGTCAAATACTTATCAAAATGTAGTATTTTTTTATCAAATCGTATAAATTTTTTATCATGTACCTATCGAGTTATAGAGTTTTTGGATAAGTCTTAAAAAATGTTGTCATGTAATTAATTAAAGAAAGAGTTTTTGGTTGATTTATATAAACATAATGTCATGTACCTATCGAGAGATAGGGTTTATGGTTGAATCGTATAAAAATGATGGCATGAACCTATCGAGAGATAAAGTTTTTGGTTGAATCATATGAAAACGATGTCATGTATCTATGAAGGGATTGGGTTTTTGGTTTAATTGTATTTAAAGAAAGTCATGTACCTATCAAGAGATAGAGTTTTTTGTTGAATCATATAAAAAATGTTAAGTAACTATCGAAGGAAAGGATTTAGAGTTGATTCATATATACATGATGTCATGTACCTATCGAGAGATAATGTTTTTGGTTGAATCATATAAAAACGATATCATGTACGTATCTCAAGATATGGTTTTGGTTGAATCGTGTAAAAACTATATCATGTACCTATCGAGAGATATGGATTTGGTTAAATCATATAAAACCGATTTAATGTACCTGTGGAGAGATAGGTTTTTCATTTGATTATATAAACACCATGTCATGTACCTATCGAGAGATAAGTTTTAGGTAGATTCATATAAAAACGATTATGTACCTATCAATAGATAAAGTTTTTGGTTGAATCGTATAAAAACAATGTCAAATACTTATCAAAATGTAGTTTTTTTTATCAGATCGTATAAATTTTTTATCATGTACCTATCTAGTGATAGGATTTTTGGTTGAATCGTATAAAAATGATGGCATGAACCTATCGAGAGATAAAGTTTTTGGTTTAATCATATAAAAATGATGTCATGTACCTATGAAGGGATAAGTTTTTTTTTTTAATTGTATTTAAAGAAAGTCATGTACCTATCAAGAGATAGAGTTTTTTGTTGAATCATATAAAAAAAATGTCAAGTAACTATAGAAGGAAAGGGTGTTTAGTTGATTCATATATACATGATGTCATGTACCTATCGAGAGATAATGGTTTTGGTTGAATCGTATAAAAACTATATATTGTACCTATCGAGAGATATGGATTTGGTTAAATCGTATAAAACCTATTTCATGTACCTATGGAGAGATAAGTTTTTTGTTTAATTATATAAACACCATTTCATGTACCTATCGAGAGATAGGTTTTTGGTAGATTCATATAAAAACAATGTCATGTACCTATCAATAGATAAAGTTTTTGGTTGAATCGGATAAAAACAATGTCAAATACTTGTCAAAATATAGGATTTTTTTATCAAATCGTATAAATTTTTATCATGTACCTATCGAGTGATAGAGTTTTTGTTTAAGTCTTAAAAAATGTTGTCATGTAACTAATTACAGAAAGGGTTTTTGGTTGATTCATATAAACATAATGTCATGTACCTATCGAGAGATAGGGTTTTTGGTTGAAGCGTATAAAAATGACGCTTGAACCTATCGAGAGATAAATTTTTTGGTTGAATCATATAAAAACAAAGTCATGTACCTATGGAGGTTTAGGGTTTTTGGTTGAATTGTATTAAAAGAAAGTCATGTAGCTATCAAGAGATAGAGTTTTTGGTTGAATCATATAAAAACAATGTGCTAGATAAAATTAGACCGGTTCACAAAACTTAACATAAATAAACCTTCCATGTAGGAACAAGGAACCGAACCGGTCAAACAAATAAACCGGTTAAGAAGATTCACCGGTCAAGACAGTAAACCTACTAAGAACATTCGCACAAAGAAAGGAACGGCCAGAACTAAGAACCGGAAACACCAGACAGGCGATCAGCTAGAAAGCAAAGGAATAACCGGAAGCTGTCCGGTTAAACCAATCAAACCGGAAGCCATTCGGTTAAGTCAAATGACCGACCAGCATAAGAAGACACTTCGGGTATCTGTTGAGTATGATATCAAAGGAACACACTGAACATTTCCATATTCATACAAGTCTGAGGAAAGTTTTCAGGCTGCAGAAGACAGTCCTACAGGATCTTTCCACTTTCAGGATAAATCAGAGGCAATCTTCCAAGTACAGACAACTGTCTAACCAACAGTTACCACATTGAGTAAAAGACAAACCTAGCAGGTTTGTCTTACACACCGGAAGAACAGACTGCAAAGCCTGTAGAGTTGACCGCCAGGTCTGAAAAGATGACCGCAGGGTCTGTATCACTGAACCTCTGCTCAGCCAATCAAATTCAAGGAAGTGAAATATGACCGTTGGGATATTTCACCTATACAAGGAGCAGCTGAGAAAGAGTAAATGCGGGACACAAGAGATTTTAAGAGAGACACAACACAAGACAAGAGCGATAAGCAATCTACAAGTGATAAGAGTACTCTCTCTATAAAAAGCCTAAGTGCTAAAGTTGAAGTGTTTATTTTATAATTTCGGTGTAAATTGTAAGGGTGTTATCGAGCAGAAAATAAGCCTCGATCGGATTGTATTTGTAATCCTTAGTGAATATCCTTCTCGCGGTTTCGAGAGGAAGGAGTGAAGTAGGAGTTTTGTCTCCGAACATCCATAAAATCTGTCTTGTTATTTACTTTCTACCGGTTCCATTTTCTAACCGACCTGCACTAACTTACCTACACCGCTCTAACATACTTGACTCTATCCAAACCGAATCACCAGGCTACAAAAAACCGACCCATCAATTTTCAAACCTATATCCTCCAAAACCGGTTCCGCCTATCATACAAGTGTGCTGCTTCAACCTGAAACAAACCTCTTCCGTGCTTGAACCTAGTTCAAGGGTTTGTGACAGTTTGTGTAGTATTGAAACCCCAGTGTTCATCTCTAATAGGATTAATCACCACCCTTTGAGTGAGACCCGCTAACCGGCCCAACCCCAGTCCTCCAGCGGCGACCAAGATCCTAACACAATGTCATGTAACTATCGAAGGAAAGGATAAACATGATATCATGTACCAATCGAGTGAGAAAGTTTTTGGTTGAATCGTATAAAAACGATATCATGTACCTATCTAAAGATATGGTTTTGGTTGAATCATATAAAAACAATATCATGTACCTATGGAGAGATATGGATTTGGTTAAATCGTATAAAACCGATTTCATGTACCTATGGAGAGATAGGTTTTTGGTCAATTTTTATAAAAACGAAGTCATGTACCTATCAATAGATAAAGTTTTTGGTTGAATCGTATAAAAACGATTATGTACCTATCAATAGATAAAGTTTTTGGTTGAATCGTATAAAAACAATGTCAAATACTTATCAAAATGTAGTATTTTTTTATCAAATCGTATAAATTTTTTATCATGTACCTATCTAGTGATAGAGTTTTTGGTTAAGTCTTAAAAAATGTTGTCATGTAAGTAATTAAAGAGAGAGTTTTTGGTTGACTCATATAAACATAATGTCATGTACCTACCGAGAGATAGGGTTTTTGGTTGAATCGTATAAAAATGATGGCATGAACCTATCGAGAGATAAAGTTTTTGGTTGAATCATATAAAAACAATATCATGTACGTATATCAAGATATGGTTTTGGTTGAATCATTTAAAAATTATATCATGTACATATCGAGAGATATGGATTTGGTTAAATCGTATAAAAACGATGTCATGTACATATGGAGAGATATGTTTTTTGTTTAATAATATAAACACCATGTCATGTACCTATCGAGTGATAGTTTTTTGGTAGATTAATATAACAACGATCTCAAATACCTATCAATAAATAATGTTTTTAGTCTAATCATATAAAAACAATGTCAAATACTTATGAAAATATAGGATTTTTTATCAAATCGTATATATTTTTTATCACGTACCTATCTAGTGATAGAGTTTTTGGTTTAATCTTAAAAAATGTTTTCATGTAACTAATTAAAGAATGGGTTTTGGGTTGATTCATATAAACATAATGTCATGTACCTATCGAGAGATAAGATTTTTGGTTGAATCGTATAAAAATGATGGCATGAACCTATCGAGAGATAAAGTTTTTGGTTGAATCATATAAAAATGATGTCATGTACCTATGAAGGGATACGGTTTTTTGTTTAATTGTATTTAAAGAAATTCATGTACCTATCAAGAGATAAAGTTTTTTTATGAATTATATAAAAAAAATGTCAAGTAACTATCGAAGGAAAGGATTTTTAGTTGATTCATATATACATGATGTCATGTACCTATCGAGAGATAATGTTTTTGGTTGAATCGTATAAAAACGATATCATGTACCTATCTCAAGATATGGTTTTGGTTGAATCGTATAAAAATTATATCATGTAACTATCGAGAGATATGGATTTGGTTGAATCGAATAAAAACGATATCATGTACCTATGGAGAGATAGGTTTTTTGTTTAATTATATAAACACCATGTCATGTACTTATCGAGAGATAAGTTTTTGATAGATTCATATAAAAATAATGTTATGTACCTATCAATAGATAAAGTGTTTAGTTGAATCGTTTAAAAACAATGTCAAATACTTATCAAAATATAGGATTTTTGGGCAAATAGTATAAAAATGTTGTCATGTACCTAATAAAAGAAAGGGTTTTTGGTTGATTCATATAAACATGATGTCATGTATCTATCGAGAGATAGGGTTTTCGGTTGAATCGCATAAAAATGTTGGCACGTACGTATCGAGAGATAATGTTTTTGGTTGAATCATATAAAAATGATGTAATGTACCTATGGACGGATAGGGTTTTTGGTTGAATTGTATTAAAAGAAAGTCATGTACCTATCAAGCGATAGAGTTTTTGGTTGAATCTAATAAAAACAATGTCATGTAACTATCGAAGGAAAGGATTGTTAGTTTATTCATGTAAACATGATATAATGTACATATCGAAAGATAATGTTTTTGTTTGAATCATATAAAAACGATATCATGTACCTATCTAAAGATATGGATTTGGTTGAATCGTATAAAAACTATATATTGTACCTATCGAGAGATATGGATTTGGTTAAATCATATAAAACCGATTTCATATACCTATGGAGAGATAAGTTTTTTGTTTAATTATATAAACACTATGTCATGTACCTATCGAGAGATGGGTTTTTGGTAGATTCATATAAAAACGATGTCATGTACCTATCAATAGATAAAGTTTTTGGTTGAATCGTATAAAAACAATGTCAAATACTTCTCAAAATATAGGATTTTTTTATCAAATCGTATAAATTTTTTATCATGTACCTATCGAGAGATATGGATTTGGTTAAATCATATAAAACCGATTTCATGTACCTATGGAGAGATAGGTTTTTTGTTTAATTATATAAACACCATGTCATGTACCTATCGAGAGATAAGTTTTAGGTAGATTCATATAAAAACGATTATGTACCTATCAATAGATAAAGTTTTTGGTTGAATCGTATAAAAACAATGTCAAATACTTGTCAAAATATAGGATTTTTTTATCAAATCGTATAAATTTTTTATCATGTACCTATCGAGTGATAGAGTTTTTGTTTAAGTCTTAAAAAATGTTGTCATGTAACTAATTAAAGAAAGGGTTTTTGGTTGATTCATATAAACATAATGTCATGTACCTATCGAGAGATAGGGTTTTTGGTTGAAGCGTATAAAAATGATGCTTGAACCTATCGAGAGATAAATTTTTTGGTTGAATCATTTAAAAACAAAGTCATGTACCTATGGAGGTATAGGGTTTTTGGTTAAATTGTATTAAAAGAAAGTCATGTAGCTAATAAGAGGTAGAGTTTTTGGTTGAATCATATAAAAACAATGTCATGTAACTATCGAAGGAAAGGATAAACATGATGTCATGTACCAATCGAGTGAGAAAGTTTTTGGTTGAATCGTATAAAAATGATATCATGTACCTATCTAAAGATATGGTTTTGGTTGAATCATATAAAAACTATATCATGTACCTATGGAGAGATATGGATTTGGTTAAATCGTATAAAACCGATTTCATGTACCTATAGAGAGATAAGTTTTTGGTAAATTTTTATAAAAACGATGTCATGTACCTATCAATAGATAATGTTTTTGGTTGAATCGTATAAAAACGATTATGTACCTATCAATAGATAAAGTTTTTGGTTGAATCGTATAAAAACAATGTCAAATACTTATCAAAATGTAGTATTTTTTATCATGTACCTATCTAGTGATAGAGTTTTTGGTTAAGTCTTAAAAAATGTTGTCATGTAAGTAATTAAAGAGAGAGTTTTTGGTTGATTCATATAAACATAATGTCATGTACCTACCGAGAGATAGGGTTTTTGGTTGAATCGTATAAAAATGATGGCATGAACCTATCGAGAGATAAAGTTTTTGGTTGAATCATATGAAAACGATGTCATGTACCTATGAAGGGATAAGGTTTTTGGTTTAATTGTATTTAAAGAAAGTCATGTACCTATCAAAAGATGGAGTTTTTTGTTGAATCATATAAAAAAATGTCAAGTAACTATCGAAGGAAAGGATTTAGAGTTGATTCATATATACATGATGTCATGTACCAACGAGAGATAATGTTTTTGGTTGAATCATATAAAAACAATATCATGTACGTATCTCAAGATATGGTTTTGGTTGAATCATTTAAAAATTATGTCATGTACATATCGAGAGATATGGATTTGGTTAAATCGTATAAAAATGATGTCATGTACATATGGAGAGATATGTTTTTTGTTTAATAATATAAACACCATGTCATGTACCTATCGAGTGATAGTTTTTTGGTAGATTAATATAACAACGATCTCAAATACCTATCAATAAATAATGTTTTTAGTCTAATCATATAAAAACAATGTCAAATACTTATGAAAATATAGGATTTTTTATCAAATCGTATATATTTTTTATCACGTACCTATCTAGTGATAGAGTTTTTGGTTAAATCTTAAAAAATGTTTTCATTTAACTAATTAAAAAAAGGGTTTTTGGTTGATTCATATAAACATAATGTCATGTACCTATCGAGAGATAGGATTTTTGGTTGAATCGTATAAAAATGATGGCATGAACCTATCGAGAGATAAAGTTTTTGATTGAATCATATAAAAATGATGTCATGTACCTATGAAGGGATACGGTTTTTGTTTAATTGTATTTAAAGAAAGTCATGTACCTATCAAGAGATAAAGTTTTTTTTTGAATTATATAAAAAAAATGTCAAGTAACTATCGAAGGAAAGGATTTTTAGTTGATTCATATATACATGATGTCATGTACCTATCGAGAGATAATGTTTTTGGTTGAATCGTATAAAAACGATATCATGTACCTATCTAAAGATATGGTTTTGGTTGAATCGTATAAAAACTATATATTGTACCTATCGAGAGATATGGATTTGGTTAAATCGTATAAAACCGATTTCATGTAGCTATAGAGAGATAAGTTTTTTGTTTAATTATATAAACACCATGTCATGTACCTATCGAGAGATAGGTTTTTGGTAGATTCATATAAAAACGATGTCATGTACCTATCAATAGATAAAGTTTTTGGTTGAATCGTATAAAAACAATGTCAAATACTTGTCAAAATATAGGATTTTTTTATCAAATCGTATAAATTTTTTATCATGTACCTATCGAGTGATAGAGTTTTTGTTTAAGTCTTAAAAAATGTTGTCATGTAACTAATTAAAGAAAGGGTTTTTGGTTGATTCATATAAACATAATGTCATGTACCTATCGAGAGATAGGGTTTTTGGTTGAAGCGTATAAAAATGATGCTTGAACCTATCGAGAGATAAATTTTTTGGTTGAATCATATAAAAACAAAGTCATGTACCTATGGAGGTATAGGGTTTTTGGTTGAATTGTATTAAAAGAAAGTCATGTAGCTAACAAGAGATAGAGTTTTTGGTTGAATCATATAAAAACAATATCATGTAACTATCGAAGGAAAGGATAAACATGATGTCATGTACCAATCGAGTGAGAAAGTTTTTGGTTGAATCGTATAAAAATGATATCATGTACCTATCTAAAGATATGGTTTTGGTTGAATCATATAAAAACTATATCATGTACCTATGGAGAGATATGGATTTGGTTAAATCGTATAAAACCGATTTCATGTACCTATAGAGAGATAGGTTTTTGGTAAATTTTTATAAAAACGATGTCATGTACCTATCAATAGATAAAGTTTTTGGTTGAATCGTATAAAACGATTATGTACCTATCAATAGATAAAGTTTTTGGTTGAATCGTATAAAAACAATGTCAAATACTTATCAAAATGTAGTATTTTTTTATCATGTACCTATCTAGTGATAGAGTTTTTGGTTAAGTCTTAAAAAATGTTGTCATGTAAGTAATTAAAGAGAGAGTTTTTGGTTGATTCATATAAACATAATGTCATGTACCTACCGAGAGATAGGGTTTTTGGTTGAATCGTATAAAAATGATGGCATGAACCTATCGAGAGATAAAGTTTTTGGTTGAATCATATGAAAACAATGTCATGTACCTATGAAGGGATAAGGTTTTTGGTTTAATTGTATTTAAAGAAAGTCATGTACCTATCAAAAGATGGAGTTTTTTGTTGAATCATATAAAAAAATGTCAAGTAACTATCGAAGGAAAGGATTTAGAATTGATTCATATATACATGATGTCATGTACCAACGAGAGATAATGTTTTTGGTTGAATCATATAAAAACAATATCATGTACGTATCTCAAGATATGGTTTTGGTTGAATCATTTAAAAATTATATCATGTACATATCGAGAGATATGGATTTGTTTAAATCGTATAAAAATGATGTCATGTACATATGGAGATATATGTTTTTTGTTTAATAATATAAACACCATGTCATGTACCTATCGAGTGATAGTTTTTTGGTAGATTAATATAAAAACGATCTCAAATACCTATCAATAAATAATGTTTTTAGTCTAATCATATAAAAACAATGTCAAATACTTATGAAAATATAGGATTTTTTATCAAATCGTATATATTTTTTATCACGTACCTATCTAGTGATAGAGTTTTTGGTTAAATCTTAAAAAATGTTTTCATGTAACTAATTAAAGAAAGGGTTTTTGGTTGATTCATATAAACATAATGTCATGTACCTATCGAGAGATAGGATTTTTGGTTGAATCGTATAAAAATGATGGCATGAACCTATCGAGAGATAAAGTTTTTGGTTGAATCATATAAAAATGATGTCATGTACCTATGAAGGGATACGGTTTTTTGTTTAATTGTATTTAAAGAAAGTCATGTACCTATCAAGAGATAAAGTTTTTTTTTGAATTATTTAAAAAAAATGTCAAGTAACTATCGAAGGAAAGGATTTTTAGTTGATTCATATATACATGATGTCATGTACCTATCGAGTGATAGAGTTTTTGTTTAAGTCTTAAAAAATGTTGTAATGTAACTAATTAAAGAAAGGGTTTTTGGTTGATTCATATAAACATAATGTCATGTACCTATCGAGAGATAGGGTTTTTGGTTGAAGCGTATAAAAATGATGCTTGAACCTATCGAGAAATAAATTTTTTGGTTGAATCATATAAAAACAAAGTCATGTACCTATGGAGGTATAGGGTTTTTGGTTGAATTGTATTAAAAGAAAGTCATGTAGCTAATAAGAGATAGAGTTTTTGGTTGAATCATATAAAAACAATGTCATGTAACTATCGAAGGAAAGCATAAACATGATGTCATGTACCAATCGAGTGAGAAAGTTTTTGGTTGAATCGTATAAAAATGATATCATGTACCTATCTAAAGATATGGTTTTGGTTGAATCATATACAAACTATATCATGTACCTATGGAGAGATATGGATTTGGTTAAATCGTATAAAACCGATTTCATGTACCTATAGAGAGATAAGTTTTTGGTAAATTTTTATAAAAACGATGTAATGTACCTATCAATAGATAATGTTTTTGGTTGAATCGTATAAAAACGATTATGTACCTATCAATAGATAAAGTTTTTGGTTGAATCGTATAAAAACAATGTCAAATACTTATCAAAATGTAGTATTTTTTTATCATGTACCTATCTAGTGATAGAGTTTTTGGTTAAGTCTTAAAAAATGTTGTCATGTACGTAATTAAAGAGAGAGTTTTTGATTGATTCATATAAACATAATGTCATGTACCTACCGAGAGATGGGGTTTTTGGTTGAATCGTATAAAAATGATGGCATGAACCTATCGAGAGATAAAGTTTTTGGTTGAATCATATGAAAACGATGTCATGTACCTATGAAGGGATAATGTTTTTGGTTTAATTGTATTTAAAGAAAGTCATGTACCTATCAAAAGATGGAGTTTTTTGTTGAATCATATAAAAAAATGTCAAGTAACTATCGAAGGAAAGGATTTAGAGTTGATTCATATATACATGATGTCATGTACCAACGAGAGATAATGTTTTTGGTTGAATCATATAAAAACAATATCATGTACGTATCTCAAGATATGGTTTTGGTTGAATCATTTAAAAATTATGTCATGTACATATCGAGAGATATGGATTTGGTTAAATCGTATAAAAATGATGTCATGTACATATGGAGAGATATGTTTTTTGTTTAATAATATAAACACCATGTCATGTACCTATCGAGTGATAGTTTTTTGGTAGATTAATATAACAACGATCTCAAATACCTATCAATAAATAATGTTTTTAGTCTAATCATATAAAAACAATGTCAAATACTTATGAAAATATAGGATTTTTTTATCAAATCGTATATATTTTTTATCACGTACCTATCTAGTGATAGAGTTTTTGGTTAAATCTTAAAAAATGTTTTCATTTAACTAATTAAAAAAAGGGTTTTTGGTTGATTCATATAAACATAATGTCATGTACCTATCGAGAGATAGGATTTTTGGTTGAATCGTATAAAAATGATGGCATGAACCTATCGAGAGATAAAGTTTTTGATTGAATCATATAAAAATGATGTCATGTACCTATGAAGGGATACGGTTTTTTGTTTAATTGTATTTAAAGAAAGTCATGTACCTATCAAGAGATAAAGTTTTTTTTTGAATTATATAAAAAAAATGTCAAGTAACTATCGAAGGAAAGGATTTTTAGTTGATTCATATATACATGATATCATGTACCTATCGAGAGATAATGTTTTTGGTTGAATCGTATAAAAACGATATCATGTACCTATCTAAAGATATGGTTTTGGTTGAATCGTATAAAAACTATATATTGTACCTATCGAGAGATATGGATTTGGTTAAATCGTATAAAACCGATTTCATGTAGCTATAGAGAGATAAGTTTTTTGTTTAATTATATAAACACCATGTCATGTACCTATCGAGAGATAGGTTTTTGGTAGATTCATATAAAAACGATGTCATGTACCTATCAATAGATAAAGTTTTTGGTTGAATCGTATAAAAACAATGTCAAATACTTGTCAAAATATAGGATTTTTTTATCAAATCGTATAAATTTTTTATCATGTACCTATCGAGTGATAGAGTTTTTGTTTAAGTCTTAAAAAATGTTGTCATGTAACTAATTAAAGAAAGGGTTTTTGGTTGATTCATATAAACATAATGTCATGTACCTATCGAGAGATAGGGTTTTTGGTTGAAGCGTATAAAAATGATGCTTGAACCTATCGAGAGATAAATTTTTTGGTTGAATCATATAAAAACAAAGTCATGTACCTATGGAGGTATAGGGTTTTTGGTTGAATTGTATTAAAAGAAAGTCATGTAGCTAACAAGAGATAGAGTTTTTGGTTGAATCATATAAAAACAATATCATGTAACTATCGAAGGAAAGGATAAACATGATGTCATGTACCAATCGAGTGAGAAAGTTTTTGGTTGAATCGTATAAAAATGATATCATGTACCTATCTAAAGATATGGTTTTGGTTGAATCATATAAAAACTATATCATGTACCTATGGAGAGATATGGATTTGGTTAAATCGTATAAAACCGATTTGATGTACCTATAGAGAGATAGGTTTTTGGTAAATTTTTATAAAAACGATGTCATGTACCTATCAATAGATAAAGTTTTTGGTTGAATCGTATAAAACGATTATGTACCTATCAATAGATAAAGTTTTTGGTTAAATCGTATAAAAACAATGTCAAATACTTATCAAAATGTAGTATTTTTTTATCATGTACCTATCTAGTGATAGAGTTTTTGGTTAAGTCTTAAAAAATGTTGTCATGTAAGTAATTAAAGAGAGAGTTTTTGGTTGATTCATATAAACATAATGTCATGTACCTACCGAGAGATAGGGTTTTTGGTTGAATCGTATAAAAATTATGGCATGAACCTATCGAGAGATAAAGTTTTTGGTTGAATCATATGAAAACAATGTCATGTACCTATGAAGGGATAAGGTTTTTGGTTTAATTGTATTTAAAGAAAGTCATGTACCTATCAAAAGATGGAGTTTTTTGTTGAATCATATAAAAAAATGTCAAGTAACTATCGAAGGAAAGGATTTAGAATTGATTCATATATACATGATGTCATGTACCAACGAGAGATAATGTTTTTGGTTGAATCATATAAAAACAATATCATGTACGTATCTCAAGATATGGTTTTGGTTGAATCATTTAAAAATTATATCATGTACATATCGAGAGATATGGATTTGTTTAAATCGTATAAAAATGATGTCATGTACATATGGAGATATATGTTTTTTGTTTAATAATATAAACACCATGTCATGTACCTATCGAGTGATAGTTTTTTGGTAGATTAATATAACAACGATCTCAAATACCTATCAATAAATAATGTTTTTAGTCTAATCATATAAAAACAATGTCAAATACTTATGAAAATATAGGATTTTTTATCAAATCGTATATATTTTTTATCACGTACCTATCTAGTGATAGAGTTTTTGGTTAAATCTTAAAAAATGTTTTCATGTAACTAATTAAAGAAAGGGTTTTTGGTTGATTCATATAAACATAATGTCATGTACCTATCGAGAGATAGGATTTTTGGTTGAATCGTATAAAAATGATGGCATGAACCTATCGAGAGATAATGTTTTTGGTTGAATCATATAAAAATGATGTCATGTACCTATGAAGGGATACGGTTTTTTGTTTAATTGTATTTAAAGAAAGTCATGTACCTATCAAGAGATAAAGTTTTTTTTTGAATTATTTAAAAAAAATGTCAAGTAACTATCGAAGGAAAGGATTTTTAGTTGATTCATATATACATGATGTCATGTACCTATCGAGTGATAGAGTTTTTGTTTAAGTCTTAAAAAATGTTGTCATGTAACTAATTAAAGAAAGGGTTTTTGGTTGATTCATATAAACATAATGTCATGTACCTATCGAGAGATAGGGTTTTTGGTTGAAGCGTATAAAAATGATGCTTGAACCTATCGAGAAATAAATTTTTTGGTTGAATCATATAAAAACAAAGTCATGTACCTATGGAGGTATAGGGTTTTTGGTTGAATTGTATTAAAAGAAAGTCATGTAGCTAATAAGAGATAGAGTTTTTGGTTGAATCATATAAAAACAATGTCATGTAACTATCGAAGGAAAGCATAAACATGATGTCATGTACCAATCGAGTGAGAAAGTTTTTGGTTGAATCGTATAAAAATGATATCATGTACCTATCTAAAGATATGGTTTTGGTTGAATCATATAAAAACTATATCATGTACCTATGGAGAGATATGGATTTGGTTAAATCGTATAAAACCGATTTCATGTACCTATAGAGAGATAAGTTTTTGGTAAATTTTTATAAAAACGATGTAATGTACCTATCAATAGATAATGTTTTTGGTTGAATCGTATAAAAACGATTATGTACCTATCAATAGATAAAGTTTTTGGTTGAATCGTATAAAAACAATGTCAAATACTTATCAAAATGTAGTATTTTTTTATCATGTACCTATCTAGTGATAGAGTTTTTGGTTAAGTCTTAAAAAATGTTGTCATGTAAGTAATTAAAGAGAGAGTTTTTGGTTGATTCATATAAACATAATGTCATGTACCTACCGAGAGATAGGGTTTTTGGTTGAATCGTATAAAAATGATGGCATGAACCTATCGAGAGATAAAGTTTTTGGTTGAATCATATGAAAACAATGTCATGTACCTATGAAGGGATAAGGTTTTTGGTTTAATTGTATTTAAAGAAAGTCATGTACCTATCAAAAGATGGAGTTTTTTGTTGAATCATATAAAAAAATGTCAAGTAACTATCGAAGGAAAGGATTTAGAATTGATTCATATATACATGATGTCATGTACCAACGAGAGATAATGTTTTTGGTTGAATCATATAAAAACAATATCATGTACGTATCTCAAGATATGGTTTTGGTTGAATCATTTAAAAATTATATCATGTACATATCGAGAGATATGGATTTGTTTAAATCGTATAAAAATGATGTCATGTACATATGGAGATATATGTTTTTTGTTTAATAATATAAACACCATGTCATGTACCTATCGAGTGATAGTTTTTTGGTAGATTAATATAACAACGATCTCAAATAACTATCAATAAATAATGTTTTTAGTCTAATCATATAAAAACAATGTCAAATACTTATGAAAATATAGGATTTTTTATCAAATCGTATATATTTTTTATCACGTACCTATCTAGTGATAGAGTTTTTGGTTAAATCTTAAAAAATGTTTTCATTTAACTAATTAAAAAAAGGGTTTTTGGTTGATTCATATAAACATAATGTCATGTACCTATCGAGAGATAGGATTTTTGGTTGAATCGTATAAAAATGATGGCATGAACCTATCGAGAGATAAAGTTTTTGGTTGAATCATATAAAAATGATGTCATGTACCTATGAAGGGATACGGTTTTTTGTTTAATTGTATTTAAAGAAAGTCATGTACCTATCAAGAGATAAAGTTTTTTTTTGAATTATATAAAAAAAATGTCAAGTAACTATCGAAGGAAAGGATTTTTAGTTGATTCATATATACATGATGTCATGTACCTATCGAGAGATAATGTTTTTGGTTGAATCGTATAAAAACGATATCATGTACCTATCTAAAGATATGGTTTTGGTTGAATCGTATAAAAACTATATATTGTACCTATCGAGAGATATGGATTTGGTTAAATCGTATAAAACCGATTTCATGTAGCTATAGAGAGATAAGTTTTTTGTTTAATTATATAAACACCATGTCATGTACCTATCGAGAGATAGGTTATTGGTAGATTCATATAAAAACGATGTCATGTACCTATCAATAGATAAAGTTTTTGGTTGAATCGTGTAAAAACAATGTCAAATACTTGTCAAAATATAGGATTTTTTTATCAAATCGTATAAATTTTTTATCATGTACCTATCGAGTGATAGAGTTTTTGTTTAAGTCTTAAAAAATGTTGTCATGTAACTAATTAAAGAAAGGGTTTTTGGTTGATTCATATAAACATAATGTCATGTACCTATCGAGAGATAGGGTTTTTGGTTGAAGCGTATAAAAATGATGCTTGAACCTATCGAGAGATAAATTTTTTGGTTGAATCATATAAAAACAAAGTCATGTACCTATGGAGGTATAGGGTTTTTGGTTGAATTGTATTAAAAGAAAGTCATGTAGCTAACAAGAGATAGAGTTTTTGGTTGAATCATATAAAAACAATGTCATGTAACTATCGAAGGAAAGGATAAACATGATGTCATGTACCAATCGAGTGAGAAAGTTTTTGGTTGAATCGTATAAAAATGATATCATGTACCTATCTAAAGATATGGTTTTGGTTGAATCATATAAAAACTATATCATGTACCTATGGAGAGATATGGATTTGGTTAAATCGTATAAAACCGATTTCATGTACCTATAGAGAGATAGGTTTTTGGTAAATTTTTATAAAAACGATGTCATGTACCTATCAATAGATAAAGTTTTTGGTTGAATCGTATAAAACGATTATGTACCTATCAATAGATAAAGTTTTTGGTTGAATCGTATAAAAACAATGTCAAATACTTATCAAAATGTAGTATTTTTTTATCATGTACCTATCTAGTGATAGAGTTTTTGGTTAAGTCTTAAAAAATGTTGTCATGTAAGTAATTAAAGAGAGAGTTTTTGGTTGATTCATATAAACATAATGTCATGTACCTACCGAGAGATAGGGTTTTTGGTTGAATCGTATAAAAATGATGGCATGAACCTATCGAGAGATAAAGTTTTTGGTTGAATCATATGAAAACAATGTCATGTACCTATGAAGGGATAAGGTTTTTGGTTTAATTGTATTTAAAGAAAGTCATGTACCTATCAAAAGATGGAGTTTTTTGTTGAATCATATAAAAAAATGTCAAGTAACTATCGAAGGAAAGGATTTAGAATTGATTCATATATACATGATGTCATGTACCAACGAGAGATAATGTTTTTGGTTGAATCATATAAAAACAATATCATGTACGTATCTCAAGATATGGTTTTGGTTGAATCATTTAAAAATTATATCATGTACATATCGAGAGATATGGATTTGGTTAAATCGTATAAAAATGATGTCATGTACATATGGAGATATATGTTTTTTGTTTAATAATATAAACACCATGTCATGTACCTATCGAGTGATAGTTTTTTGGTAGATTAATATAACAACGATCTCAAATACCTATCAATAAATAATGTTTTTAGTCTAATCATATAAAAACAATGTCAAATACTTATGAAAATATAGGATTTTTTTATCAAATCGTATATATTTTTTATCACGTACCTATCTAGTGATAGAGTTTTTGGTTAAATCTTAAAAAATGTTTTCATGTAACTAATTAAAGAAAGGGTTTTTGGTTGATTCATATAAACATAATGTCATGTACCTATCGAGAGATAGGATTTTTGGTTGAATCGTATAAAAATGATGGCATGAACCTATCGAGAGATAAAGTTTTTGGTTGAATCATATAAAAATGATGTCATGTACCTATGAAGGGATACGGTTTTTTGTTTAATTGTATTTAAAGAAAGTCATGTACCTATCAAGAGATAAAGTTTTTTTTTGAATTATATAAAAAAAATGTAAAGTAACTATCGAAGGAAAGGATTTTTAGTTGATTCATATATACATGATGTCATGTACCTATCGAGTGATAGAGTTTTTGTTTAAGTCTTAAAAAATGTTGTCATGTAACTAATTAAAGAAAGGGTTTTTGGTTGATTCATATAAACATAATGTCATGTACCTATCGAGAGATAGGGTTTTTGGTTGAAGCGTATAAAAATGATGCTTGAACCTATCGAGAGATAAATTTTTTGGTTGAATCATATAAAAACAAAGTCATGTACCTATGGAGGTATAGGGTTTTTGGTTGAATTGTATTAAAAGAAAGTCATGTAGCTAACAAGAGATAGAGTTTTTGGTTGAATCATATAAAAACAATGTCATGTAACTATCGAAGGAAAGCATAAACATGATGTCATGTACCAATCGAGTGAGAAAGTTTTTGGTTGAATCGTATAAAAATGATATCATGTACCTATCTAAAGATATGGTTTTGGTTGAATCATATAAAAACTATATCATGTACCTATGGAGAGATATGGATTTGGTTAAATCGTATAAAACCGATTTCATGTACCTATAGAGAGATAAGTTTTTGGTAAATTTTTATAAAAACGATGTCATGTACCTATCAATAGATAATGTTTTTGGTTGAATCGTATAAAAACAATGTCAAATACTTATCAAAATATAGGATTTTTATCAAATCGTATAAATTTTTTATCATGTACCTATCGAGAGATATGGATTTGGTTAAATCATATAAAACCGATTTCATGTACCTATGGAGAGATATGTTTTTTGTTTAATTATATAAACACCATGTCATGTACCTATCGAGAGATAAGTTTTAGGTAGTTTCATATAAAAATGATTATGTACCTATCGAGAGATAAGTTTTAGGTAGTTTCATATAAAAATGATTATGTACCTATCAATAGATAAAGTTTTTGGTTGAATCGTATAAAAACAATGTCAAATACTTATCAAAATGTAGTATTTTATTATCAAATCGTATAAATTTTTTATCATGTACCTATCGAGTTATAGAGTTTTTGGTTAAGTCTTAAAAAATGTTGTCATGTAATTAATTAAAGAAAGAATTTTTGGTTGATTCATATAAACATAATGTCATGTACCTATCGAGAGATAATGTTTTTGGTTGAATCGTATAAAAATGATGGCATGAACCTATCGAGAGGTAATGTTTTTGGTTGAATCATATGAAAACAATGTCATGTACCTATGAAGGGATAGGGTTTTTGGTTTAATTGTATTTAAAGAAAGTCATGTACCTATCAAGAGATAGAGTTTTTTATTGAATCATATAAAAAATGTTAAGTAACTATCGAAGGAAAGTATTTAGAGTTGATTCATATATACTTGATGTCATGTACCTATCGAGAGATAATGTTTTTGGTTGAATCATATAAAAACAATATCATGTACATATCTCAAGATATGGTTTTGGATGAATCGTATAAAAACTATATCATGTACCTATCGAGAGATATGGATTTGGTTAAATCATATAAAACCGATTTCATGTACCTATGGAGAGATAGGTTTTTTGTTTATTTATATAAACACCATGTCATGTACCTATCGAGAGATAAGTTTTAGGTAGATTCATATAAAAACGATTATGTACCTATCAATAGATAAAGGGTTTTTGGTTGATTCATATAAACATAATGTCATGTACCTATCGAGAGATAGGGTTTTTGGTTGAATCGTATATAAATGATGGCATGAACCTATCGAGAGATAAAGTTTTTGGTTGAATCATATAAAAAAGACGTCATGTACCTATGAAGGGATAAGGTTTTTGATTGAATTGTATTTAAAGAAAGTCTTGTACCTATCAAGAGATAGAGTTTTTCATTGAATCATATAAAAACAATGTCATGTAACTATCGAAGGAAAGGATTTTTAGATTATTCATATAAACATGATATCATGTACCTATCGAGAGATAAAGTTTTTGATTGAATTGTATAAAAACGATATCATGTACCTATCACAAGATATGGTTTTGGTTGAATCGTATAAAAATTATATCATGTACCTCTCGAGAGATATGGATTTGGTTAAATTGTATAAAAACAATGTCATGTTCCTATGGAGAAATAGGTTTTTTGTTTAATTATACGAACACCATGTCATGTAACTATCGAGAAATAGGTTTTTGGTAGATTCATATATCAACGATGTCTTATCAATAGATAATGTTTTTGGTTGAATCGTATAAAAACAATGTAAAATACTTATCAAAATGTAGGATTTTTTTATCAAATCGTATAAAACTTTTATCATGTATGTTAGGATCTAGGTAGCCGCTGGAGGACCGGGGGTTGGACCGGTTAGAGGTTCTCACTCGAAGGGTGGTGGTTAATCCGGTTAGAGATTAACACCGGGGTTTCAATACTACACAACCTGTCACAAACCCTTGAACTAGGTTCAAGCGCGGAAGAGGTTTGCTTTCAGGTTGAAGCAGCACACTTGTTTGATGGACAAGGCCGGTTTCGGATGATGGAGTTTTGAAAATGGTGGGTCGGTTTTGGTAATCTGGAAATTCGGTATGGATAGTATAGAGTCGGTTTAGAGCGGTGTAGTTGAGTTAATCGGTTAGACAATAGAGACGGAAGAAAGTAAATAACAAGATAGATTTTATGGATGTTCAGAGATAAAACTCCTACGTCACCCCTTCCTCTCGAAACCGCGAGAAGGATATTCACTAAGGAATACAAGTACAATCCGATCGAGACTTATTTCCTGCTCGATAACACTCTTACAATTTACACCGAAACTGTAAAACACACTTGTAGTAAATACTCTTAGCGTTTCACTTATCCCACTGTGTGTCCCGCATTTACTATTCTTCAACTGCCCCTTTTATAGGTGAAATATGCCAACGGTCATATTTCACTACGTTGAATCTGATTGGCTGAGCAGAGGTGCAGTAATTCAGTGTTTCAGAGATTCAGACCTGCGGTCGTTTCCTCAGACCTGATGGTCAACCTCAGACCTGGCATTCTGTCTCAGACCTGGCGGTCTGTTCTTCCGGTATGTAAGACAAACCTGCCGGGTTAGTCTTTTACTTGATGTAGGCACTGTCTGTTGGACAGTTGTCTGTACTTGGAAGATCTTCTTTTTGACATATCCCGAAGTGGAAAGATCCGGTAGTACTGTCTTCTGCAGCCTACAGTCTTTCCTCAGACTTGCATGGATATGGAAGTGTTCAGTCTGTTCCTTTGGTATCATTCTCAACAGATACCCGAATTGTCTTCTTGTACTGGTCGGCCACTTGACTTAACCCGATCGCTTCCGGTATGGGTGATATAACCGGACTTCTTCTGGTTATTCCTTTGCCTTGTGGCTGATCGGCTGTGTGATGATTCCGGTTTTAAGCTTTGGCCGATCTTTTCTTTGTGCGGTCGTGTTCCGAGTATTCTTGGTTGGTTTAGTAGCTTGACCGGCTAGTTTTCTTAGCCGGTTCTTTTGTTTATCCTGTCCGGTTCCTTGTTCCTGCATGGAAAGTTAATTTAAGTTAGGTTTATTTGAACCGGTCTGATTTTATCTAACAATGTACCTATCTAGTGATAGAGTTTTTGGTTAAATCTTAAAAAATGTTGTCATGTAACTAATTAAAGAAAGGGTTTTTGGTTGATTCATATAAACATAATGTCATGTACCTATCGAGAGATATGGTTTTTGGTTGAATCATATAAAAATGATGGCATGAACCTATCGAGAGATAAAGTTTATGTTGAATCATATAAAAACGATGTCATATACATATGAAGGGATAGGGTTTTCGGTTGAATTGTATTTGAATAAAGTCATGTACCTATCAAGAGATAAAGTTTTTGTTTGAATTATATAAAAATAATGTCAAGTAACTATCGAAGGAAAGGATTTTTAGTTAATTTATATAAACATGATGTCATGTACCTATCGAGAGATAATATTTTTGGTTGAATCTTATAAAAACGATATCATGTACCTATCTCAAGATATGGTTTTGGTTGAATCATATAAAAATTATATCATGTACCTATCGAGAGATATGGATTTGGTTAAATCATATAAAACCGATTTCATGTACATATGGAGAGATAGGTTTTTGGTTTAATTATATAAACACCATGTCATGTACCTATCGAGAGATAAGTTTTAGGTAGATTCATATAAAAACGATTATGTACCTATCAATAGATAAAGTTTTTGGTTGAATCGTATAAAAATAATGTCAAATACTTATCAAAATGTAGTATTTTTTATCAAATCGTATAAATTTTTTATCATGTACCTATCGAGTGATAGAGTTTTTGGCTAAATCTAAAAAAATGTTGTCATGTAACTAATTAGAGAAAGGGTTTTTGGTTGATTCATATAAACATAATGTCATGTACCTATCGAGAGATATGGTTTTTGGTTGAATCATATAAAAATGATGGCATGAACCTATCGAGAGATAAAGTTTAAGTTGAATCATATAAAAACGATGTCATGTACATATGAAGGGATAGGGTTTTCGGTTGAATTGTATTTGAATAAAGTCATGTACCTATCAAGAGATAGAGTTTTTGGTTAAATCATATAAAAATAATGTCAAGTAACTATCGAATGAAAGGATTTTTAGTTTATTTTAATAAACATGATTTCATGTACCTATCGAGAGATAATGTTTTTGGTTGAATCGTATAAAAACGATATCATGTACCTATCTCAAGATATGGTTTTGGTTGAATCGTATAAAAACTACATCATGTACCTATCGAGAGATATGGATTTAGTTAAATCATATAAAACCGATTTCATGTACCTATGGAGAGATAGGTTTTTTGTTTAATTATATAAACACCATGTCATGTACATATCGAGAGATAAGTTTTAGGTAGATTCATATAAAAACGATTATGTACCTATAAATAGATAAAGTTTTTGGTTGAATCGTATAAAAACAATGTCAAATACTTATCAAAATGTAGTATTTTTTTATCAAATCGTATAAATTTTTTATCATGTACCTATCGAGTGATAGAGTTTTTGGCTAAATCTAAAAAAATGTTGTCATGTAACTAATTAGAGAAAGGGTTTTTGGTTGATTCATATAAACATAATGTCATGTACCTATCGAGAGATATGGTTTTTGGTTAAATCATATAAAAATGATGGCATGAACCTATCGAGAGATAAAGTTTATGTTGAATCATATAAAAATGATGTCATGTACATAGGAAGGAATAGGGTTTTCGGATGAATTGTATTTGAATAAAGTTAAGTACCTATCAAGAGATAGAGTTTTTGGTTGAATCATATAAAAATAATGTCAATTAACCATGGAAGGAAAGGATTTTTAGTTTATTTATATAAACATGATGTCATGTACCTATCGAGAGATAATGTTTTTGGTTGAATCGTATAAAAACGATATCATGTACCTATCTCAAGATGTGGTTTTGGTTGAATCGTATAAAAACGATATCATGTACCTATCTCAAGATATGGTTTTGGTTGAATCGTATAAAAATTATATCATGTACCTATCGAGAGATATGGATTTGGTTAAATCATATAAAACCGATTTCATGTACCTATGGAGAGATAGGTTTTTTGTTTAATTATATAAACACCATGTCATGTACCTATCGAGAGATAAGTTTTAGGTAGATTCATATAAAAACGATTATGTACCTATCAATAGATAAAGCTTTTGGTTGAATCGTATAAAAACAATGTCAAATACTTATCAAAATATAGTATTTTTTTATCAAATCGTATAAATTTTTTATCATGTACCTATCTAGTGATAGAGTTTTTGGTTAAGTCTTAAAAAATGTTGTCATGTAACTAATTAAAGAAAGAGTTTTTGGTTGATTCATATAAACATAATGACATGTACCTATCGAGAGATAGGGTTTTCGGTTGAATTGTATAAAAATGATGGCATGAACCTATCGAGAGATAAAGTTTTTGGTTGAATCATATGAAAACGATGTCATGTATCTATGAAGGGATAGGGTTTTTGGTTTAATTGTATTTAAAGAAAGTCATGTACCTATCAAGAGATAGAGTTTTTTGTTGAATCATATAAAAAATGTCAAGTAACTATCGAAGGAAAGGATTTAGAGTTGATTCAAATATACATGATGTCATGTACCTATCGAGAGATAATGTTTTTGGTTGAATCATATAAAAGCGATATCATGTACGTATCTCAAGATATGGTTTTGGTTGAATCATTTAAAAGTTATATCATGTACATATCGAGAGATATGGATTTGGTTAAATCGTATAAAAACGATGTCATGTACATATGGAGAGATAGGTTTTTTGTTTAATAATATAAACACAATGTCATGTACCTATCGAGTGATAGTTTTTTGGTAGATTCATATAACAACGATCTCATATACCTATCAATAAATAATGTTTTTGGTCTAATCATATAAAAACAATGTCAAATACTTATCAAAATATAGGATTTTTATCAAATCGTATAAAATTGGTATCATGTACCTATCTAGTGATAGAGTTTTTCGTTAAATCTTAAAAAATGTTGTCATGTAACTAATTAATGAAAGTGTTTTTGGTTGATTCATATAAACATAATGTCATGTACCTATCGAGAGATAGGGTTTTTGGTTGAATCATATATAAATGATGGCATGAACCTATCGAGAGATAATGTTTTTGGTTGAATCATATAAAAAAGATGTCATGTACCTATGAAGGGATAGGGTTTTTTGTTGAATTGTATTTAAAGAAAGTCTTGTACCTATCAATAGATAAAATTTTTGGTTGAATCGTATAAAAACAATGTCATGTAACTATCGAAGAAAAGGATTTTTAGTTGATTCATATAAACATGATGTCATGTACCTATCGAGAGATAAAGTTTTTGGATGAATCGTATAAAAACGATATCATGTACCTATCTAAAGATATGGTTTTGGTTGAATCGTATAATAATTATATCATGTACATATCGAGAGATACGGATTTGGTTAAATCGTATAAAAACAATGTCATGTTCCTATGGAGAAATAGGTTTTTTGTTTAATTATATGAACACCATGTCATGTAACTATCGAGAAATAGGTTTTTAGTAGATTCATATATCAACGATGTCATATACCTATCAATAAATAATGTTTTTGGTTGAATCGTATAAAAACAATGTATAATACTTATCAAAATGTAGGATTTTTTTATCAAATCGTATAAAACTTATATCATGTACCTATCTAGTGATAGAGTTTTTGATTAAATCGTAAAAAATGTTGTCATGTAACTAATTAAAGAAATGGTTTTTGGTTGATTCATATAAACATAATGTCATGTACCTATCGAGAGATATGGTTTTTGGTTGAATCATATAAAAATAATGGCATGAACCTATCGAGAGATAAAGTTTATGTTTAATCTTATAAAAACGATGTCATGTACATATGAAGGGATAGGGTTTTCGGTTGAATTCTATTTGAATAAAGTCTTGTACCTATCAAGAGATAAAGTTTTTGGTTGAATCATATAAAAATAATGTCAAGTAACTATCGAAGGAAAGGATTTTTAGTTGATATATATAAACATGATGTCATGTACCTATCGAGAGATAATGTTTTTTGTTGAGTCGTATAAAAACGATATCATGTACCTATCTCAAGATATGGTTTTAGTTGAATCGTATATAAATTATATCATGTACCTATCGAGAGATATGGATTTGGTTAAATCATATAAAACCGATTTCATGTACCTATGGAGAGATAGGTTTTTTGTTTAATTATATAAACACCATGTCATGTACCTATCGAGAGATAAGTTTTAGGTAGATTCATATAAAAACGATTCTGTACCTATCAATAGATAAAGTTTTTGGTTGAATCGTGTAAAAACAATGCCAAATACTTATCAAAATGTAGTATTTTTTTATCAAATCGTATAAATTTTTTATCATGTACATATCGAGTGATAGAGTTTTTGGTTAAATCTTAAATTTTTTTGTCATTTAACTAATTAAAGAAAGGGTTTTTGGTTGATTCATATAAACATAATGTCATTTACCTATCGAGAGATATGGTTTTTGGTTGAATCATATAAAAATGATGGCATGATCCTATCGAGAGATAAAGTTTATGTTGAATCATATAAAAATGATGTCATGTACATATGAAGGGATAGGATTTTTGGTTGAATTGTATTTAAAGAAAGTCTTGTACCTATCAAGAGATAGAGCTTTTCGTTGAATCATATAAAAACAATGTCATGTAACTATCGAAGGAAATGATTTTTAGTTGATTCATATAAACATGATGTCATGTACCTATTGAGAGATAATGTTTTTGATTGAATCGTATAAAAACAATATCATGTACCTATCTCAAGATATGGTTTTGGTTGAATCGTATAAATATTATATCATGTACCTATCGAGAGATATGGATTTGGTTAAATCGTATAAAAACAATTTCATGTACCTATGGAGAGATAGGTTTTTTGTTTAATTATATAAACACCATGTCATGTACTTATCGAGAGATAGGTTTTTGGTGGATTCATATAAAAACGATGTCATATACCTATCAATATATAATGTTTTTAACAAGCTTGGTTTTATATAAAGCGTTTTCATTATTTTAACAAGTTCGGTTTTACATGAAGCGCTTCTTGTATTTGAACTAGTTCGATTTTATATGAAGTGCTTCCGGTATTTTAACCAGTTCGATTTTATATGAAGCGCTTCCGGTATTTTAACCAGTTCCACTTTTGTGAGGCATTTCCGGATCTTGATCAAATTCAGTATTTGATCAAGCATCCGAAATCCCTCTCCAGCGCATCAACTCTATCTGTTATTGGTAGTCGGACATAGCAGCTAAGCTAAACCTATAGAAGACGACCACATGCCAAACTAATTCAAACTTCATGTGATGTATGTTCCCAGTACACCATGATCCCTTAAAGAATATTCAGCTTACTACCATGATCTAGTATATTCACGATCAAACGCATATTCTTTGATGTACTACCCTGGCATACATCCAACCTAATAGTACACGTATCAGTTGAAGAAAATTTGTTCATTGAGGATTTATCTATTTAAGAAGAAGTTGGAGGACAATTTGCAACATTGGTCTCTCGCTCTAAGGCTCTTGCATTACTACTAATCTCTATTGCTTTCACGAGTCTTAAGCATTTCTGTGTGGAGTTTCTATCAAGCGCTCAAATTCTCAAGCTCTAAAAGTCTACAAGTTTACTAGATCATTAAGTTGTATTACATTCATGGTTATTTATGTATGAGATTCAGTAGTGTAAGTTAAACAGAGGTTGTTCTGTTTATTAAAGTGTGTTGTGGTAGGAGTTGAATAGCAGGCAGTGTTTAAGTCCTGTGTGTCTGACTAGGTTTGTGTAAGTTTTGTATTCAAACCAAATCTTCTATTGAATATCCTTCTCAAGGTTGAGAAAAAGGGGTGACATTAAAGAGTTTGCTCCAAAGATCCATAAACAAACTTTGTGTCTTGTGTTATTTACATTTCGAATCTTCCTACCCTTTATATGTCGCTTCAAGTCTAAAAAAACGTTCCGCACTTGACATTTTTCAAGAGTTTGTGAAACTTGCGAAGAATAGAAATATATGTAGTATTTTTTATCAAATCGTATAAATTTTTTATCATGTACCTATCGAGTTATAGAGTTTTTAGTTGATTCATATAAACATGATGTCATGTACCTATCGAGAGATAATGTTTTTGGTTGAATCGTATAAAAACGATATCATGTACCTATCTCAAGATGTGGTTTTGGTTGAATCGTATAAAAACGATATCATGTACCTATCTCAAGATATGGTTTTGGTTGAATCGTATAAAAATTATATCATGTACCTATCGAGAGATATGGATTTGGTTAAATCATATAAAACCGATTTCATGTACCTATGGAGAGATAGGTTTTTTGTTTAATTATATAAACACCATGTCATGTACCTATCGAGAGATAAGTTTTAGGTAGATTCATATAAAAACGATTATGTACCTATCAATAGATAAAGCTTTTGGTTGAATCGTATAAAAACAATGTCAAATACTTATCAAAATATAGTATTTTTTTATCAAATCGTATAAATTTTTTATCATGCACCTATCTAGTGATAGAGTTTTTGGTTAAGTCTTAAAAAATGTTGTCATGTAACTAATTAAAGAAAGAGTTTTTGGTTGATTCATATAAACATAATGACATGTACCTATCGAGAGATAGGGTTTTCGGTTGAATTGTATAAAAATGATGGCATGAACCTATCGAGAGATAAAGTTTTTGGTTGAATCATATGAAAACGATGTCATGTATCTATGAAGGGATAGGGTTTTTGGTTTAATTGTATTTAAAGAAAGTCATGTACCTATCAAGAGATAGAGTTTTTTGTTGAATCATATAAAAAATGTCAAGTAACTATCGAAGGAAAGGATTTAGAGTTGATTCAAATATACATGATGTCATGTACCTATCGAGAGATAATGTTTTTGGTTGAATCATATAAAAGCGATATCATGTACGTATCTCAAGATATGGTTTTGGTTGAATCATTTAAAAGTTATATCATGTACATATCGAGAGATATGGATTTGGTTAAATCGTATAAAAACGATGTCATGTACATATGGAGAGATAGGTTTTTTGTTTAATAATATAAACACAATGTCATGTACCTATCGAGTGATAGTTTTTTGGTAGATTCATATAACAACGATCTCATATACCTATCAATAAATAATGTTTTTGGTCTAATCATATAAAAACAATGTCAAATACTTATCAAAATATAGGATTTTTATCAAATCGTATAAAATTGGTATCATGTACCTATCTAGTGATAGAGTTTTTCGTTAAATCTTAAAAAATGTTGTCATGTAACTAATTAATGAAAGTGTTTTTGGTTGATTCATATAAACATAATGTCATGTACCTATCGAGAGATAGGGTTTTTGGTTGAATCATATATAAATGATGGCATGAACCTATCGAGAGATAATGTTTTTGGTTGAATCATATAAAAAAGATGTCATGTACCTATGAAGGGATAGGGTTTTTTGTTGAATTGTATTTAAAGAAAGTCTTGTACCTATCAATAGATAAAATTTTTGGTTGAATCGTATAAAAACAATGTCATGTAACTATCGAAGAAAAGGATTTTTAGTTGATTCATATAAACATGATGTCATGTACCTATCGAGAGATAATGTTTTTGGATGAATCGTATAAAAACGATATCATGTACCTATCTAAAGATATGGTTTTGGTTGAATCGTATAATAATTATATCATGTACATATCGAGAGATACGGATTTGGTTAAATCGTATAAAAACAATGTCATGTTCCTATGGAGAAATAGGTTTTTTGTTTAATTATATGAACACCATGTCATGTAACTATCGAGAAATAGGTTTTTAGTAGATTCATATATCAACGATGTCATATACCTATCAATAAATAATGTTTTTGGTTGAATCGTATAAAAACAATGTAATATACTTATCAAAATGTAGGATTTTTTTATCAAATCGTATAAAACTTATATCATGTACCTATCTAGTGATAGAGTTTTTGATTAAATCGTAAAAAATGTTGTCATGTAACTAATTAAAGAAAGGGTTTTTGGTTGATTCATATAAACATAATGTCATGTACCTATCGAGAGATATGGTTTTTGGTTGAATCATATAAAAATAATGGCATGAACCTATCGAGAGATAAAGTTTATGTTTAATCTTATAAAAACGATGTCATGTACATATGAAGGGATAGGGTTTTCGGTTGAATTGTATTTAAATAAAGTCTTGTACCTATCAAGAGATAAAGTTTTTGGTTGAATCATATAAAAATAATGTCAAGTAACTATCGAAGGAAAGGATTTTTAGTTGATATATATAAACATGATGTCATGTACCTATCGAGAGATAATGTTTTTTGTTGAGTCGTATAAAAACGATATCATGTACCTATCTCAAGATATGGTTTTAGTTGAATCGTATATAAATTATATCATGTACCTATCGAGAGATATGGATTTGGTTAAATCATATAAAACCGATTTCATGTACCTATGGAGAGATAGGTTTTTTGTTTAATTATATAAACACCATGTCATGTACCTATCGAGAGATAAGTTTTAGGTAGATTCATATAAAAACGATTCTGTACCTATCAATAGATAAAGTTTTTGGTTGAATCGTGTAAAAACAATGCCAAATACTTATCAAAATGTAGTATTTTTTTATCAAATCGTATAAATTTTTTATCATGTACATATCGAGTGATAGAGTTTTTGGTTAAATCTTAAATTTTTTTGTCATTTAACTAATTAAAGAAAGGGTTTTTGGTTGATTCATATAAACATAATGTCATTTACCTATCGAGAGATATGGTTTTTGGTTGAATCATATAAAAATGATGGCATGATCCTATCGAGAGATAAAGTTTATGTTGAATCATATAAAAATGATGTCATGTACATATGAAGGGATAGGATTTTTGGTTGAATTGTATTTAAAGAAAGTCTTGTACCTATCAAGAGATAGAGCTTTTCGTTGAATCATATAAAAACAATGTCATGTAACTATCGAAGGAAATGATTTTTAGTTGATTCATATAAACATGATGTCATGTACCTATTGAGAGATAATGTTTTTGATTGAATCGTATAAAAACAATATCATGTACCTATCTCAAGATATGGTTTTGGTTGAATCGTATAAATATTATATCATGTACCTATCGAGAGATATGGATTTGGTTAAATCGTATAAAAACAATTTCATGTACCTATGGAGAGATAGGTTTTTTGTTTAATTATATAAACACCATGTCATGTACTTATCGAGAGATAGGTTTTTGGTGGATTCATATAAAAACGATGTCATATACCTATCAATATATAATGTTTTTAACAAGCTTGGTTTTATATAAAGCGTTTTCATTATTTTAACAAGTTCGGTTTTACATGAAGCGCTTCTTGTATTTGAACTAGTTCGATTTTATATGAAGTGCTTCCGGTATTTTAACCAGTTCGATTTTATATGAAGCGCTTCCGGTATTTTAACCAGTTCCACTTTTGTGAGGCATTTCCGGATCTTGATCAAATTCAGTATTTGATCAAGCATCCGAAATCCCTCTCCAGCGCATCAACTCTATCTGTTATTGGTAGTCGGACATAGCAGCTAAGCTAAACCTATAGAAGACGACCACATGCCAAACTAATTCAAACTTCATGTGATGTATGTTCCCAGTACACCATGATCCCTTAAAGAATATTCAGCTTACTACCATGATCTAGTATATTCACGATCAAACGCATATTCTTTGATGTACTACCCTGGCATACATCCAACCTAATAGTACACGTGTCAGTTGAAGAAAATTTGTTCATTGAGGATTTATCTATTTAAGAAGAAGTTGGAGGACAATTTGCAACATTGGTCTCTCGCTCTAAGGCTCTTGCATTACTACTAATCTCTATTGCTTTCACGAGTCTTAAGCATTTCTGTGTGGAGTTTCTATCAAGCGCTCAAATTCTCAAGCTCTAAAAGTCTACAAGTTTACTAGATCATTAAGTTGTATTACATTCATGGTTATTTATGTATGAGATTCAGTAGTGTAAGTTAAACAGAGGTTGTTCTGTTTATTAAAGTGTGTTGTGCTAGGAGTTGAATAGCAGGCAGTGTTTAAGTCCTGTGTGTCTGACTAGGTTTGTGTAAGTTTTGTATTCAAACCAAATCTTCTATTGAATATCCTTCTCAAGGTTGAGAAAAAGGGGTGACATTAAAGAGTTTGCTCCAAAGATCCATAAACAAACTTTGTGTCTTGTGTTATTTACATTTCGAATCTTCCTACCCTTTATATGTCGCTTCAAGTCTAAAAAAACGTTCCGCACTTGACATTTTTCAAGAGTTTGTGAAACTTGCGAAGAATAGAAATATATGTAGTATTTTTTATCAAATCGTATAAATTTTTTATCATGTACCTATCGAGTTATAGAGTTTTTGGTTGATTCATATAAACATAATGTCATGTACCTATCAAGAGATAAAGTTTTTGGTTGAATCATATAAAAATAATGTCAAGTAACTATCGAAGGAAAGGATTTTTAGTTGATATATATAAACATGATGTCATGTACCTATCGAGAGATATGGTTTTAGTTGAATCGTATATAAATTATATCATGTACCTATCGAGAGATATGGATTTGGTTAAATCATATAAAACCGATTTCATGTACCTATGGAGAGATAGGTTTTTTGTTTATTTATATAAACACCATGTCATGTACCTATCGAGAGATAAGTTTTAGGTAGATTCATATAAAAACGATTATGTACCTATCAATAGATAAAGGGTTTTTGGTTGATTCATATAAACATAATGTCATGTACCTATCGAGAGATAGGGTTTTTGGTTGAATCGTATAAAAATGATGGCATGAACCTATCGAGAGAAAAAGTTTTTGGTTGAATCATATAAAAAAGATGTCATGTACCTATGAAGGGATAGGGTTTTTGGTTGAATTATATTTAAAGAATGTCTTGTACCTATCAAGAGATAGAGTTTTTCGTTGAATCATATAAAAACAATGTCATGTAACTATCGAAGGAAATGATTTTTAGTTGATTCATTTAAACATGATGTCATGTACCTATCGATAGATAAAGTTTTTGGTTGAATCGTATAAAAACGATATCATGTACCTATCTAAAGATATGGTTTTGGTTGAATCGTATAATAATTATATCATTTTCATATCGAGAGATATGGATTTGGTTCTATCGTATAAAAACATTGCATGTACATATGGAGAGATAGGTTTTTTGTTTAATTATATAAACTCCATGTCATGTACCTATCGAGAAATAGGTTTCTGTAGATTCATATAACAATGATGTCATATACCTATCAATAAATAATGTTTTTGGTTAAATCATATAAAAACAATGTCAAATACTTATCAAAATATAGGATTTTTTATCAAATCGTATAAAGTTTTTATCATGTACTTATCTAGTGATAGAGTTTTTGGTTAAATCATAAAAAATGTTGTCATGTACTAAATTAAAGAAAGGGTTTTTGGTTGATTCATATAAACATAATGTCATGTACCTATCAAGAGATAAGGTTTTTTGTTGAATCTTATAAAAATGATGACATGAACCTATTGATGGATAAAGTTTTTGGATGAATCATATAAAAAACATGTCATATACCTATGAAGGGATAGGGTTTTTGGTTTAATTATAATTAAAGAAAGTCTTTTACCTATCGAGAGATAGAGTTTTTGGTTGAATCATATAAAAACAATGTCATGTAACTATCGAAGGAAAGGATTTTTAGTTGATTCATATAAACATGATGTCATGTATCTATCGAGAGATAAAGTTTTTGGTTGAATCGTATAAAAACGATATTTGTACCTATCTCAAGATATGGATTTGGTTGAATCGTATAAAAATTATATCATGTACCTATCGAGAGATATGGATTTGGTTAAATCGTATAAAACCGATTTCAAGTACCTATGGAGAGATAGGTTTTTTGTTTAATTATATAAACACCATGTCATGTACCTATCGACAAATAGGTTTTTGATAGATTCATATAAAAACGATGTCATGTACCTATCAATAGATAATGTTTTTCGTTGAATCGTTTAAAAACAATGTCAAATACTTATATAAATATAGGATTTTTGGGTAAATCGTATAAAAATGTTGTCATGTACATATCGAGTGATAGTGTTTTTGGTTGAATCTTATAAATAAGTTGTCATGTAACTAATTAAACAAAGGTTTTTGGTTGATTAATATAAACATGATGTCATGTATCTATTGAGAGATAGGGTTTTTGGTTGAATCATATAAAAATGATGACATGTACCTATCGACAGATAAAGTTTTTGGTTGAATCATATAAAAACGATGTCATGTACCCAAGGAGGGATAGGGTTTTTGGTTGAATTGTATTAAAAGAAAGTCATGTACCTATCAAGAGATAATTTTTTTGGTTGAATCATATAAAAACAATATCATGTAACTATTGAAGGAAAGGATTTTTAGTTGATTCATATAAACATGATGTCATGTACCTATTGAGAGATAATGTTTTTGATTGAATCGTATAAAAACAATATCATGTACCTATCTCAAGATATGGTTTTGGTTGAATTGTATAAATATTATATCATGTACCTATCGAGAGATATGGATTTGGTTAAATCGTATAAAAACAATTTCATGTACCTATGGAGAGATAGGTTTTTTGTTTAATTATATAAACACCATGTCATGTACTTATCGAGAGATAGGTTTTTGGTAGATTCATATAAAAACGATGTCATATACCTATCAATATATAATGTTTTTAACAAGCTTGGTTTTATATAAAGCGTTTTCATTATTTTAACAAGTTCGGTTTTACATGAAGCGCTTCTTGTATTTGAACTAGTTCGATTTTATATGAAGTGCTTCCGGTATTTTAACCAGTTCGATTTTATATGAAGCGCTTCCGGTATTTTAACCAGTTCCACTTTTGTGAGGCATTTCCGGATCTTGATCAAATTCAGTATTTGATCAAGCATCCGAAATCCCTCTCCAGCGCATCAACTCTATCTGTTATTGGTAGTCGGACATAGCAGCTAAGCTAAACCTATAGAAGACGACCACATGCCAAACTAATTCAAACTTCATGTGATGTATGTTCCCAGTACACCATGATCCCTTAAAGAATATTCAGCTTACTACCATGATCTAGTATATTCACGATCAAACGCATATTCTTTGATGTACTACCCTGGCATACATCCAACCTAATAGTACACGTGTCAGTTGAAGAAAATTTGTTCATTGAGGATTTATCTATTTAAGAAGAAGTTGGAGGACAATTTGCAACATTGGTCTCTCGCTCTAAGGCTCTTGCATTACTACTAATCTCTATTTCTTTCACGAGTCTTAAGCATTTCTGTGTGGAGTTTCTATCAAGCGCTCAAATTCTCAAGCTCTAAAAGTCTACAAGTTTACTAGATCATTAAGTTGTATTACATTCATGGTTATTTATGTATGAGATTCAGTAGTGTAAGTTAAACAGAGGTTGTTCTGTTTATTAAAGTGTGTTGTGCTAGGAGTTGAATAGCAGGCAGTGTTTAAGTTCTGTGTGTCTGACTAGGTTTGTGTAAGTTTTGTATTCAAACCAAATCTTCTATTGAATATCCTTCTCAAGGTTGAGAAAAAGGGGTGACATTAAAGAGTTTGCTCCAAAGATCCATAAACAAACTTTGTGTCTTGTGTTATTTACATTTCGAATCTTCCTACCCTTTATATGTCGCTTCAAGTCTAAAAAAAACGTTCCGCACTTGACATTTTTCAAGAGTTTATGAAACTTGCGAAGAATAGAAATATATATTATCTTTTAACAAAGTTAATATCGAAGTGAAGATTTTTGCAGTTAAAATTACTTGGTGAACCCCCTGCTATTTTTGACTCATTTCCTAATAGAGTTCAAGCAACCATCAGACGGGGGAAGAAAAATGCATTTGATCATGAGAACTGGTAATAGTGTGTAATTATATCGGGAAAGAACCTACCACTTTTGAAGCCACCAAGGAAGAATTCATGAAACAATGAGGAAAAGAAGGTCTAATAAAGGTCACCTCTAAAAGTCACGACATGTATTTTTTGAAATTCAATCAAGAGGATAATCTTGAGAAAATTTTCGAGTAGGGACATATACAAGGGGGGAAAGAATGCATGAAGCTTGAAAAATGGAAGGAGGGTACGATCTATGACCATATTCCAAAAGAATCAATGTAAATCTGGTTCAAGTTGCGAATATCCCTCCCCATATGTACAACGTGGAAGCCTTAAGCCATTTCTCTAGCCTTCTAGGAAACCCTCTATACATGGAAAAAATCATTTAGGAAAGCGTAAATCTCACATATGCTAGGATGAGCGTTGAAGTTCAACCCATAAGCGTTCTCCCAAACGAAATTTTTGTGGTGGATCGAAAGAGGAATGCTACCAAGATGGGCATACACAATGAATGACCACCGTACAGATGCGTGAACTGCAATACCTTTAAACATTCTATAGTGAGATGCCTTAAATTAATCGTCAACCAGAAATCAAACTAGGAATAATTAATGTAGAATGAAGAAGTTAAGAAATAAAAGGTTCCTAGTACATTTGAAACAGTAGTGGAAAAAAAACAGCAAAAGAAAGCAATGATAAAGGAAAAGAAGTTCAAAACTCAGGTGAAGGAACAAAAGGAATCAAACTCAAGAAGTGGGAAGTAAGATAAGAAAGGAAAATTTGGAAGAAAGGTAATTAACTATCTAAAGAACCTAACCAAATCCACCGTTTGTGCAGGATATGCAGGGATCGGTCATATCTTCAAAACAAATTTATCTCTCTACTCCGGTCGACCGACATATAAAAGGCGGCACAAACTGGGAACCTCTAAATTAAACCATTTATTCGGCTATCTTTATAACGGAATTAGTAGAGGATCGGCTCGACAATGAAACACAGCTTTACCGCTCAGTTGTAGGATCGGTAAACCTATAATCTATAACTCGAAGAGAAATCGGCTCCTATTCTTTCTTAGTGTGACCGGTCGACCGATATTGAAAAGATGGCGCAACCAGTGAGCTGTCCGGTAAAATACTTGTTACAATCCTAAGCTAATTAACAAGACGTAAAATGACCGGCATCTTTAAAGACCAGATCAAAGATATTAAACTAGTCCTGTGCCAAGATACATTTAAACTAGGAACGGCTGGAAGTTTCCATTTTGGTGCGATTCAGAATACTTTGGAAATATGCAGAAGGAAGATTTCAAATATATAGACTGTAATTTCCATTTTGATACAAGTCTAATGATAGACCTTGGGAATAGAAGACTGCCAAAAGAGATCAGATACCTATTTTGGTATAAGTCCAAGTACAGTCCCCAAGGAGTAGAGAGTTGTCAAACCACTCTAAATGATCAAATCAATAGAAGACAAACTTGTCGGTTGATATGCTACTTGGGAAGTATCAAACGCATTAAATGTCATGTTGTACCTTCTTGGCCAACCAATCAGAATTAAGGATCAAAAGGCTTCCATGCAAGTATCTATTGAATGAGAAATATGACCGTAGTCATATTTCACTATTTAAGAGGTCTTGAAGAACAACAACAACATACAGAGACATATAAATACATAGAGAGACATAGATACATGAATCAAAAACATCATACAACATATACAACTAGAAGAAACAGAGAGAAAGATAACAACCGAATCCAAAAAGCTTCAAACTATTCTTGTTTAACATACTGTCTAAAGTGTTAAGTATATTACCATTCCATTCATTCTAAGTAAGAAGTGAGAGTTATAAGTCAATAATGAGCAGTAAATAAACCCTGGTTATTTGACGTATTGTAAGGTGTGTTGAATATTCTTAGTGAATATCCTTCTCAACGTTTGATAAGAAGGGGTGATGTAGGAGCTTTATCTCCGAACATCCATAAATCATGTGTTATGTCCCTTTTCTACCTCATACCTTTCAATTGTTGTCAAATCCGTGTTTGTGTTACTTCAAATCGAAACAAACATTTCAGCACTTGTGACGGTTTGTGTAGTATTGAGACCGATATTAACTTCTAACCGAGTTAGTATCACCCGGCGTGATTTGTAAGCGTTCATCCTAACGAGACCCTAGTCTCCTTCGGCGATCCTGATACTAACAAGTGGTATTAGAGCAGCTTGTATTTATACTCAAGTAACCCGACGCAAGCATGCCTTACACCGAAAAACCTCCAATGCTCGAAAACGAAGAATTTATTGATTTGAAGATTTGCATGCATCTACATCTAACCACCATGGACGATGAAATGATGTTGATCCTCTCTGATGGCCCAATTAAGATCAGCAAGGAAAGAAGCGAATGGACAGCGGATGACCAGAGAAGGAACAACCTGGATAATATTTGTAGGAGTGCCATTTATAAAACGTTCGATAGAAATACGTTCGCTAAGATCAAAGAATGTTCCACCGCAAAAGATGTATGGGAGACAATCATTCAACTCCACGAAGGGAACAATAGAATCAAAGAAATCAAATATTGGTGACCACTCAAAAGTTTAAAAATATTAAGATGTATCCCGGTGAGACTATGAAGGAATTTGGTGACCGTTTCTCTAGTGTGGTGAATGAACTTTCACTCCTTTGAAAGAAATATGACAATATAGAAAAAATCGTTAAATCTCTAAGATCACTCCCCACCACTTGGGATATTAATAAAATGGTGATGAGAGAATCAAACAGTCTTGATAAGATGAAGCTACATGATGTCTTTAAAGATCTAAGAGAATATGAGTTCGAAATGAAATCCAGAAATGAAGACAAAGCTTCAGCATCAACCGTTACTAGGGCTCTGGTGACATCAATGGAACCAACAGCTCCTGTACCCGTCAAATCAGCTGAACAGTTCAGCGAAGATGCTATGGCCATTCTAGCTAGGAAGTTTGGAAAGTTCATGAAGAATAACCAACCGACCAACTCATACAACTACAACTAATCTAACAATAATAAGGCTAATGTTCGTTGTTATAATTGTGATGCTTTAGGTCATTACAGGTCAGAGAGCCGGAAGCCACTAAGAGACAATAGAAAACCGAATAATTAGAATCAAAGGGAAGAACACTAGTGAAACAATCAAGGCAAGGAGATCCAAAAGGCCTTGATAGCCGATGATAGTGGAAGTCAGTGGACACATACCAATTTGGATAGCGATGATCAAGGAATCAACGTCTTATGGAAAATGAAGAAGAGGTATTTGACTTTGCCTTTGAGGAATTCGCCCGAGAATATCTGATTACTGCACTCAATGACATGATCATTGAGTATAAGAACCTATGAAATCTCATACCAACCCGGCTAAATTTACAGATCGGTGAACCAAATGAAATTGACACTGGTGGACCGATTGAACTATCCTCTAAGAATGAGAAGCTCAAGGAGACAGTTCAATCGTTGATCGAAGAAAATGAATGAACTAAAGGGATGCGTAGTTACACGGATACGTCTAACTCTTTTAGACGTAGTGTAAACGAAAATATAGTTAGACGAGGACGTCTAACTCCTTTAGATGTGATCTAAAGGGATGCATAGTTAAACGATGACGTCTGACTCCTTTTTATAAGGTTTAAAGGGTAACTTAGTTAGACGTGTACGTCTAACAACTTTAGACACGTTCTAAAGGGAAACGTAGTTAGACGTGTACGTCTAACCCCTTTTGACGTGGTCTAAAGGGAAACATAGTTAGACGGGTACGTCTAACTCCTTTAGACCCAATGTAAAGGGAAACGTAGTTAGACAAGGACGTCTAAATCCATTAGACGCGATTTAAAGAGATACGTAGTTAGACGAGGATGTATAACACCTTTAGATGCGGTCTAAAGGAGCACGTCTAATGCCTTGCTTTAGCAGCCATCTAAAGAAATAATACGTCTAACTATGATCAACTAGTTGTCTGCAACTCCTACTACACTCATTTCGGTGCAGTTTGACAAGCCATATAAATATATCAAATAAATGAATGTCACGTACGCAAATATCCTTCCAACTGCATGTCTAGTACAAGACAATATCAGAGGATATTCGGTACGACCACAATCCAATTTCTTAGAGTCTGCTATACTTTGTTACTATAGGCGACCGTCCAAAGGACACATGCAACGTGTCCACAAATAATATTCGACCGTTGGTGTCCTTCTACTACAAATAGATGCTCAAGGACAACAGACGGATCTCTCGGTCACCTGATTCACAATCTTGCGCTTGCTCTTACTAAGTTCAGACATCCTTCAATATCAAGAGAGAAATTCAATTACTATTTAGCTGTGAGAATATTGTAAGTTGAATAGAGGTTGATCTGTTCAAGAGAGAGTTAGCTAGCTTAGAGAGTTGTATTCGATTCAAAGTATTTAATGGATATATTTCCAGTTGTGGAAGAAGGGATGACGTAGGATTTTTATATCGAAATATCCATAAAACTCACTGTGTTCTTTACTTTCTGTCTTTTACATTCGGTTGGTCAAAGATTCAAATCTGACAAATACTTCCGCACTTAAATCCATTTAAAGAATTTGAAGGATTTGTGAAGAATAGAAACAAATATTTATCCCTTATAGGAATATTATCAAAGAGTTTATCGTAAACTGTTAACAATAGTCATACCTTAGTATTTATTGCTAGCACCAATCCTATCATCATCATGTCAAGTTTGTTAGAAGAATTCATTGGAGTAGATGCAGCTGAACAACTCTCCATATCGAACTTCTTTAAGAGCTTCCATGTGTACTTGGCTTGATTGATGAATATGCCATCTTCAAGTTGACAAACATGAAAACCTAGGAAGAATATAAATTCTTCCATTATACACAACTCAAATTTGTCTTGCATCAACTTAGAGAATTTTTTACATAATTTAGGGTTAGTTGATCCAAATATGATATCATCAATATAAATTTGGTCAAGTAGAATATGAGAATCTTGAACAAATCTAAATAAAGTTTTATCTATTGTGCTAATGATATAATCATGATCAAATAAAAACTTTGTTAAAGTGTCATACCAAGCTCTAGGAGCTTGTTTAAGACCATATAAAACCTTGTCAAATTTAAAAACATGATTAGGCAAGGAATGATTTTGAATGTCCAGCGGTTGTTCAACATACACATCTTCATTTAAAAGTTCTTAAAAGATGCATAATCTTGTAGGATTGTAATTGCTTCAAGTCTAGTGACAGGGGAAAATGACTCCTCAAAGTCAATTCCTTCCTCATGCCTATTGCCTTGACCTACCAATTGGGCTTTGTTTCTCACAACCAAGCCATCTTCATTGAGCTTGTTTTAAAAAACCTATCAGATTCCAATAACCGATTGATAAGGATGTCTTGGAGTTAGATGCCACACTTTATTTCTTTCAAATTTGATAGGATCGGTGCTACCAATGTAGATTAGGGTCTGGCTATTCATAACAGCTAATACACTTCAGTTCGATTTTAACTATGTTAGAAGTTAAATTTTGTTTCTATCCTTCATAAATCCTTCGAACTCTTGAAACAGTTTTAAGTGTGGAAATGTTCGTCGGATTTGAAACTTTGAACCAATGAAACATGATTGACAGAAAGTGAAGAACACAGGAAGTTGTTTATGGATGTTCATAGCAAACCCTCCTACGTCACTCTTTCTTCCACAACCGGAAGGATTTCACTAAATTCTTTAAATCAAATACATCTTACTAAACTAGTTAACACTCTATTGAACATAACAACCTATGTTCAACTTACAATATTATCAACAATATTCTCACAACTAGACAGTAGTTTGATTCTTTCTCTCTTGAGATTCAATGTGTAAAAAATTAGTAAGGAAAGAGTAAGCTTATGAATTTTGTCACTGGCAGATTAGTCCATTGTCCTTGAGTATCTATTTGTAGTAAAAGGACACCAACGGTCGAATCTTCCTTATCGACACGTGGCAAGCGTCCATTGGAAGGCCGCCCATAGTATAAGAGTACAGTAGACTCTGAGCAAATGGATTGTGGACGTACAAAACGTGTAGTACACCGAATATCCTCTCTGATATTATCTTGTACTAGATAAACCGTTGGAAGGACATTTGCGTACGTGGCGTTCGTTCATTGGATACAATAAGCTGGCTTGTCAAACTGCAAATAATTGAGTGGACCAGAGTAGTATACAGCTAGTTGATCGTGAGTAGACGTAAGCTAATTTCAGACAGCTACTAAAGCGAGGCATTAGACGTGCACCATTAGACCACCAAGTTTAAGGGAGTTAGAAGTCAACGTATAATTGCACGTTCCATTAGACCAACGAGTCTAATAGAGTTAGACTGCAATGTCTAACACTGCATCCCTTCAAACTTGTCAGAAGGATTTAGACTGATAGGATCGGCGTAATCAATAGAGACAGGGGTCTGGCTATTGATGACGGTTTCGGATAAACGAGTTGATAGAAATTCTGCTAGGAATTAATATCACTTTTTATTCTTCACAAACCCTTAAAAACTCTTGAAGCGATTCAATTGCGGAAACGTTGGCTCAGGTTTGAAGCTAAGAACCAATGAAAGAATAAAGGACAGAAAGAAGAAGACACAAAAGTTTGTTTATGGATGTTCGGAGAAAAAATCTCCTACATCACCCCTTCTTCCAACCACCGGAAGGATTCACTATACTTTCGAATCAAATACAGCTTGCTGGCTAGCTAACACTCTGTTGAACAAAACAGCCTTTGTTCAACTTACAACACACTGTTAATGACTATCAAATAGTCTAGTAACTTATCTCTCAACTTCACATAGTGATTTATAAAATACACTTGAGAATAAAATATCTAGAGAGAGAGTAAGTTGATTCAAGAAATCAAGCTTATGGAAATTTGTTTATTTAATGAGAGATAGAGCTTCAACTTCTATCTTGTAATTTCTGCTACTTGCCATCCGTTGACTTTAGGCAACAATATATTCTTGAAAAGTGTCAACGGTCGAATCCTCCTTTCGGACACGTGGAAAGCGTCCATTGGAAGGCCGCCTAAAGGACAGAGTACATAAGACTACGTGCTTCTGGAATGTGGTTGTACTGAACGGTAGTGCGCCAAATATTCTTCTGTAATTATCCTGCACAGAACAAGTAATGGGAAGAATATTTACTTATGTGGCATTCATTCATTGGATACAATTGGCTGGCTGTCAGAATGCACATGAGAGAGAGTAGCAGACAACTAGTTGATTGTGGATAGACGAATGTTAACTTCAAGCAACTACTGAAGCATGGAATTAAACGTATTTCATTAGACTGGTAAGTCTAATTATATATAACTTCAGACTAATCTGAAGGAGTTAGACTTGCACGTTCAACTTTACATCCCATTAGAACACAAAGTCTAATGGAGTTAGACTGCCAAGTCTAACTTTACATCCCATTAGACCATCAAGTCAAATAGAGTTAGACAGTCAAGTCTAACTTTACATCACTTTAGACTAATCTGAAGGAGTTAGACTACCAAGTATAACCTTACATCTAATTAGACCACCAAGTCTAATGGAGTTGGACTGCACATCTAACTACGTGCTTGTTAGACGGAACATCTAACTTCGTGTCGGTTAGACGGCACGTCTAAGTACGTGCCTGTTATACTACACGTCTAACTTCGTTCTTGTTAGATTGCAGGTCTAACTACGTGCGTTGACTTTTAGCTGTGCATTAGACGCCCCACGTCTAACCACACATTAGACGCCCTACTTCTAACTACGCGTTAACTTTGCTCGCGCACGTTGACATTGAGTTGTGCCTGCAAATTAACAAAACTCTAAATATTAATTTTGCACCTAGTGAGATTCGAACTCAGGTCACCTTTATGACAAGTGGGCATGCTTAACACTACACCACTTAAGATGTTGATATCTAAATATATATTTATATATTTGATATGACTAACAATTATTGAACTTAGTTTTATCCATTTATTATCAAAAACCATTTCATTAATCATCAAATAAAAAATATTTAGTTATTTTAAATCAATTAAACATTAAAACTAAATTATCAAAACCAGTTTAAACAATAAAAATCTTAACCCAACAATTTCTCCCTTTTTGATTATTTAAGCTAAATTATCAAAACCAGTTTAAACATTAAAAATCTTAACCCAACAATTTCTTCCTTTTTAATTATTTAAACTAAATTATCAAAACCAGTTTAAACATTAAAAATCTTAACCCAACATAGACGTGAACGTCTAACTTCGCATCCCATTATACTACCACGTCTAATGCAGTTAGATTTAAACGTCTAACTACGTATCTGTTAGTTTACAACATTTAACTACGCATCCCTTCAGACTTATCTGAAGGAGTTAGACGTGAACGTCTAACTTCGCATTCCATTAGACTACCACGTCTAATGGAGTTAGACTTCACCGTTTAACTAAATATTTGTTAGATGGCAACATCTAACTACGTATCACTTCAGACTTGTCTGAAGGAGTTAGACGTCAACGTCTAACTTCGCATCCCATTAGACTACCACGTCTATTGGAGTTAGACTTCAATATCTAACTACGTAACACGTCTATTTAGCATGCTTAGACCACGTCTAATTCAGCATAGTCTTATGCACTTGCACAAAACAAATAGACAACTTAGCTTTATTCACAACTAAACATCATCGAAATTCTGTAATTTTCATAACTAAACATCATCAAAGTTCTGTTCTAAACATTATCAAACTTCTGTTATTTGATGTTTCATATCTTTTGACTTCTAAGTTAATTATTTCTCACTTAATTAACTAGTTTTATTTATTTTAATTTTACTTTTTCCCAACAATTTCCCCTTTTTAATGATATTAAAACCATGCAATCTTAATAAAGAAATATAAACATCCTATCAAATAAGATAGAAATAAAAGTAGTTCACCAAAATATTTAAACATAAGTTTTAAAATATGAAAAGAGAAGAAAGTCATTTATGGTCCTTCCCTTTTCACGTTTGGATCAGCTTCTCTTTCTAGCAATAAGTTGCCCGTTGGGATATCGTGGAATCGAGTGATAACAACTCGACGTCCACTACCACCACCTCCGTCGCCTCCACGACCTGGACCTTTCTTTGTTGGTCTGCAACCTTCTTCGTTCTCTTCAGCAGCAGCTTTGCGTTTTTATTTCGATCAGGTTCCTTTAGCAGCTCCACCTATTGAGCTACCGCCTCTAGAGCTACCTTCCCCTTTTTAACATTATCAGCTTTAATAAGTGCTCTTTCTTTAACAACAACAACCTTAGCCACTTCAACAACTTGAACAGTCCTTGTAAATGAGTCAAGTTTCTCCATTCGTTCGGCCTCATCACTATTCATTCCGTTGGACATTTCCACCATTTAGGCTCGAATGAGATCCATTCCTGATATAACATTTTTATGAAGCTCCAGGGTGAAAGTCTTTGATTCAGCATACTTCTCCATTTGTCTATTGAAGAAATTCTTCTCAAACTTGTTGTATTTAGAGTTAACAATGTTCACTTCATAAGTATTTCTCTTCATAGTCTTCTACAATTCTTTTTGAGTAGCAAGAATGGAAGAAACATTTTCCTTGCTTGAAATTGAGTCATTCTCAAGATTAGCCAATCTAGACTACATGTCCAGCATATTCTGTTGTAAGGAGTTCATCAAGTCCAACATGTAGTTACAAAAGTTTTCTCCTCTAGGAGAAGCCTCTTCTGAAGAATGAACAGATGATGAAACAACATGAGAACAAGATAGAGTAGTACGAATCGGGCTCACATACACATTAACTTGTAAAGAACGCTCATGTTCTTTATCTTTGGAAGGAAAAGAGGGATCTTTGGAAATAGAAGAAGAATCTTTAAACGCATCATTAAACTGATCTTGATCATTGAGAATGTCGGCACACAACAGATGAATATATTTTGAAATATCTTCAGAATGAAGAGGTAAATCAACAACTTTGTCAACAACATTAGCCTGAGTCTTGATAGGGATGATGGAGGATACGGAATTGGACTTTCTTCCTAAGATGAGGATGATGAAGACTCATCTTTATCAACTTGTTATCCGTCATTAGAGGGAATTTTCTCGGAATCTGCCTCCTTCAAGGGTTCCCCTTAGCCTCTGATTCATGAGACTGATCAGCAATCTATGTTGATACTTCTTCAACCACTAGAACATCTTCTTCTTCAAAAATAGGAGGAGTCACCTCATATATTGGCCACCACTAAACAAGTAATGAAACAGATTCAACCTAGAAGACTCGGTTCTGTGAACATGTTGAAGGACTATTGATCAATATTTGTTCATAATCAGGTCAAGTCGCTTCAAAGCATTCTGTTCTGCAGGAGCATCCTTGTCGAACGGGTTGAAATTGGACTTTCTCTTCTCAATCATGGGAAAAATAATACGTCCCATGATATTGGCCACCACTAGATCCTTTCTTTTGAAGGCTTCAAAGACCTCATCGGTTTAAGCCCATTTCATGACTCTCTTCTCTATCTTTATCATATTTTTCCATTCTTTCACAATTTTCCTTTCCGAGATAATCTCATCAAATTGAGTGGATAACCTATAATTCACTCAGGTGTCGAAGATATCAATTTTCTCAGTAGCCTTCACCTCGACTTGTTCCATCATAAGGTTGACAATATAACTAACTTCCAAAACCTTCTTAAGAGTTTTTGTAGAAATACCCTTTACATTTCCAGGAATTACAATTGTTTTAGGAGTTGACAAAGGTTCACGGATAGTAATGTCGGGAGCTCCCCTAGGTGCTCTCATAATTTCGAGAGGGGACGAAATCTTCGACAATGCCCCTTCTGGGAGTTCAAACAAAACACTCTTTCCTGTAACATCGAGTTTTTGTTCAACAATCTCAATAATAAGTGGTTCGACATTTAACAGAATGGGAGCCTATTTAGATGATAAAACAGTGGCAGGAATTGGAGCAATACCCTCCTATCGTTCATTAACAATCTTGACATTACTAGTAGCCTCAACAACTACTGATTCTTTGAGGAAGAGAGGCGACAAAACCCTATCAATACATTCACTATTTATACCAACTGGCTCAACAGTCATCCCTTCAGCTTGTTCCATCACAAGAATATTAATATTAGGTACTGCATCTAGTGGAGAGGAGGAAGTTACCTTAGTAGACTTCATGGATGGCTTAGACGCCTTAGAAGCCTTAAATGCTTTAGACGACTTGGACACCTTCGTTTGATCAACATCGGGATCAAAAGATTTAGCCGGCTTCTTCAACGTGTTGGGGGATGGTGAAAGGGATTGAATAGGAATAGCAACAAGGGGAGGAAGACCTTCTCTTTCCCTGGAGTCAACTTCTCCAGAATCCATCTTTAGAGAACTTTTTTGGCTATTCGTTTTAGCCGCAGATTCCATTATAGATTTGGTTCTTTTTGCCCCCGTGGAATGAACGAAAGCAGCCTATCGCTTATACCGAGTGACCAACTAACCACCCGTCTTTTGGCTAGATTAGCCATAAATCAAGTCCTTAGAGTGCTTCGATCTTTCTAGAGTTCTCTTCATAGAGAAGTTGGTGAATATGCGACTCAAATTAATAGCCTCACCCTCGCCCATAGGAACACCCAAATTCTTTATAAGCTAGTCGAGTTGGGCTAAGAAGCCCACACTCGGTTTGTTTCTTGAGTAAATCAACTGGTAGAGATTAGAAAATAAAGTAGATGCCTAGTTGATTTGCATACCTATAGAAATAATCGTCATATAGTCGAAACGGTCCTGGCTGTATAGGTCGAATGAACCTGTCTTACCTTGAAGAACCTTTGCCATGATATTATTTAGAAGAATGAAATGCGACTTTATGGCCTTCTTCTTTCCGTTTAGCTTGATTGAAGTTCCATCGTTTGAGAAGGCAATCTTCATTTCCGAGATGGTTTCTAAAGGAAGCGCTATATTGAAGGTGTGACCATGGGAGTGGCAAATGTTCCACTTGTTGATCTTCATGAATATGTTCTCAAAAAAGTGTGCTCCATGTTTCCACCATGTAGCTACCCTCTATTACCTACACAAAAATGTATTTACATATTTTGGTACCCACATTTACTTGGGTCCTCGTTCAATCAATCCCTTAGAAATCCATATTTGAGTTATCTTGATGGATTTTCCATTTTATGTTGTGATTAAAGCATATGATTTAGGCTTAGCAGACGTCTTTTTGCTAGCAGTTGATCCCTTAACCTTAGAGAATGGTTTTCGTTTGCCAGATTCTGGGTTTCCAGAAATACTGGCTGCTTCTAACTTAAGTTTCATCCAGCTAACAGTTGGCGGAACATAAATTATCTTGTCCTTTAAATTTTGATCCTCACAGCTTGGAACTGTTCCATTATTAGTTAAAATCCCTTTAACAAAGCTTATTGGATTAAAATTGTCAGTTGTTGAGTTTAACTTCTTATAGGACTTTGTATGAGTCATCGCTGTCAAATCCTAGACCAGCTTTGCATCCAACAGGCCTCAACAGACTAATCTGATGTTTGACAGCATCTCTAGACCTTGTCCAAGAACTGACAATATAGGTTAAACATTTGTTTTTAGAAGAAAGAGTTTGAATCTTGTCCTTGAGCTTCTCATTCTCAGATTAGAGCTCTTCCATGTTATTTTCAAAAACTTTTGGTTCGGAGATTTGAGAAATAATTGATTCATCATTTTCATATTTTAAATTGATTTCATTTTGAGATTCTGATAGCTTTTTGTACTTAGAGACCATGTCATTTAATGCAACCATTAACTTATCTCATGAAAACTTTTCTAAAGAGAAATCAAATACCTCGGATTCCTCAAAATATTCCTCTTCTATTTCCATGAAGCAAGCAACCTCTTCATCATCACTATTGTTGGATGATGAATAATCTGAGTCGCTTTGCATCCACTTGGCCTTGCTGTCATCCACCATGAGGGCCTTTAGCTCGTTTTCGTTGTCTTTCTTCTTCTCATCATGTTTCGGATTTCTGCACTCCGATTTGTAATGACATAAAATACTTTAGTTAAAGCATTTAACGTTAGCCTTAAATTTAACTTTATCATCATTGTTATTATTTGAAGAGCTTTAGTTAGAATTGCTCTTTTTAGTGAATTTGCCAAATTTCTTCACGAGAAGAGCCATTGCGTCGCAGCTAAGCTATTGATCAATTGTCTTTACTTAGGTGGCAACTGGTAACTCCTTGGTAGTCATAAAAGAGTTTATAATGATGGTGGATGTGGGGTGATCTACTTCATTCCTAGAGTTCAACTCGAACTCATAGAACTTCAAATCAGCAAGAAAGTCAAACAACTCCATCTTATTGAGGTCTTTGGACTCCCTCATCTCCATAGTCTTGATGTCCCACTCCCTAGGCAACGCTTGCATGACTTTGATTGCAACCTCTCTGTTGTTATAAGTCTTGCCCAAGGTAGAAAGAGTAGTGATGACCTGGCTGAATCTTGCATCGAACTTAGACATTGTCTTTCCAAGACGCATCTTAAAGTTGTCGAACTGCTGGGTGGAAACCGTAATCTTGTTCTCTTTAGTTTGCTCGTTACCTTCACAGAGTTGAGTGAGTCTTTCCCAAACTACTTCGGAACACTCGCAAGATATGATGTAGTTGAACATGCTATTGTCAAGAGATTTGTATAAGATATACATGGCTAGGTTGTCGAGGTTGTTCTTCCTTTTACCTTCACTTGTCCATTCAGATTTGTGTTTCTCAATCTTGATAGGACCTTTGGTGACAACACTCCATATGTGATCATCTATGGACGCAAGATGAGCACGAACTCTTTTCTTCCACACGATGTAGTTTCTTTTGAAAACATAGGAATCTTGGAAGAGTTAGCATCTTTAGACATGATTCGGGTTCTTGTTGTTTGAGAATAGAAAAACGAGGCTCTGATACCAATTGATAGGATCGATGCTACAAATAGAGACTAGGGTCTGGCTATTAATAACAACTATTACACTTCAGTTCGATTTTAACTCTGTTAGAAGTTAAAAAAAAATTCTATTCTTCAAAAATCCTTCGAACTCTTAAAACGGTTTCAAGTGCGGAAGTGTCCATCAGATTTGAAGCTTTAAACTAATGAAAGATGAATGACAGAAAGTAAAGAACACATGGAGTTGTTTATGGATGTTCGGAGCAAACCCTCCTACGTCAACAGTTCGAAGGATTTGTGAAGAATAGAATGTGATATAAATCCCTAACAGGATTTCTATCAATCCGTTTATCCAAAGTTGTTATCAATAGCTAGACTCCGTCTCTATTGATTACACTGATCTTATCACATACCACATTTCATCATCGAGTGAAGCCAAATGCGCCTGCATTCTCAGCTTCCAGTTATCATAGTTTTCCCTCGATAACATTGGGATTTTGTTGATGATAGACATGATTCAGGAATCTGATGATGCTTGAGAATAGAAAACTTGGCTGTGATACCACTTGTTAGGATCGGTGTTGACTATAGATAGGGGGTTCTGAATATAGTTAACAACTTTCAACTTTCAATTTTATATTAATGTAGTGGGGTATTTATATTTGCTTCTATTTTTCACAAATATTTACAAGCTCTTGGACAAATTCAAGTGCAAAACTGCTTTCTAGATTTGAAGCGTTAGGAAAACGAATGCAATGAGCAGAAAGGAAATAACACACAAAGTTTTTATGGATGACCGAAGATAAAAACAGTTACGTCACCCTTCTTTTGTTACCAGAAGGATATTAACTAGAAGTCTTTGATTTATACAACAACTGCACAAATCCAGTCAGAAAACACAGGACCTAAAAACTACATGTTTCTGAACTCCTAGTTAATTCTCTGTTGAATGGAACAACATCTATTTAACTTACAACACTGAAATTTCACATACAAAGAACAGTAGATGAATTACAGAATAATCTCAGGGAGAGTGAGTACAGAGCTTATTGATTCTAAATTCGTATAGAGTGTTCAGCAAGAATTCAAGAACCAAGAAAGATAGAGAGAGATCGAGAGATTCGTCCATTGTCCTTGGATTGCTATACATACTTGAAATCACACCAATGGTCGAATCTTCTTTTTCGATATGTGTCATCAATATTATGGATGAACGCCAATAGTACAAGATCGTACAACAGAGAATGTGCGTTTAATTATGGGCATATCATATTGTAATATTGAATATTCCTAAGAACGTGGTGTATGGGACAGTACAGAACGTGAGTTGGAATATTTGAATACGTGGCACTTAGGAAATAAAGGCGTGTTCATCTGTCTGGCTAGACGACTACTAAGGAATTGTTGATTGTTAAGTTGATGAGATGAGTAGATAATTAGATGCCTCTATAGATGACTACTGAAGTAGGGAATCAGACGCTTCATTAGACTACAAGTCTCATGAAGTTGGACGACGTCTGATTGCGCTTTTCTTCAGACTAGCACGTCTGATTAAATTAGACGACGTCTATTTTTTCTTTACTTCAAACACTGTCAAATTTAATTTAGACGACGTTCTCTTGATCATTCCTTCAGACTACGTCTGATATAATTTAGACGACGTCTACTCGCACATTAATTCAAACCACGTTTGATGTAATTTAGATGACGTCTAATCGCGCATTACTTCAGATCACATCTGATGTAATTTAGACGACGTCTACTCGCGCATTACTTCAGACCACGTTTGATGTAATTTAGACGACGTCTACTCGCGCATTACTTCAGAGCACAACTAATATAATTTAAACGAAGAAATTAGAAGACACCCTGCCCTTCTTGAAACATTTGAGATGACACATAAAAAGAAGGATGGTACATGGAGTGAAAACAGGGCAACAAAAGTTGTGGTAATATTAATGTTTTATGTTCATTAAAAGATTGAGCTTTATTTTTTATACAAAACTAATTATATTTTTTTTATGTAGAATTCATTTAATCAATTCCATCAAACTCAAGAATCTTTGGATACAATTGAACATAAATCTGAAATGAATTTGTGGATGGATGCAGCAAGGATTTCAAGCTATATGAGCCAAAAACAGGTATTTAAAAATGGACAATCCAACTCACAACTTTATTTAGAGTTAAATACACTTAAAGAAACCGTTAGCACATTATAAATTCTAAATACTGAGAAAGATGAAGAAAATACACTACATAAAGAAGAAGTTGAGAGATGTAAAGTAGAGTATGTAGAACAATAAGAGAGAATTAAACTTTTAGAGTACAACTATATTGATCTTGTTCAGGACACAGTTGTTCATTAAACTCAAGTGTAGTCTTTAAATGAAAATTTTGACACTATCCTAGCATTATGGACTAAGTTATGGCAACAAATGACCCTAAACATTCTCACTCGGATGGATGATGAAGAAGTATAGTGATTCGATCTTTAATTTGGTAAATATGTTTCTTATTCAAATGTAATTCATATTCTATTATCATAATTCTATTAATGTTAGTTATAATAATAAAGATTTAAGTATGTTGAATTATATGTTTGAATAATTAATAGGTAGATTTAAGTAGGTTAAATTATAGGTTATTGTTTTATGAAATTTATTTAGTAAGTTTTCAAGTGATTTAGTTTTATGTTCAATATATGATTTTTTTAATATTGTCAAGTGATTTAGTTTCATATTTAATGTTGTATAATTAATAGGTTAGTGTTTTATGAAATTTATTAAGTTTTAAAGTGATTTAGTTTTATGTTCAATATTTGAGTTTTTTAATGTTATCAAGTGATTTAGTTTCTTTTTAATATTGTCTAATAAATATGTTAGTATTTTATGAAATTTATATAGTAAGTTACATGTAATTTAGTTTTATGTTAAATATATGAGTTCTTTTAATGTTGTCAAATGATTTAAATTCATGTTTGTCTTTTCAAGTGATTTAGTTTTATGATTAATATATAAGTTGTATAATGTTATCAAATGCTATTGGAGAATGCACCATGATGGGTGGGATGGGTCTTGGGATTCAAAGGCGGTAAGAAAACTAGAATTGTATATCGTTCAATATATAAACTAGATTGTAAATCTAATTGATTATTTTGTTTAAATTATACAAGTTACAGAAATGGAGATGGATTGATTGAAGCTATTTGGAAATGTCGTTTTGTGTAAAATTTATCATATTTTTGTGAATATTTTTGGTCATAATTTTGGAACATAAGTAGTTGATGAATTTAATTTTCAAATGTATTTTGTAAATTTTTAATGAATTATGTTGGTTCACTAAGAATTGATACATGAATCATTTCAAATTTATCTAAATTGATTTACAATATTAGTTTTTATAATAATGCGCTGAAAGGTTGCAAAAATTATGCAAATTTAATTCAAAATTTGATAATATATTTTATAGCATTATGCAAATCATTCATTTCAAATAATACAAATGTAGTTGTATAAGTTATTATTAATAGTAATGTAAATTGTGAATGATGTATTTGCAAGAATAATTGCGGTATTATCAATAATATAATTTTAGTTGTGATAATGCAAAGAAAGTCGAAGATCAATTACATAAATATAATACAAATGATAATTCTATAATATAAATTGGGTAATATAAATAACATTTATAACTAAATAATGCAAATCGAATTACAAACATATTTGTAATTCAAAAGCATCAATGAATCATTATTTCCTTACAATATATAAATTCTAATACAACAATGAATGAGTAATCAAGAATAAATTTCAATTTAAACATTTCATAAACTGTTAGTAATTTCATAAATACAGTTATACAATTTTAGATTCATTAACATTAACATGCATATTAAAAAATTTAAGTTTAATTTCATCATGAATCAAATTGAAACTATATTAAATAGCAAACATTTCATAAATAGATTTCAGAAATATAGAAGTTTAGAAAAAACATGAATTAAACTATATCATACATATTATATAATTTCAGTTTAAAAAATACATGAAGATACATATTATTCATCAAACTAGTGCATAGATATCTTATAAATATATTTGAGGTTCATAAATATAGAAGGAATCAATCTTAAACTATGAGATAAATAATATACTTCAAACTATTTCATCATAACAATAAGAATTAAAATAAATAAAAAATTCTATAAATCCTAAACTAAATTTATTTGAAGAAAAAAAAAACATATTTAAGTTAGACTCACAGAAAAAGACAGGTTCTGATATTAGCCGATGCCGATGGACGTAATTCGAGGTCTCAGTATGTAATAGAAGAATAAATTTTACCCAAAAATGAACTCTAAACAAAAATTTAAACTAAAACAAACAATAAACAAAAATATACCCTAAAACGTGTAACTTGAACAAAAAGAATTGGTCTCTTCAACCAATAAAATGAATTGGGCTTGGGATTTTCTATATATTTAAAAAGTGATTCTTAATTTAAAAAAATATATAAGTCTAATTTGTATTCTTAAATATAATATAATGATTTATTTTTTTATTTTTTATTTATATTATTTTTAATTTTTAATTTAATTTAATTTAAATAATTATTAAATAAAAGACATATATTAATAAAACAATTAATAATACTATAAAACATTAAAAATTACGTTAAAAATTTTAATGTTAATATAATTATAAGTCAAATTTAATTTAAAAAAATTAAAATAGTGAAATAAAATATTTATAAAGTTTTAAAATAAAACATAAAAAATATTAAAATTCAGAATAATTAAATTAAAGGCGATTCTATATATATAAAGGTTAAAAAAAATTCTTTTAATTTTTTACCGACGCTTAATATGCGTTGGCATATAAAAATTGTTGAAACTATGTTTTGTTGTAGCCATAACTTATGGCTACTGATAGCTTCTAATTTGTCATAGGATCATTTAGTGTAACTTGTTGAAGAATCAAATTTGAAATAAAAATCTAAATATATATATATATATATATAATTAAACATAAAAATAATAAATTATTTTTCTCACTTTCTATTAATTATTTTTCATTTTTTAAACTATCCGTTAGAGATGAAGGACAAGACCTCCCTATAAAAATAATAATAATAATTTACTATTGAACAAATTTATAAAATGAGTTGTAATTGCTTGGAAAATATCTGATTTATTATATGTTAAGAGATTATTATTTGTACTAAATTATATTACTTTTAATCTAAATGATATTTTATTCCTAATCTATCTTGCAATTGTGAAATTTGGGTTATGAATGTAATAACTATTAAAAACTCATAAAAATACTATTGTTGTTTGAATATTCTTGAAAAGAATATTTAAATTATTATAACTTTGTATAATTTTGACCAAGAGTATCATGTTTCATTGTTATTGAAAATAAACTTTAATTTTTTAATTATATGTTATAATCTATTAACCTAGCATACTAGTCATGCTTGCAAGATCGAGACCAGTCAACAACGCGGAATGCTCATCCCAGAACACAAGCTCAAGCGCTCCATAGCCTTCCTACGACCAAGGGATCAACCAAGCGTCAAAAAGCGTTGTTTCACCTAGAACTCCATCTCGTTCCACGCAATGTCGAAACAACGTAGTTACTTCATTTGAATACATTAAAAAAATACTATTCTCGGATAATCCAAAAAATGACATGATTCTCGGCTATTTTAAAGATTATTTCTTGAAAAATAAATTTATCATTTACTCTGACCAAAGATAATTTTCCCCATATCTCGAAGGCATCATGGTTCCCATGGCGGGTGAAATCGCATGAAGACTATGCACGTCATTAAATAATTTTTTTCTTCTAAAATTGCATGTATGGAATTGACATCCTAAGGTAGTGACTATTATAAAATCATCCCTTCATCATTCTAAATAGGTGATAGAATATTTTAGACTGTTCTAAGATCTTCACTAGGTTTATAAGAATATCTTTAAACGATATACTATCATTTTATCTATAACATAAATTACAAACCAAATATGAATTTTACATATTTGAGTTTTTGTGTTATTATATATTGTCCTTACATTTGGTGAATACAAATAAATCCTGCATGATTTAGAAAATTTATGTTGAATTGAATCCATTCTGATAGGATCGGCTTTATCGATAGAGACGGGGGTCTGGCTAAGGATGAAGGCTTATGAAAAACGGTTTGAAAGAAATCCTGTTAGGGATTTAATTTGCTTTCTATTCTACGCAAACACTTGTAAACACTTGAAACATATTCAAGGCGGAATTGTTTACTTGGGTTTGAAGCACAAGATGAAATATGAAAAGATGACAAGAAAGAAAGAACACAACAGTTTGTTTATGGATGTTCGGAGAAACTCTCCTACGTCACCCCTTCTTCCAACCACCGGAAGGATTCACTATAATATGATTCGAATCAAATACAGTTTACACACACTTAGTTCACTATTGAACATAACACTTTCTGTTCAATTACAAGATGAAGAATAGCACTCAGCTAAAGGTGTTTTGATTCTAGCTCTCTCTTGATTCACACATAGTACAATCAGAAAGTAGCTTCACAGTATGAGTATTCAAAGGCTTGAATTCAGTAAGCAAGATGATAGAACAGTTTCTCTCTCTGTAAAATATGATTGCTTGTTTGTTGTGTAAGGCCGATTGTCCGTGGTCCTTTAGATTTGTTAAATACTGAGCAGGAGCTAACGGTCGAATCTTTTAGAATGATACGTGGCACTCTTCCATTGGAAAGCCTCCATTGTACACAACAGGTTTTGAGCACAAGGATCGTGGCCGTACATCTTTGGTAGTGCGCTGAATATTCCATTAGGGATGTACCTGTAAAACAAGTAATGTGAGGAAAATTCTCTTACGTGGTATTCCTTGGTTGGTTGCATAGAGCTGTTGTACTAATCTTCACTAAAAAGTGGAGCAGGAGTAGGGTACAACTATAGCACGTGGGTAGGTAAAATACTAGCTCCAAGCAAAATTCTTTAGCTGAGCATTAGACGTATTTCTGTTAGACGGATTGTAAAATCAGTCTAATGAAATCAAACATCTCCTTCTAATAATAACGTATATTAGACCGCCTGGTCTAATAAAATTAGTCTCGCGTCTAATTACAATAACCATTAGACTGCACGTCTAACTCCACTAAGTTAGACTGCACGTCTAATTCGGTTCTACCTCAGACTTGTCTGAAGGAGTTAGACTCACGTCTAACTTTTACTAATTAGACTACACGTCTAATTATCCAATAACCATTAGACTGCATGTCTAACTCCACTGAGTTAGACTACACATCTAATTCTAGTTCTACCTCAGACTTGTCTGAAGGAGTTAGACTCACGTCTAACTTTCACTAATTAGACTACACGTCTAATTATCCAATAACCATTAGACTCCACGTCTAACTCCACTAAGTTAGACTGCACGTCTAATTCCGGTTCTACCTCAGACTTGTCTGAAGGAGTTAGACTCACGTCTAACTTTCACTAATTAGACTACACGTCTAATTATCCAATAATCTTTAGACTGTACGTCTAACTCCACTAAGTTAGACTGCACGTTTAATTCCGGTTCTACCTCAGACTTGTCTGAAGGAGTTAGACTAACGTCTAACTTTCACTAATTAGACAGCCCGTCTAATTCCGCACAAATTAGACTATCCGTCTAATTGTAAATATATTAGACTACACGTCTAACTCCGATGAATTAGACTGTATGTCTAATTTCGTTCATTCATTAGACTAAATGTCTAATTCTGATTATATATTAGACCATCCGTCTAATTACATGTCTATTAGACTACACGTCTAACTCCAATGAGTTAGACTGTACGTCTAATTTCGAACACATTAGACTTATGTCTAATTCTGTGTATTTTAGACGTACATCTAATTCTATACATTCATTAGACTACACGTCTAACTACGATGAGTTAGACTGTACGTTTAATTCTATGCATTCATTAGACTACACGTCTAACTCCGATGAGTTAGACTGTACGTCTAATTCTATGCATTCATTAGACTACACGTCTAACTCAGATGAGTTAGACTGTACGTCTAACTCAGATGAGTTAGACTGTACGTCTAATTATATGTATCTAATGCCAAAATCGGTTTAATGACCCTCATTAGAGCTAAGTCTCATGAAACATTGTTTCAATACACCTGTATCAAAACTCATAAGTCATTTCATCATCAAAATCTCAGTGGTTAAATTATTTCAATACTTAGTCAAAATAATTTGACCCAACACATTCATTCACTTTAATAAAAACGCCTAATATTTTAAATTTCAAAAATATCGATTTGTTAATCTTGTGCTATATCTAAAAATTGCAACTCGAGGACGATCCAAGTAGTTTTTAAATGTAACGGGAGTATTTCTAAACCATTTTTGAAAGATTTTGTGAATGTTCGCTCGATTTCACAATTTTGGATAAAACACTCGGTTTTGAGTTTTTTTACTTATATTAGAACTAGGATAGGATAAATTATTTTTTATTGCATATTAATTGTTACTGGATAAGGGAAGTTTTCTATAAGCTTAGATTTTTATTTTGGATCGAAATCACAAAATCCGATTTTGGAGATGGCTTAATTTTTCGTAGAATCTCTCATGACACCCTTACATCTTAAATGAGCACCTTTCTATGTGTTGAGAAGGTAAAAAAAATCTCTTTTTGGATTTTTCAACGCTTAGTTGGAGGTTGAAGTTTATTGAGGTTGCCTCCCTCCCTGTCAAGATGAACGAGATCAAATGCTCTTTAGCTAGGCAAATGAGCAACCTACATTTCGACCGAAGGCTATTGCTCATTGGCCAACCGATACCCTTTTGTGTGTTGACTAGTTCTATGTTCCCGTTGACTGTAGATCACCCCACGCCCATACCCATAACTCGCGGGTCAAGCGCTTGACCCAATTGCCTTAGGGTCTATTTACTACTCACTTTTTACATTTTAATGTTTTTTTTTATCATTTTTAAAACTGTCTTTGATATTTTTTAAATCCAAAAATATATAAAAACACTTTCAAATTATTTTTACAACAAAAACATTAAAAATATTCTACTTAGGGCCAATTTGGTTTCCTTTTTCTATTTTATCATTATATTTGTATATATATAGTATAAACAACTTACACTCCCAAAAAATCAAATTTTGTTTTTAATGTTTATTAAGAAAAATATGTATTATTTGAAAATTAACTTTATTATTCATATTTTTCAGGTTCAAACTCCATCCATTATAATATTAATACGTGTGTTTAAATTTATTCGAATTTTAATACCTTAGATATAATTGGATTGGATAATTGTAAATAAAATAAATGTAAAATTAATAATTTCAAATATTCCTTAAACAATTAAAGTAGAGACCATCACTTATATGGATATGGAGGACAAAATGCTATGACTTTTTCCCGAATGTAACCAAATTTACAACTATGAAACATAATCTTTAAAATGCATTTGAATATGTAAAAAAGAATTCTGCAAAGGCTAGAAAAATTTTAATGACTACAAGTCTGGCCAAAAGAGCAAATGATTCTTCAAAATTAATACCTTCTTCCTGTTTATACCCTTGGACCACTAATCTAGCATTGTTCCTTGTAACCAAACCGTTTTCAATAAGTTTATTTCTAAACACCCATTTTGTTCCAATGATCGATTGATTTTTCGGTCTTGGAACTAGATGCCAAACTTTATTCCTCTCAAACTAGTTTAATTCCTCTTGCATTGCTAAGATCTAATTTGGATCTAACAGTGTTTCATCCACCTTTTTCTCCTCAATCTGGGATATGAAAGTAAAATTTTCATATTCTTCCAATATTTGATGCCTAGTTTGGATGAGTAGTGAGAGTTTACCTATAATAAGGTCAGGAGGATGATCTATGTTCCTTTTAAGATTCGGTCCAAAAATGTCTTCTAAATGACCAGTTATTTGATCAAGGTTAGACAGATCGGTAGGCTGAACAGAGTCAAACCGACTGATTTCCTCAGCAGACACTAATGTGTCAACTTCCTGCTGTGAAGTAGTTTAATCCGGCTGAATCTCAGCATTAACCATTTGGTCATAGACAAACCGTTTATAGACCGGAACCTCTTGTTCACTATCAAATTAGATATTTAAGTTTTCCAATTTCTTGTGTAGATCAAAGGATGACGCGGTGTTACTTTCAATCGATTCATAAAAAAATGTGAAGATTCTTCAACAGTTAAAGTCCTAGTGTTGTACACTCTATATGCTTTACTCACTATAGAATAGCCTATCATGATGCCAACATCGTATTTTGCATCGAAAGCGTTTAGATATGTTTTGTCATTAATATGAATGTAACACTTATCACTAAAGATCCTAAGATACCGGATGTTAGGAACTATGTCATGGTATACTTCAAACGATATTTTATTGAGCCGTTTGTTAATCATAGATCGGTTTTGTGTATAAAATGCAGTGTTTATAGCCTCAGCCCAAAACTTTTGAGCAATACCCGAATCGACTATCATGGACCTTGCGGCTTCCTTCAGAGTTTAGTTTCTTCTCTTGGACAGTCCATTTTGTTGAGGTGTTCTAGCACTAGACAACTCGTGTCTAATGCCGGATTCTATAAGAAATGCAGTCAAAGTACTATTTGTAAACTCAGTTCCTCTATCACTTCTAATCTTATTTATGCGTATAGATTTCTCATTTTGTAATCTTTTAAGCTGTTTGATCAAATTATGTGTGTCTTGATTTTTAGATACCAAAAATATCCCCCAAGTATATCTAGAATAATCATCAATAACTATCATAGTATAATGTATAACCCTAGGCTTGTGACCTAATCGGTCCAAATAAGTCAATGTGAAGCAATTCTAAACATCAACTAGATTTTGTTTTCCCTTTACTTTTAAAAGTTGATTTTATTTGTTTCCTCATTTTACATGCAGAACAGACTTTATCCTTGGCAAATTTAATGTTAGGCATTCCTTGAACTAATTCTTTGGTGCAAATGTAGTTTTTGGTTTTGAAATTCAAATGATTTAACCTTTTATGCCAAAGCCAATTTTGATCATTCTTAGCTATCATGCAAACTGTGTTATCAGTTTTAGTTTTCCAGTCTACTTTGTAAATGTTTCCTAGCCTATTTCTCGTTAGTAAGTACTACCCTGTGGATTCTTAACTAAACATACATGTTTATGAAATTCTACAGTGTATCCTACATCGCACATTTGAATAATACTCAAAAATTAAAATGCAAGTTTTCAACGAGAAACACGTTATTTATAGTCAGGTTGCCATGTACAATCTTACCCTTGCCCACCGCTCTACCTTTAAAGTTATCTCCGAAAATTATCATTGCACCGGCTTTCTGAACAATATTGGTCAACAAGCTGCTATTTTCTGGTCATGTGTCTGGAGAAACCTCTGTCTAGATACCATTCAGAGTTTCCCAACCGCTTATTCTTATTAACCTGCAAAATACTAATATTTACATCTATTTGGTACCCACATTCACTTGAGTCCACGGTTGATTAGTCCCTTAGGAATCCACACTTTAATTATTCGTATGAGTTTCCTAGTGATGGTCTTAATACTTTTACATGTAATGGGTCTTACATTCCTCTGTTTGCCTCTTTGTACTTCATTATGTTTCGGTGAAATTTGAAGACTTCTTTCAAATCTTTGGTTGGATTCTCTTATAATCGGCCAGATGGCTTTCATTCTCTCACGATGAAGCCACTTTGCCATGTCGGTTGGACCTACATATTTTAATTCTTTGACCAATTTTGAATCATGAATTTCTTAGTTGTTGGTTGAAAACCTCTTGACAAAGCTTATGAAGGGAAGCTTGTCCTTACCGAGTTTCAAACCGTGGGAAGATTTCTGTTTAGCTGATTTACTGCCATCATAGCCGATATCGAATTTACATTTGTGCGTTCTCCGATAACTCGAATCTGGCTTACAGGTTCACTAGATCTCTTCCAAGAAGCCATCATATATTTTGTTCTTTCATTTTCTTCAGTTGACGATTGAACTGTCTCCTTGAGCTTTTCATTCTCACGTGATAGTTAAGTCGGTTCATCAGTCTTAGTTCCACTCGACTCACCGGTTTGGAAGTTGCTCGGTTCACCAGTGTAGAAGTTTAGTCGGGTTGTCACAAGAGTTGACAAGTTCTTGAACTCAATGACCATTTCATTGAGAGCAGTAACCAAGTCTTCTCGGGTAAACACTTCACAAGAGAAATCAAATACCTCTTCTTCATTAGCCATGACGCAGGTGATTCCTTCGTCATTGCTATCCGAGTTGGAATGAGCCCACAAGCTCCCACCATCGTCGGCTATCAATGCCTTCTAGATCTCCTTGCCTTGATTGTTTTGCTGATTATAATTCCTTTTGTTGTTATCAACTAGTTTTCGGTCGTCTCTTCTTGGTTTTCTGCATTCTTAACTGTAGTGACCTAAAGCATTAAAATTAAAACATATAATGTTAGATTTGTCACCGTAGTTGTAGTTGTAGTTATTTGACGGTTGATTCTTCTTCATGAAATTCCGAATTTCTTTACTAGCATGGCCATCGCATCCTCATTAAACTGCTCGGCTGTTTTGACTAGTACATGAGCTATTGGTTCCACCGAATTCATTAGGGCTCTAGTCGCGGTTGACGTTGAGGCTTCATCTTCGATTCGGGATCTCATCTCGAATTCGTATGCCTTGAAGTCTTCAAACATGTCATGCAGCTTCATTTTGTGGAGGTTGTTGGATTCTCGCTTCACCATAATCTTTATATCCCAAACGCTGGGAAGAGATCTTAATGCCTTGTCAATGGTTTCCTTGTTATCGTACTTCTTTCCAAGTGCAGAGAGCTCATTCACTACACTGGTAAACCGATCACTGAACTTTTTCATGGTTTCACCGGGCCTCATCTTAATATTTTCGAACTTTTGTGTGGCCACCAATATCTTGTTCTCCTTGGTTCTTTCATTTCCTTCATGGAGTTGGATTACTGTCTCGCATGCTTCCTTTGCAGTTTTATATTCTCTGACTTGCTAAATGTGTTTCTATCTAGAGATTTGAAGATGTGGCTCCTATAATGATTATCTAGGTTGTTCCTTCTTTTATCATCGGACGTCCAATCACTTCTTTCCTTCTCAATCTTTATCGAACAATCAGATAGGATGAACATCATCTCGTCATTCATAATGGTCAGGTGCATGTGCATGCGGATCTTCCAATCGGCGAACTCTTCGCTTTCTAGCATTGGAGGTTTCTCGTTGAAAGTCATGCTTGCTTGCTTTGGGTTGTTTGAGTGTTGGTACTAATCCGGTTAGAGATTAATACCGGTCTCAACACCACATAAATTGTCACAAACTCTTGAACCGGGTTCAAGTGCGGAAATGTTTGTTTCAACTTGAAGCAGCACACACAATTCAGACAGAAATAGGAATGAAGAAGGATCGGTTGGAATATTAAAAGGTCGGATCGGATAGTAAAATGACCAGAAATAAGAAAGAACACAACACAAGGATTTTATGGATATTCGGAGATAAAGCTCCTACGTCACCCCTTCTTCTTAAACAACGGGAAGGATATTCACTAGGAATATTAAACACACAATACAACATGTCAAATGATAAAGACTTATTTACTACTATATATTGACTTACAACTCTCCACACAGAATAAGAATTGCAATATACTAGACAGTATTTAAATACAAAGAATACTTAACATTTCTGAAAAAATGAATTGATTGGTTTCTAACTTGATAGCTCTAGGACTTGATCTGGAAAAAAAAAACGTTTTTCCTGCTTTCTTTAACTTCTCCTTTTATAGTGGAAATATGACAACATTCATATTTCTCTCTCTGATTTGTTGGTCAAAAGGAGCAGCATTGCATTAAATGCGGTTGAGACTTTCCAAGGCATGAGAAAGTCGGCATGCTTTGTCTTTAGTTGACTTTATCATTCTGGCGGTTTTGACAGTTACCTGCTCCTAGTAAGTTGCTTTTAGACTTATACCAAAATGGGTAACTACACACTTGAAAGTCTTCTACTGTTTGTAGTCTGTTCAACAGACTTGTATCAAAATGGCAATGATACAGTCTAACCCTGTAAGATTTTCCTTCTATACATTCCCAAAGAGATCTATTTGCACCAAAATGTCAACGGTCAATATTTCCATATCTTTGATTTTGTCTGTGAATAATCTGCCAATTGGAAATGTACATTGGCTAAGGATTTTCAAGGAGTTGAACCAACCAGACATCATTGGTTGATCCGTCCTACCGAAGAGTAGCGACCGATCAAAGGAAAGGATTCACCGATCCTGAAGTTGAGCCAAGCCGGTCTTCTGAGGAGATTGGTCAACGGTTTGATCCGCTTCAGAGGAATTGTTTTCACCGGCCAATTAAAAATATGACTGCTCCATGTTTTTCCTACATAAAAAGTTGAATTGATTAAGTTATTTAGATAGTTAATTACTTATTAATTAACTATCTAATTTATCTAACAATTTCTCCCTTTTTGATTATTTAAGTTAAATATTCAAAACCCAGTAATCATTGGCCGATTTTAAAATACTTATATTAATTGGACGGTTAACCGAAAACTCTTTGATTTGAAGATAAGATTTTGAGAAAAATTTTGTATTTCTACCAATTTCTCCCTTTTTGATATTTTTAAATAAAAGTATCAAAACTAGTAATTTGAAACTGAAAATGAATAATTTGAATTTCCAAAATATTTCATAAGTTCCCAAAATATTCATAAGTCATAATAAATATAAGTAAAAGCATAAGGATAGAGATTTGGTGGCCCCTTTCATCCAACTCGGTGAAGTAGCGTATTGCGAAACCCTTTTCCAGTGCAGCAGGATCAACATTTGTTTGGCAACAGCTTGTCGGTTGACTAGAGAATCCGCTCGACTGTGGGGGTCATGTCGGTTGGACAGGAACATGGAAAACAGGAGTTCTTTGACTCTGAACGGAATTTTCAACTAAATCTCCTCGAGTTCCTCGGTCTAATCTAGCACTTGAAGGAATAGACTGGATTAGTTATGCTCGGATCGGTCGAGGTGAAGGTCTAGGTCGACGTTTTCTTGGGTTCAACTGTTCACCATCCTCTTCTTCTTCTTATTCAAGGTTCAAGTTTTCTAAGAAACGACAGGAATAGCAACCGGTGGAACAGTTCCCGGTTTGGTACGAGTTGTTGTCGCTACTTCTTGAGCCCTCTTTCTTTTAATCGTTTGTCCCCTTGTCTTCTTAGCGATTGTAGACGATATTTTCTCTCTTCTTTCATCGATCTCCTCTAGAATGAGTTTCTGCTGAAGATTCCTAGCCACATTCGTGTCAGCACGTTCAATTGCTTTGGATTTTGTAAGTTCATCGGCTTGAACCTGTCGGGGGATTTCTGCATCTTTGCGCTTTAGCTTGAAGATTCCTTTCGTCTTCATCTGCTTGAAGCTGCCGGGCAGCCTCTTCATCTTTTATTATTCGTTCTTCTTCGGCAACCTCTTTGGTCTTGTCCAACTCATATAATTGTATGGAGACCGCCTGCATCGATTCAAGGATTTGGGAGGTTACCTCATCAACATGAGCCAGCTTGAGGTCGGTGGAAGTATTCTGATCCCTTAAATCATCTACCTTGACCTCCATTGATGACTACCATGAGGTCATGGACTCTTGAATCATTTTCTTAATGACAATCTTCATTTCATCCGAAAGTGGAACCACCGGTTCAACTGATTGATGTTGCACCGAAGGATGAGAGTGAACCGGAAATAATACTTCTGTTCCGGCCGGTTTCGAAAGGCTGTATTCTTTTGATTTGCTTCGGTCGGAATGCTTAGTTGGTGGAGTTTTGACCGATGAATCAATTTATGGAGAAATGGTTACCCCATCTCGTTTTTCATTATTTTCCGGAGACTTAGATGGAGACTCTGGTTGACTAATTTCATATTGATTCCTTGTCGGTCTGGATGATTGACCAAACTCAAAGTTAGATTTTTCAGTCTACTTTCCATTCCGGTCAGCATCTTCTTTTTCAGCTGACGAGGGGTAAATAGTTAAACATTCCTTTCGGTTGCATCCTCATACTTTGAAATTTCGGCTTGAAGTTCTACTTCAACCATTTTCAAAGTGTCTAGCACCACCTTGTCCACACCGGTTACATCGCCTATAACAAGGTACCTTCGATTTATATTGTCAATGGTTGAAGACAGCACCTTCAACTTGGCGTTTTCTTCGACTAACTTCGGTTTTGTCATGGCGACCGATACGGAAGATGTTTTGGCGAGATCAAGCACTGTTTCTTCCAATGAGATCATCGTCGGCCACTTGCTTTTTTAAGACATTCTGGGAGCATGTCCTTAAAGTTGACCTCCGCCCTTATTTTCGCCCATTCATAGTAATGATCAGATAGTAAATATGCCCTCTATTCAATCATTTTGAGGACATTTTCCACAACCCTTTTGACCTCGACATCGGTCATGTGAGAATCCGGAATTTCAGAGTCCGGAATTGTATTGTCAGATTCATCCTCAGTAGTCAGGTTTTTTTCGGTTTCGGCTGACGGGATTTACTCATTGATCGGACCGATTGATTCTTTCATTGTATGATCTCTCTCATGCACCGAAGGTTGTTCGGTCACTATTTCTTCTTCTTCACGTTCGACCGACTTATCGATCTCATTCGCAGAACCTGTCCGGTCAGTTTCAGCATTTTGACCGGTTTCAATAATTTTACTCGTCACATCGGTTTCAACAAATTGATTATCCTCATTCACAATATCGTCAATCATTTCCGAAGTTCTTGGTTGAGCCTCTAAAACTGCAGGCCTAACCGGTTGTACAATAGAATCTCTAGATGTAAGAACAGTAGTGGTATTAAGAGTGTTTACCTCAGGGAAGGAGGTTTCCTTAGATTTTGATCGGCCGGTCTCGCTGGCCGTCGACTTGGAACGGTTTAAAGGAAAAGCCGAAGAAGGGACAAACTTAGCATGAGTCTGATCATCTACTGGCATGGGGATAGGATTGACCTCGTGGTTATCTTGTCCAGAGGGAATGGTGGTTTCCGTCTTCTCGCTGTCGGTTGCTTCGCTAGCCTGTTTCTCAGGCACCGATCTTTTTCCCTTCTTGATTGTTTCCTTAGTTTCCTTAACCTTTTGCTTCTTAGTCTTCAGTTCCTTTTCCTTTGTTCCTTTAGCCTTACCGGCTCTAATGAGACTCTTCCCAATGTTGACCGAATTTAAAATTTTACTTTTAGGCAGAAGAATACCTAGATGGGTCGGAATGTCAAAATGAAGAAGAATCTTGTCGATCTGCATAGCATAGCCCAAAGACCGACCTTTCTTTGGAGATACCATCTTGCACAGGATCTAAAAAAGGATTCCGACCCAGTTTATATTATCTCCGAAAAGGATGCCAACCATCATTTCAAACTTTGACCGCATGATGCTATCAAAGTTACAGCCCCGAGCCTAGAGCGACATGGATACAATATCGCATAACAACCGATATTCAAATCGCATTTCACTTTTCTTACCGGCGAGATCCACCGGTTAATTGGTGTTAGAAATCATCAACTGAATTTCTGCGGTTGCTTCTTCAGACAGACCAATCGAGAAATCGCGCCCCTATGTTAGAAGACGAAGAGCCTCGGCGAAGACTTCCTTTGATATTTCAACATTTTTACCGCCCACCACCGAATGAATAATATTCTTTTTTATTTTGGCGTTCTCGAAGAACACCTTAACAACATCCTGATACATGATGAACGGACCGTTAAGGATGAATTCCAGCCCCGAAACCTTGACATAGTCCATGACCTTCTTACTGAGTTTGTACATAAATAGAGGGATAAAATCAAAGTATTGTCTAGATGAGTGATATTCTTAAACCTTCTGTAAATTGAACAGAGTCTATTCTATTCAACAGATAACTATCACTGAAACTGTATTTGATTCAATGAAACGTATAGTGAATCCTTCCAGTAGTTGGAAGAAGGGATGACGTAGGAGAGTTTTCTCTGAACATCCATAAACAACTCTCTGTCTTTTTTATTCTGCCCTCTATTTTGTTATTCATTCTTAGCTTCAAGCCCAAGAAAATGTTTCCGCACTTGAATCTCTTCAAGAGTTTGCAAAGGTTTATGAAGAATAGAAAGTGATATAAATCCCTAACAGGATTTCTATCAAATCGTTTTCCAGAAGTTGTTATCAATAGTTAGACCACTGTCTCTAATGGTGACATTGATCCTTTCAATTCGTATCAGAGCTCTGTTTTTCTATTCTCAAGCTTTAAAGAACTTGAATCATGTCTATCAAGCTTAGTTAAGATGGCCTAGTTATTATGTTGGGTCAAATTATTTTGACTAAGTATTGAAATAATTTAACCATTAAGATTTTGTTGATGAAATGACTTATGAGTTTTTATGCAGGTATATCGAAATCATATTTCATAAGATTTGGCTCTAATGAGAGTCATTAGACCAATTTTGGCATTAGATGCATAGAATTAGACGTCTAGTCTAACTCAACGGAGTTAGACGTGCAGTCTAATGAATGCATAAATTTAGACGTGCAGTCTTATGAATGCATAGAATTAGACGTGTAGTCTAACTCAACGGATAGACATATAGTCTAATGAATGCATAGAATTAGACGTGTAGTCTAACTCAACGGAGTTAGACGTATAGTCTAATGAATGCATAGAATTAGACGTGTAGTGTAATGAATGTGTTGGGTCAAATTATTTTTACTAAGTGTTGAAATAATTTACCCACTGATATTTTGATGATGAAATAATTTATGAGTCTTGATACATGTGTATTAAGACAACATGTTATTAGACTTGGATCTAATGAGGGTCATTAGACCTATTTTGATCTCCTTTCTCATAAAATTAGACGGATGATCTAATGAATACACGGAAATTAGACGTGAGTCTAATAGAATTAGACGTACAATCTAACTCATCGGAGTTAGACGTGTAAGTCTAATAGATGTGTAAAGAATTAGACGGATGGTCTAATGAATACACAGAATTAGACGTACAGTATAACTCATCGGAGTTAGACGTGTAAGTCTAATAGATGTGTAAAGAATTAGACGGATGGTCTAATGAATACGCGGAATTAGACGTGACAGTCTAACTCAATGGAGTTAGACGTGCCGGTCTAATGGTTATTATAATTAGACGGATTGTCTAATTAGTGAAAGTTATACGCGAGTCTAACTCCTTCAGATAAGTCTGAGGTAGAACCGGAATTAGACGTGGCACTCTAACTCAATGGAGTTAGACATGCTGGTCTAATGGTTATTATAATTAGACGAGTTATCTAATTAGTGAAAGTTAGATGCGAGTCTAACTCCTTCAAATAAGTCTGAGGTAGAACCGGAATTAGACGTGGCAGTCTAACTCAGTGGAGTTAGACGTGCCGATCTAATGGTTATTATAATTAGACGGGCTGTCTAATTAGTGAAAGTTAGACGTGAGTCTCTCTCCTTCAGATTAGTCTGAGGTAGAACCGGAATTAGACGTGTAGTCTAACTCAGTGGAGTTAGACGTACCCGTCTAATGGTTATGTAAATTAGACGCGAGTCTAATTATATTATACCAGGCCGTCTAATAGACGTTTTTCATTAGAAGGAATTGACTTATTTCATTAGACTAATTTTCCCAAATCTGTCTAACTGAAATATGTCTAATGCTCTGTTTAAACAGTACGCTTGAATCTAGCATTTCTCCTACCCACGTGCTATAGCTGTACCCTACTCCTACTCCACGTTCTTGTGAAGATTAGTACAACAGCTATATGGATCCAATCAAGGAATGCCACGTAAGAGAATTTTCCTCACATTACCCGTTTTGTAGGTACATTTCTGATGGAATATTCGGCGCACTACCAGATCGGTACGGCCACGATCCTTGTGCTCAGAACCTGCTGTGTACAATGGAGGCTTTCCAATGGAAGAGCGCCATGTATCATTCTTGAAGATTCGACTGTTGGCTCCTGCTTAATATTTAATCAATCTTTAGAGCAACGGACGAAGCAGCGACTTTATCATCTTTAAAACCAATCTTACGAATAAGCATTCTGATTTTGCAGAGAGAGACTACTCAATCATCTTGCTTACTGAAGTTATTTTGTGAAGCTTCTTTCTGATTGTACTGTGTGTGACGTGAGAGAGAGAGAGCTAGAATCAAAACACCATTAGCTGAGTGATATTCTTCATCTTCTTGTAATTGAACAGAAAGTATTCTGTTCAATAGTGAGCTAAGTGTGTGTGTAAACTGTATTTGATTCTCATCATATAGTGAATCCTTCCTGTGGTTGGAAGAAGGGGTGACGTAGGAGAGTTTCTTCGAACATCCATAAACAAACTATTGTGTTCTTTATTTCTGTCATCTTTTCATATTTCATCTTTTGCTTCAAACCCAAATAAACAATTCCGCCTTGAATCTGTTTCAAGTGTTTACACAAGTTTGCGTAGAATAGAAAGAGATATTAATCCTTAACAGGATTTCTATCAAACCGTTTTTCATAAGCATTCATCATTAGCCAGACCCCCGTCTCTATTGATAAAGTCGATCCTATCAGAATGCATAGAATTAGACGTGCAGTCTAACTCAGCAAAGTTAGATATGCAGTCTAATGTATATGGAATTAGACGGATAGTCTAATATATTCGAAGTTAGACGTGCAGTCTAACTCAGCGGAGTTAGACGTGCAGTCTAATGTATATGGAATTAGACGAATAGTCTAATATATTCGAGGTTAGACGTGCAGTCTAACTCAGCGGAGTTAGACGTGCAGTCTAATATATGTGCACAATTAGACGTGTAGTCTAATGGATTGTGAAAGTTAGACGTAAGTCTAACTTCTTCAGACAAGTCTGAGGTAGAACCGGAATTAGACGTGTAGTCTAACTCAATGGAGTTAGACGTGTAGTCTAATGGTTATTGGATAATTAGACGTGTAGTCTATTTAAGTGAAAGTTTGACATAAGTCTAACTCCTTCAGATTAGTCCGAAGTGATTGTAATTAGTCGTAAGTCTAATTCTATTAGACTAGGCGGTCTAATGGACTCTGTTTTTAGACGGGGATGTTTGATTTTATTTGACTGATTTTCACAATCCGTCTAACTAAAATACGTCTAATGCTCAGCTTAAGCAGTATGCTTGAAGCTAGCACCTGCCTACCCACGTGCTATAGCTGTACCCTACACCTGCTCCACTTTCTAGTGAAGATCAGTACAACAGCTATATGCAACCAACCAACGAATGCCACATAAGAGAATTTTCCTCATATTACTTGTTTTGTAGGTACATCTCTGATGGAATATTCGGCGCACTACCAGTGGTGTACGGCCACGATCCTTATGCTCAGAACCTGCTGTGTACAATGGAGGCTTTCCAATGGAAGAGTGCCACGTATCATTCTAAAAGATTCGACTGTTAGCTCCTACTTAGTATTTAACAAATCTCAAGGACAACGGACAATCTGCCTCACGAACTTCCAGTTTTTACAAAGAGTTAATCTACATTTTCTTGCTTGCTAATCAAGAGAGAGAATTCAAGCCTTTGAATATTCATACTGTGAAGCTACTTTCTGATTATACTGTGAAAAAATTAAGAGAGAGTTAGAATCAAAAACACCTTTAGCTGAGTGATATTCTTCAGATTGTATATTGAACAGAGTGTGTTCTATTCAATAGTGAACTAAGTGTGTGTAAACTGTATTTGATTCGAATCATATTATAGTGAATCCTTCCTGTGGTTGGAAGAAGGGGTGACGTAGGAGAGTTTCTCCGAACATCTATAAACAAACTGTTGTGTTCTTCATTTCTGTCATCTTTTCATATTTCATCTTGATCTTCAAACCCAAGTAAACAATTCCGCCTTAAATCTGTTTCAAGTGTTTACAAGTGTTTGCATAAAATAGAAAGTGAATTATATCCCTAACAAGATTTCTTTCAAACCGTTTTTCATAAGACTTCATCAATAGGCAGACCCCCGTCCCTATCGATAAAGTCGATCCTATCAATTGGTATCAGAGCCTTGTTTCTATTCTAAAGAATCAAGAACTTGAAGCATGTTTATCATCAATGAAATCCCTATTCATTCAATGGACAACTGCGAATATTGGATGATGAGAATGCAAGCTCACTTGTCTGCTCTTAACTGTGATATGTGGAGCATCATTACTGATGGCCCCATAAAGATTTCGAAGCCAAGAAGTGAGTGGAATACTGAAGACAAGATGACCAACAACTTGGATAATGTTGTAAGGAATATTCTGTACCAGTCGATCAACATGAACGTGTTCTATGAAATCAAGTCCTGCTCCTCTGCTAAAGAGATATGGGATAAACTTAATCAGATCTACGGTAGAAGCACTCAAGCAAATAAGAACCAGAAAGCATTCATGTGCAGTGAAAACAAATCCAGATGGGCCGACATTGATTGAGAGGAGTCTCCTGCTGAAAAAGAGAATAAAGTTGTCACATGTCTGATGGAAGATGACCAATCCAAGGTAAATGATATCTCTGCACCAGATTTTACAAACGAGGAGTTAACTAATGCACTTAATGAAATGGCCATTGAGTACAAGATGTTAACTGAATCTTTTTATGAGATTAAAGTCAAATATGAATCAACTGTTCTTTCCTCCGACAAAGAATCTAAATCAAACGTTTTTGATAAAAACTTAACAGAGATCTCATTTGAGAATGAGATGCTCAAAGAACAGATTTAAACCCTTTCATCTGAAAACAAGAGATTAAACTATGTAGTTAGTGCATGGATAAGATCAGGAGACGCTGTCAGACATCAGATAAGCATGTTGAAACCTGCTGGATTTAGATCCGGATTGGGATTTGACAGCAATGACCCTAACCTGTCCTGCAAAAAGTCAAATTCTCCAACTGACAAGTTTAGGTTTATAAACTTTGTCAAAGGGAGTATGACTGACATTAAATATGATCTTATTCATGAAGAAGTTGTTTTCAAAAATGAAATAGTTTATGTTCCGCCGACTGTTAACTGGCTTAAGAATAAGCTAGAAGCAACTAACAAGTCTGACAATCTAAAACCTGACTCTAAGTCAAAGAGTTTTAAAAGAAAGTCTTCTTCAAAAGCTAAAGGAGTAGTGGCTAGAAGAAAGTCGTTTGCTTAGTCAAAAACATACGCATTAATCACGGCACAAAATGGGAAAGCCATCAAAATAACTCAAATATGGATTCCTAAGGGATTGATTGACCCAAGACCGAACAGATGGCTTCTCACTGATATATCAGATTGCTCTGGACCTAAGATCACGTTTGATGACAACAAGAAGTGTAAGACCATGGGTAAGGGGTAAGATTATCCATGGTAATCTAACTATTAATGACGTGTTGCTTGTTGACAATCTGTGTTATAATTTGATCAGCATTAGTCAATTATGTGATAATGGTTTGTTAGTAGATTTTCAAACTCATTCATGTCTGGTTAAAGATCAAGATGGAAACATTTTATTGACTGGAAGTATAGTAGGAAACTCATACAAAATGAATTGGTAAAAAGAGTCTTCTAATCCTATGTGCATGATTGCCAAGAATGACCAGAAATGGTTATGGCATAAACGTTTGAACCATTTGAATTTTAAAATCATCAACAACATTTGTTCAAACAATTTAGTTATTGGTTTGCCCAAACTTCAGTTTTCAAAGGACAAGATATGCACTACTTGCCGGTTAGGCAAATAGGGCAGATCATCGTTCAAAAGTAAAGGGAAATCACAATCCAGTCATATCCTTGAACTTTTACATATGTGTTACGATCTAGGTCAGGGCTGGCGGACCGGGGTCTGGCCGGTTAACACTGTTTGACAATACTCAACGGTTGGTGTTTAATCCGGTTAGAGATTAACACCGGGTTTCAATACTACACAGACTGTCACAAACCCTTGAGTCGAGTTCAAGTGCGGAAGTGGTTTGTTTTAGACTGAAGCAACACAGATAGGATGAATAAAGATAGGTTTTGGAGAATATCAATTTGGAGATTAAGAGGTCGGTTTGAGGTTTAGTGAATCGGTTAGAATGATGTAATTCGGTTATGACAGTGTGAGTCGGTTAGAAAGCAGAACCAACAGAGAGTAAAGAGCAAAACACAGGTTTTTATGGATGTTCGGAGATAAAACTCATATGTCACCCCTTCTTCTCGAAACCGCGAGAAGAATATTCACTTAGGAATACACAAACACAATACACGATCGAGTCTTATTTACTGATCGATAAACACTCTAAAATTCTTACAGAAATTGTAGTCACACTTCAAATGCACACTTAGGCTTTTAATCTTGTAGAGAGATAAAAACAACTTGTAGCTTGGGTTGTTGTTACTGACTAGAATTACATTTACTCCTCTTTAGCTCCTTTTTTTAGGTGAAATGTGCCAACGGTCACATTTCTTTAACGAATACCTTCAGGGTAATCCTTGAATCTGATTGGTTGAGCAGAGGCATTAATTGCGGTTTAAGCTTCAAGGCATGAAGCAGACCAGCTTCATTTGTCTTTTACTTAATATGGCAACTGTCGGTTGGCCAGTTGCCTGCATCTGGAGAGCTGCACCTTTGACTTGTACCAAAAAGGAAACTGTTTCTTCAGACAATCTTCTACAGCCTTCAAAGTATCATCAGACTTGTATGGATATGGTAATGTCACAGTCTGATCCTTTGATGTTATCTTCTGCATATACCCAAAGTGTCGGTATGTTCATAACTTCAGGTTAACCTGATAACATCCGGTTTTGGATACATCCTTTGCTTCTTCTTCTAATCGATTTGATTACGTGACCGGTTGGATTTTTGACCTGTCAGATTCTTGACCTGTTAGATTCTTGACCGTTCTTGGTTTTTGACCGTTCCTGCACAGGAAATTTGTTTTTGTTATGTTCTTATTTTAACCGGTCTAATTTATCTAACAATTTCTCCATTTTTGATTATTTTATTTAAAATATTCAAAACCATGTAGGATGGTTTACCAATTGTTTGGATCTAGGTCGGGGCTAGCAGACTGGGGTCTGGCCGGTTAACACTATCTGACAATACTCAACGGTTGGTGTTTAATCCGGTTAAAGATTACCACCGGGTTTCAATACTACAGACTGTCACAAACCCTTGAACCGAGTTCAAGTGCGGAAGTGGTTTGTTTCAGACTGAAGCAACACACATAGGATGCATAGAGATAGGTTTTGGAGAATATCAGTTTGGAGATTAAGAGGTTGGTTTGAGGTTTAGTGAATCGGTTAGAATGATGTAATTCGGTTATGACAGTGTGAGTCGGTTAGAAAGTAGAACCGACAGAGAGTAAAGAGCAAGACACAGGTTTTTATGGATGTTCGGAGATAAAACTCTTACGTCACCCCTTCTTCTCGAAACTGCGAGAAGGATATTCACTAAGGAATACATAAACACAATACACGATTGAGTCTTTTTTACTATTTGATAAACACTCGTACAAGTCTCAAACAAATTGTAGTCACACTTCAAATGCACACTTAGGCTTTTAATCTTGTAGAGAGATAAATGCAACTTGTAGCTTGAGTTGTTGTTACTGACTAGAACTACATTTACTCCTCTTCAACTCCTTCTTTTATAGGTGAAATATGCCAACGGTCACATTTCTTCAACGGATACCTTCAGGGTAATCCTTGAATCTGATTGGTTGAGCAGAGGCATTAATTGCGGTTTAAGCTTCCAAGGCATCAAACAGACCGACTTCATTTGTCTTTTACTTAATATTGCATCTGCCGGTTGGCCAGTTGCCTGCATCTGGAGAGATGCACCTTTGACTTGTACAAAAATGGTAACTGTTTCTTCTGACAATCTTGTGTAGCCTTTAGAGTATCATCAGACTTGTATGGATATGGTAATGTCACAGTCTGATCCTTCGATGTCATCTTCTGCATATAGCTAAAGTGTCGGTTTTTTCATAGCTTCAGGTTAACCGGATAACTTCCGGTTTTGGATACATCATTTGCTTCTTCTTCTAACCGGTTTGATTACTTGACTGGTTGGATTCTTGACCGGTCAGATTCTTGACCGTTCATGGTTTTTGACCGTTCTTGCACAGGAAATTTGTTTTTGTTAAGATCTTATTTTAACCGGTCTAATTTATCTAACAATTTCTCCCTTTATGATTATTTTATTTAAAATATTTTAAAACCATGTAAGAAGTAAATTTTAGGCCGGTTAAGCAATTGTTAGGATCTAGGTCGGGGCTGGCGGACCGGGGTCTGGCCGGTTAACACTGTCTGACAATACTCAACGGTTGGTGTTTAATCCGGTTAGAGATTAACACCGGGTTTCAATACTACACGGACTGTCACAAACCCTTGAACCGAGTTCAAGTGCGGAAGTGGTTTGTATTAGACTGGAGCAACACACATAGGATGAATAAAGATAGGTTTTGGAGAATATCGGTTTGGAGATTAAGAGGTCGGTTTGAGGTTTAGTGAATCAGTTAGAATGATGTAATTCGGTTATGACAGTGTGAGTCGGTTAGAAAGTAGAACCGGTAGACAGTAAAGAGCAATACACAGGTTTTTATAGATGTTCGGAGATAAAACTCCTACGTCACCCCTTCTTCTCGAAACTACGAGAAGGATATTCACTAAGGAATACACAAACACAATACACGATCAAGTCTTATTTACTATTTAATAAACACTCGTGCAAGTCTCACAGAAATTGTAGTCACACTTCAAATGCACACTTAGGCTTTTAATCTTGTAGATAGATAAAAGCAACTTGTAGCTTGGGTTGTTGTTACTGACTAGAACTACATTTACTCCTCTTCAGCTCCTTCTTTACCTCTTCAACGGATACCTTTAGGGTAATCCTTGAATCTGATTGGTTGAGCAGAGGCATTAACTGCGGTTTAAGCTTCCAAGGCATCAATCAGACCGACTTCATTTGTCTTTTACTTAATATGACAACTTCCGGTTGGCCAGTTGCCTGCATCTGGAGAGCTGCACCTTTGACTTGTACCAAAATGGTAACTGTTTTTTCAGACAATCTTCTGCAGCCTTCAGAGTATCATCAGAATTGTATGGATATGGTAATGTCACAGTCTGATCCTTTAATTTCATCTTCTGTATATACCCAAAGTGTCGGTTTGTTCATAGCTTCAGGTTAACTGGATAACTTCCGGTTTTGGATACATCCTTTGCTTCTTCTTCTAACCGATTTGATTCTTGACCGGTCAGATTTTTGACCGTTCTTGGTTCTTGACCGTTGCTGCACAGGAAATTTGTTTTTGTTAAGTTTTTATTTTAACCGGTTTAATTTATCTAATAATTTCTCCCTAATTGATTATTTTATTTAAAATATTCAAAACCATGTAAGAAGTAAATTGTAGGCCGGTTGTTTTTTTTTAAATTTGTTTGACCGGATTTTTGAAAAAGACTTAGAAAAATTTTAGAAAAATTTTGGAAAAAGTTTAGAAAAATTTTGTTTTTGAAGAAAAATTTTGTTTTTGAAGAAAAATTTTATCTTATCAATTTGTCCCTTTTTGATTATTTTATTTAAAATATTCAAAACCATGTAAAAAGTAAATTGTAGGCCGGTTTCCAAAAATACTTTATATATATATAAATATGAAATATTATAAACTTGACATAAAGAGCGGATAATTAAAAATCTATTCCATATTCCTCTTGTTCTTAGGCATGTATCTCTCGAGGTATTCAGCCATCGCTCCCTTTCCCGGATTGCAAGGATCAATGTCAAGTCCGGAGGAAGATGTTTGACCGCCCGAGTTGCCGGTGAATGGTGAAACCTGTGAAGGAACCGATCTGAGTGGGATCGCATTAACGCCCCGCGCTCTCTTCATTAGCGGTACAACGTCGTCATCAACCTCTACAACTTCTGGTGAAATCGGATTGATTGGAGGAGTAACAATCAGTTCAGTAATGTCGGTCAACAGCCGTTGAGTCCGTTTAGCCGCTGTCTTCTTGGTGGCCTTTCTCTTTCTTGTTACCGGTCCGGTTGATGGAGCAGCCGGATTTGATTGCTTATTTTCTTCGGCTATATCGTCTTCTATCAAATGTTGTTGAATTAGCCGAGTCGCGTCCTCATTCGCTTGTACCGCTTGTTCTGGTGCAGCATTTTCTACCACTTGAACATGTTGGGCCAGGATCGCATCCACATGTTCCCTTTCCTTTTGTATTCGCACGTTCTCGTTTTCAGCTTCTTCGTCGGCCGCTAGCTTGGCTGTAATCATTTCCGCTAGCTGTTCGTAGACCGCTTGGAGTGATGCTTTAGTTAGTGCATGCTTTTCTTCAAGTTCTATCATTCTTTCAAGTATTGAACCGGCCTGGTTACCGTATTGAAACATACCCTCTTCAAGAGTTGCCAACTTTTGATTGTGCCTCTCTTCAAGAGCCACTAATCTCTGATCCGTCGAACCGAGCCTGAGGTCGGTTTGAGCATATCGGTTCTATGTGTCGTGGAGGTGATTAGCATATCGGTTAGGTCGTAATTCTCTTCAACGGCTGTAAGCCGTTGGATTGCCAAGTTGAGCTTTTCACCGGTAGACTCAATCAACTGCTTTGATTTCTTCGCCCTTTCTTTCATTTTAGTTTGCCACGGGATGATGGCATCTTGACAGAATTCCTCGATTAAATCCTTGACGTTGTCCTTGGTTAGTACAGGCACTGGCGATTTTCCGGTTTGTGGAGACCCGGGCCGATCGGTGAGCTGATTACCCGTTTCGGTTTTAGTTCTGTTGACCGTAGATTCTAGTGGAGGAGGGGCATTCTCGGCCTCTTCTAGATTGGGACCGCCATTTGATCTTTCATAATCTTCAGGATGAGATCTGGAAAAGTGTGAAGCTTCTTGATGAGCGGCTTCCGATTCTAACCGTGTCATCTCATCGGTTAGCTCCCGGTCCTTAGCCGTTAACATCTCTAGTACCATTACAACGAGTTGGTTTTTGTCCTCTTTAGGGACATTCTGTTCACGAAGATGACGGATGTGGCCGGTGAGTTCTTTCATCCGGGCGTGTGTCTGAACCATCCTTCCTCTTCTAAGAGCGGTGACAACGCTCTTTGTTTTCGTCAGTTCGAACACCGACCTTTCTGTTTCTACCAGTTTTTCCCATTTCTGATGAGCTGGACACTCTGGTAACATGTCGGCCTAACCGACTTCATTTCGTTGAAGAGCCCACTGATAGTAAACATCGCTCACAACATGAGCCTGCTTGAAGAGTTGCTCTGTTATTTGGGAGACAAGTCTCTCTCCCAATTGTTGAACGTCGTCGTCTACGGTTTCGTGTGCCTCCGGTTGTCTAGTTGGACCGGATTCATTATCAACATTTGTGGCCGAATTTTAATCGACGACCTTCTCCTTTCTTTTGTCTAACCGAATCTCCTCTGTTTTATTGGACTTGGTGTGGCTAGACCTAGACGCGAAGTCCTCCGGATTAGGATTGTCGGATTGAATATTTGTCGAACCGTTGTGCCCAAGAAATGGGTAGATCTTATTATCTTGCTGAAAGCTATAAGAACACCCGGACCGGTTTCAATATTTGAATGGCGCATCAGCTTGCCGAGTGGAACGACATATCATTGAGAACGTTTTAAAGTCGGATCCACCATCTCACAAAGGTTGGAGAAAACGACCTTGGCCCAGTTGATTGGAATACCTCTAACCAAACCAGCCAACATCTCAATTTTTGAAATTGTGAGGCTGTCATAGTTGCCTCTTCTTCCTTGGACCGACTTTGAGAGAATCTCGCAAAGTGGCCTGTATTCCGGTTTTAAGTCTGTTTTCTTACCGGACACCACTATTGGTTGGATAGTGTCCGATACAGCACAGAGAACCGCTAGGAGTACGTCCTCGTTCGTGTCCACGGTGAAGTCACTCCCTTCTATTGGTAGGCGGAGAGCTTCAGCAACCGAATCTTTTGTAACTTTGAACGGTTTTCCACCGACCGTTGCGGATATGATTTCTTCATTGAGTACAACGGTTTGGAAGAACTCCGTGACCGCGTCTTGATACATGACGAACAGTCCATTCAGAAAATTTTCTATACCCGATGCAGATATACGCTCCAGCACTTCTTTAGCCTCTGTTGATCCGTTGGTTCGAATTTCTTCGAAGTCCACTTGGAAAATGTGAGTGAAGAGTGCAAAATCACGACCCATTTTGCTTAGAGAGACCGGAAGTTGGAAAGATTGAATGTTTTGAGGATTAAGGGATTGCTAGAGAGAGAAAGCAGATTTGCGGAAGAAGAAAATAGAAATGCGAATGAGGGTATTTATAGGCAGCGTCCTGTAATGTGAACCGACACGAGCCGTCACATCAAGAAAATGCGCCAAGTTTCCCTCCAAAACGAGTTGGCGGCAATCTTTTGCCGGGAGACCTTTTGGCGGGAATTAATTAAGGCGGTAGGTCATTTAACCGGTAGTTAATGAAGTGGTAAGCGATTTAACCGGTGAAGAATTTTAAGCCGATTTTTGAACCTTACAATTTAAAATTGATATTCGATTAAAGAAGAGAGACATGATAATAATAGAAACCGATACGAAGATCGGTTTGAAGTACATATAAAAAGTGAAAATTAAAGAGTAATCATCCTAGAAATTTTGTCTTCCACGACTTCTTTGGTGAGGACATTTGAAGGATTCACCGGTGTAACTAGTCCAAGATTTGGAACGCAGACCCGAATGACCCAGCTCAAATGAGGAGCATAGCCGAACCGTTTCTTCGTTTCAAGCATAGTCTTCAAGTTGTTAAAGATGACCGATGCCCAGTTTATGGGGGTTGAGCTACAGATGTAGGTCATCACGTCAAAGGATTTTCTAGAGTAATTTTGATTGGGAGACTGACAGATTATCAGCCGGTTAATGATCTCATGCAAGAGTTGAATGTAAGGAGCAAGTTTGGCTTTAAGGCCGTGGTTTTTAACCGGTATGTCTGAAGTGGAGAACAGTTCAGCATAGTCATCAAATGTACTGTCCACCCGTGGTGGAAAGTCCGAAAACCCTTCCGTTGGAAGGTTGAACATCCCGGCGAATCGGTTTTCCGGGAGAACGATGACACTGGTTTTAACAGTGGAGACAATGACACCGTTAAACATATGTGCATTGGAGAAGAACTCCAGTACTTCTGGAAGAAAGATAGGTCCAAATTCCTCTAGGAAATCACGGAGGCCGGTGTCAACCAGAGATTCAAAGAGTTCTTCCCTTATTTCAGCATAATCAGAGGATAGTACTGAATCAAAATCGATGCATAAATAGTTTCGGAGGATGGTGTGAGACATTTTTCAAATTTGCTAAGAGAGGTAGAGAGTTAATATATGTTGTTTTTGAAGTGTATTTGAATGAGATGGGGAGAGGTTTCTTAAATAGATTTGAAATGAGGGGGAACGTAAGAGCATTTAATGTTAAGATTCCTTTTTGTCTCATTAATGATGTGGAATATTTATGTTTTCAAAACGTCTTGGGAAGTGGTACTTTTTGACCGATTACGGAGACCGAGGTTGAGAATCTAGTTGAGAGCTAACTAAGTTTGTGTAATTTCCCATGCAGTTAGAATTCAAAAGTACTAGATTTTCATTAAGAAGACTGGAGTACATTAGACCGAAGGAAATACATAACCGATTAAGATAGATAAAAATACAACCAGTACGTGAAGCAAAATGACCGGTTGTCCGAAGGACTGATTCTTTAATGACCGGAAGAGGTGATATTTCTGTTCTTCTTCTTCCAAGCTTTCTCGAACCGCTCATAGAAGGAATCCGCAGAATCCTTGTTAAAAACTTGGGATTGGTTGATCCCTTCGCCTGGACAGAGCGGAACCCCGAGTTCGATGAGTAGAGAGCTGATTTGAGCAATGAAACCGGTGTGACGGGTATTGATCATCCAGATTAGGATGTCAAACAGTAGCCTAGACCAATTTACTGGAGTATCAGATGTTATGGCGATCATTATGTTGAAGATTGTGGTGCAGTAGGTGTTGGTGACATCCTTTCCCAAGATGGCCTTACCGATGATGTCGTTTAGGAGCTCATATTCGGCCCTCAACGATGACCGTGCACCGTGATCATCGACCGAGCAGTTGGAGCGGGAAAAGTTCAGGGATATTTCGGCTTTCTGTTCAGCTGAAACGCTTAGGTCAGTAAGACCTTCTTTGGGAAGGTTGAAGCACCGAGCGAAGTCTCGCTCGGTAAAGTCGAAAATCGTTCCTCTTACCCTTGACTGGATAAGAGTATCAAAGAATGGAGTTCCACGAAAAACTCTGGCATTGTGGAAGAATTCGATTACAGTCTCAGGAAATACGATATGTTTTTCATCTAGGAAATATCGAAGACCGGTACTTTCCAAAGACTTGATCATTTTGAAGATTTCGTAGTGTTGTGTCCCTTGTGCTGAGTCAAAATCAACTTGAAGAATGTTTTGGAACTGAGACATTTTTGCCTTATTAAGATGAGATGTTGAGGGTGTGAATATTTGTTTGAGATTCATCTAACTTATATATTAGTTGGAGAGTGTTATAGGTGATTAGTATTATCCAGAGGGTAGCAGGTAATTTAGTTTATTAACCATAGGATAAAACATCTTGCATGAATTAGGAGTGTTTACAGCCTAAGGATGTGAGTCATAGGCCTGGACAGTGAGAGATATCATATCTTCATGTCTTTTGAGGCATGACTGCTTTGTTTTGAAAAGATATCTTTTCAGAACAGATACGTCCAAACACATACAGTTGTTCCATATTTTGTTGGGAATCAAATATTCCAAAATATATTATATTCAAACCGGTTGGTTTTCAGTCATTGATCTCGATGCAGTTAATTATTGTAGGTACTAAGTAACTGGTCGGTTTACTGTAACTGATAGACAAAGCGGTTCTTCAATAAATACGATGGTAAATTCGATTTCCAACATTTTAGAAAGAACTGCCGGTTTTGTCTGTCTGAACCGATTTTTCCTTTAAGAAATAAGTTGATTTATATCGGTTAAACTGAGGATGTTTCTGAAGAAAGAAAACTTAGCTTCCTACAAAGGATTTGTGAAGATATCGGCTACTTGTTGATCAATTGATACGTATTCCAACCGGATGTGCTTCTGCATGACATGTTCCCGGATGAAATGATGTCTTATGTCGATATGCTTGGTTCTAGAGTGTAACACCGGATTGTATGTGATGGCTATGGCACTTGTGTTGTCACAGAAAATAGGAGACTCTTCGGCGGTGATACCAAAATCCTTTAGTTGCTATTGAATCCATAGAATTTGTGAACAACAACTTTCGGCTGCCAGATATTCAGCTTCTGCGGTTGATGTAGTAATCGACGTTTGCTTCTTGTTGTGCCATGAAACAAGCCGATCACCTAAGAATTGGCATGTTCCGCTGGTATTTTTTCTATCAACTTTACATCCTGCATAGTCTGCGTCAGAATCGCTTGTGAGGTTAAAACTTGAGTCCTTTGGATACCATAAACCGACTTCAGGGGTTCCCTTTAGATATTTCAGGATTCGTTTAGCGGCTGTATAATGAGACTGTTTGGGATTAGCCTGGAATCTTCCACACACTCCGACCGCAAATAGTATGTCCGGTCTACTTGCTGTCAGGTACAGAAGTGAACCGATAGTTCCACGATAGGCTGTCAGGTCTACTCCCTAACCGTCATCATCTTTATACAGCTTAATTGATGAGCTCATTGGAGTGGCGGCAGAGGAACATGTGTGCATCCCAAATTTCTTTAGAAGTTCCTTTGTGTATTTGGGTTGACTGATGAAAGTTTCTCCTTCGAGTTGTTTAACCTAAAGACCTAGGAAGAAACTTAATTCTCCCATCATACTCATTTCAAATTTGTTAGTCATCAGGGTTGAGAATTTATCACACAGCTTAGGATCGGTTGATCCGAAAATGATATCATCTACATATATTTAAACAAGTAGAATGTGTCCCTTTTTCTCAAATTTGAATAGGGTTTTGTCTACTGATCCTATGGTGAAATCATGATGTATCAGAAATGCGGTTAATGTGTCATACCAAGCTCTAGAAGCTTGTTTTAAACCATATAGTGCTTTATTTAGACGATATACATGATTAGTTAGGTCAGCATTTTTGAAACCGGGTGGTTGTTCAACGTATACTTCTTCACGTAAGTCACCATTTAAAAATGCACTTTTAACATCCATTTGGAAAACTTTAAAATTTTTGAAAGCAGCAAAGGCTAGAAAAATTCTAATGGATTAAATTCTAGCTATAGGAGCAAATGATTCTTGAAAATCAATGCCTTTTCCTGTTTGTATCCTTGTGCCACTAATCTAGCTTTGTTCCTCGTACCCAAACCGTCTTCATTAAGTTTATTTCTGAATACCCATCTTGTTCCTATGACCGGTTGATCTTTCGGTCTACGGACTAGATACCAGACTTTATTACTCTCAAACTGGTTTAACTCTTCTTGCATTGCTAGGATCCAATCCGGATCCGACAATGCTTCATCCACCTTTTTCGGCTTAATCTGGGATATGAAAACGGAATTAAAGTATTCCTCCAGTTTTTGTCGCCTAGTTTGAACAGGTTTTGAAGGGTCACCTATAATAAGCTCGGGAGGATGATTTGTATTCCTTTTCAGGTTCAGTTCATGGGTGTCTACCAAATCGCCGTTTGTTGATCAAGACTAAACATATCGATAGGCTGAGCAATAGTGTCAGACCGACCGATTTCCTTAGTTTAAACCGAGGTGTCAGCTTCTTGCTGTGTGGCAGCTTGATCCGGCTGGGTTTCAACAACACACATTTGGTCATGGACAAAGCGTCTGAAAACCGAAATCTCATCTTCACTATCAGAATGGATATTATTATTTTCCAATCTGTTGTGTAGATCAAAGGATGGTGCGGTGTTACTTTAAACTGATTCATCGAATACAACATGAAGAGATTCATCTACGGTTAGAGTTCTAGTAATATATACTCTATATGATTTACTAACCGCTGAGTATCCTAACATTATTCCATTATCAGATTTTGTATCAAAAGCAGATAAGTAGTGTTTGTCATTAATGTGAATGTAACATTTACAACCGAAAATTTTAAGATACCAAATGTTAGGAATTCTATCAAAATACACTTCGTACGGTGTTTTATTGTGAAATTTGTTAATCAAAGACCGGTTTTGTGTATAACATGCAGTATTGATAGCTTCAGCCCAAATTTTTTGAGCAACACCCGAGTCGGCTATCATAGACCTTGCGGCTTCCTTCAGAGTTCGGTTTCTTCTCTCGACCAGGCCGTTCTGTTGAGGAGTTCTAGCACTAGACAACTCGTGTCTAATGCCAAATTCATCAAAAAATGCATTTAGAGTACTATTTGTAAATTCGGTTCCTCTATTACTCCTAATTCTATTTATACGTGTTGATTTTTCATTTTGTAAACGCTTAAGCAATGTAATTAAATTGGAAGTGGTTTCACGTTTAGATGCCAAGAATGTGACCCATGTATATCTGGATTAATCATCAATAACAACCATAGTGTAAAGCATACCACGTAGGCTGGTGACCCTAATCGGTCCAAATAAATCCATGTGAATAAGATCTAAACATCGACTAGACTGAATATGTCATTTGCTCTTAAAGGTTAATTTAGTTTGTTTACCCATTTGACATGCTAAACACACCTTATCCTTATTAAATACTATATTAAGAATTCCTTCAACTAAATTTTTATTACGGATATAGTTTAAGGTTTTGAGGTTTAGATGATTTAACCTTTTATGCCATAGCCAGGTTTGATCAGTTTTAGCTACCATGCAAACAGGATGTTCCACTTCATTTTTCCATTCTACCTTGTATATATTTCCTAACTTATTTCCGGTTAGTAGTGTGCTACCCTGAGAGTTTTTAACTACGCATGCATGTTTAAGAAATTCTACAGTATATCCAGCATCACACATCTGACTAATACTTAGCAGGTTAAAATGTAGATTTTCAACTAGAAGTACATTGTCAATTGTTAAGTTACCATGGACAATCTTACCCTTGCCCACAGTTGTACCTCTTGAGTTGTCACCAAAGACTATCATTGCACTGGTTTCTATTTTGATGTCGGTTAGAAGGTTGTTGTTTCCAGTCATGTGTCTGGAGCAGCCGCTGTCCAGGTACCATTCAGAGTTTCCTAGTTGTTTCTTCTTATCCTGCAAAATATACATATTTACAACTATTTGGTACCCATATTTACTTGGGTCCACAATTGATTAGTCCCTTCGGTATCCAGACTTTCATAAGTCGGATAACTTTCCCGTCATGGTTGTAATTCTTTTTTCTGTATTTGGCTTGACATCTTTCTGTTTTCCTAAGAGTGCCTTATTTTGTGGTGGCTTTTGGTTTATTCTATGTGGTCGTGGATTGGTTTGTTTACCTATTGGCCGATTGGCTTTCCTTCTCTCAGGATGAAACCATTTTTCTGAGTCAGTTGGACTTACATATATTATTTCTTCTTCCGGTTTTGAGTCACATTGTGCCTCATTTTCGGTTGAAGAGCTCTTGACAAATCTTACAAAGGGAAGATTGCCTTTTGTGAGTTTCATCTTGTTAGAATGGTTCCGGTTGTCGGATTTGTTGTTTTTGTATCCAAGACCAAATTTGCATTTGGGGTGTCTTTGATATTTGGACAACTGGTTCACTGCTTCACTGGATCTTTTCCATGCGGCTATTCGATACCTGGTTCATGCATCTTCCTCTTCGGTCAACTCTTGAACTGACTCCTTGAGTTGTTCAGTCTCAGAGGATAGTTCAGGTGCTGCCTCGATTTCTAGGATTTCATCAGGTTGAATATTATCGGTTTCAGGTTCGGACCGGGGTGGTGCTATGGGGTCGGTTCTAAAGTTGAGTCGGGTTGGTACTAAGGTTAATAGGTTCATATATTCTACTACCATGTCATTTAGTGCATTAACTAAATAATCTTTTGTAAATTCTTCACAAGCAAAATCAAAATCAAATACATGTTCTTCGTTTGTCATGAGACAGTTGAGTTCATCATCACTGTCACTGTGAGCCCATAGACTTCCTCCATCATCGGCTATCAGTGCTTTCTGAATTTCCCTTCCTTCACCGGTTTGTGAGTAGTTGTTGTTTCTTTGGTTCTGATCATCCGGTTTCCGGTCATCCCGTCTTAGTTTTTTGCATTCCCACCTGAAATGTCCCAAACAATTGCAATTATAACATCTAACATTAGATTTATCACCGTAGTTATAGTTGTTGTTTGTCGGTTGGCTTTTCTTCATGAATCTGCCAAACTTCTGTGTAAGCATTGCCATTGCATCCTTAGTGAATTGTTCAGCGGATTTGATCGGTGCAGCAGCTACAGGTTCTATAGATGTGACTAAAGACTTAGTAGCGGTTGAGGCTGAAGCTTCATCTTCGATCCTGGATCTCATTTCAAACTCATATGCCTTCAGATCTTCAAATTCGTGTAGTTTAATCTTGTTTAGGCAGTTTGATTCTCTCATCACCATCGTCTTTATGTCCCATGCACTCGGAAGAGATCTTAAGGTTTTGATGATTGTTTCCTTGTTATCATACTTCTTTCCAAGAGTTGATAGCTCATTTATCACATTTGTAAACAGTTCATTGTACTCCCTCATGGTTTCTCCTAGCTTAATCTTGATGTTTTCAAACTTCTGGTTCATTCATTTCCCTCATGAAGTTGAATCACCGTTTCCCATACTTCCTTTGAGGTTTTGCAATCTCTGACCTTACAGAAGGTATTTCTGTCCAAACCTTTGAAGATATGGCTTCTGGCGTGATTATCTAGATTGTTTCTCCTCCTATCCTTAGTTGTCCAATCCTTTCTATCTTTGTCAATTATTATCGGTCCTTCAGACAAGATGAACCACATCTCATCATCCATAGTGATTAGGTGCAAGTGCATGCATATCTTCCAGTTGGCGAAATCATCACCTTCTAGCATCGGAGGCTTCTCGAAAGTCATGCTTGTTTGCTTCGGGTTGCTTGAGTATTGAAACTAACTGCTCTGATACCAATTGTTAGGATATAGGTCGGGGCTAGCAGACCGGGGTCTGGCCAGTTAACACTGTCTGATAATACTCAACGGTTGTTGTTTAATCCGGTTAGAGATTAACACCGGGTTTCAATACTACACAGGCTGTCACAAACCCTTGAACTGAGTTCAAGTGCGGAAGTGGTTTGTTTCATACTGAAGCAACACACATAGGATGAATAGAGATAGGTTTTGGAGAATATCGGTTTGGAGATTAAGAGGTCAGTTTAAGGTTTAGTGAATCGGTTAGAATGATGTAATTCGGTTATGACAGTGTGAGTCGGTTAAAAAGCAGAACCAATAGAGAGTAAAGAGCAAGACACAATTTTTTATGGATGTTCGGAGATAAAACTCCTACATCACCCCTTCTTCTCGAAACCGCGAGAAGGATATTCACTAAGGAATACACAAACACAATACACGATCGAGTCTTATTTACTGCTCGATAAACACTCGTAAAATTCTCACAGAAATTGTAGTCACACTTCAAATGCACACTTAGGCTTTTAATCTTTTAAAGAGATAAACGCAACTTGTATTTTGGGTTGTTGTTACTGACTAGAACTATATTTACTCCTCTTCAGCTCCTTCTTTTATAGGTGAAATGTGTCAACGGTCACATTTATTCAACGGATACCTTCAGGGTAATCTTTGAACCTGATTGGTTGAGTAGAGGCATTAATTGTGGTTTAAGCTTCCAAAGAATGAAGCACACCGGCTTCATTTGTCTTTTACTTAATATGGCAACTGCCGGTTGGCCAGTTTCCTGCATCTGGAGAGCTGAACCTTAGACTTGTACCAAATGGTAAGTGTTTCTTCAGACAATCTTCTGCAGCCTTCAGAGTATCATCAGACTTGTATGGATATGGTAATGTCACAGTCTGATCCTTTGATGTCATCTTCTGCATATACCCAAAGTGTCGGTTTGTTCATAGCTTCAGGTTAACCCGATAACTTCCGGTTTTGGATACATCCTTTGCTTCTTATTCTAACCGGTTTGATTACTTGACCGGTTGGATTCTTGACCGTTCTTTGTTCTTGACCGTTCCTGCATAGGAAATTTGTTTTTGTTATGTTTTTGTTTTAACAGGTCTAATTTATCTAACAATATGGATCTATTTGGTTCAATTCCTGTAAAGAGTATAGGAGGAATGAGATTTGCCTTAATTGATATTGATGATTTCTCTCGTTTTACATGGGTTGCATTTTTACCATCAAAAGATAAAACTGCTGAAAACTTGATTAGAATATTTAAAGGAATTTAGAATCAGGAATCTTTAAATATTATGTGCATTAGAAGTGATTAAGGAACTGAGTTCACTAACAGATACCTATCATCTTATCTCGAGGAGACTGAAATTAGGCATGAGTTGTCTAGTGGCAGAACTCCACAACAAAACGGCATTGCTGAGAGAAGAGTGAGAAATCTGAAGGAAGCAGCGAGATCTATGCTTGCTGAATCAGATGTACATCAGAGGTTATGGGTGGAAGCCATTAGTACTTCTGCTATACACAAAACCGGTCAATAATTAACAAACGTTTTGATAAAACTCCCTATGAACTGTACTATGGGAGAATTCCTACAGTTTCTTATTTTAAGATATTTGGTGTAAATGTTTTATCTATAACAATGGAAAGGTTTATTTGACCGCTTTTGATGCTAAAGCAGATGAGTGATTCATGTTGGGATACTCATCAGTCAGCAAGACTTACTGAGTATATAACAAAAGAACACAGACTGTTGAAGAATCCCTCCATGTAGTTTTTGATGAGACTGTTGAGAGTAAATCTAATGAAACCATTGATCTTTCTGACAGACTAAAAGCGACTAGTCTTGAATCTGTAAGTGAAGAAGAATAAATTTTGGATAAGCGGATGACTTTGTCTGATCCAGTGGCTGATCCGGTTGAATTTCAACCAGACGTACAAACTCCTGTTCAACAAGAAGTTGAGAGTTTGGATGTCGCGGTGTCACCAGTTCAGATGACCAATCCCCTTGGATCCAACTATAGATGGAACAGAAATCATCGACCAGAACTGATAATCGGAAATCCCTTCTCTCCTCGAAGGACAAGACGTGAACTGATGGATGAAATGGCCAACTCTGTATTTATTTCTCAGATTGAACCCAAGAAAATTGGTGAAGCTATAATTGATCCAGATTGGATCAATGCTATGCAAGAGGAGTTAAACCAATTCGCGAGAAATAAAGTGTGGTATCTTACTCTTAGACCAATTGACAAGTTAGTTATAGGATCAAGATAGGTCTTTATAAACAAGCTTAGTGAAGATGGTTTAGTCATTAGAAACAAAGCTCGTTTAGTTTCTCAAGGATACAAACAAGAGGAAGATATTGGTTTTAATGAGTCTTTTGCACCGGTTGCAAGACTAGAGGCAATCAGAATCTTCCTAGCATATGCATCATTTAAGAATTTTAAAGTTTTTCAAATGGATGTGAAAAGTGCATTTTTAAATGGGAAATTAAGTGAAGAAGTTTATGTTGAGAAACTCCCTGATCTTAAACTCTCTCATTTTACTACTGCTAAACGTATTCTTAAATACTTAAATGGAACTCAAAATGTGGGACTGTGGTATCCGAAGGATTCCAATTTCAATTGACCTAGTTTCTCAGATGTAGATTATGCAGGGTACAAAATTGATAGAAAGACAACAAGTGGAACTTTCCAGTTCCTTGGAGATCGTCTAATCACATGGTTCAGCAAGAAGCAGACGTCGGTCGCCACGTCTACAGCTGAAGCAGAGTACCTTGCTGCTGGAAGTTGTTGCTCTCAAGTTCTATGGATTCAACACCAGCTCAGAGACTATGGGATTGAGGCTGATGAATCTCCAATTTTCTGCGACAACGCGAGTGCTATCGCAATCACCTACAATCCAGTTATACATTCTCGGACAAAGCATATTGAAATCTGGCATCACTTCATCCGAGAACACGTCAATCAGAAGCAGATTTGTCTTGAACATGTTCCTACAGATCAACAAACTACGGACATCTTCACGAAACCCCTACCTGAAGCTAAGTTTTCTCACTTTAGAAACATGTTAGGTCTTGTTGATATTGATTGATGTGACTACGTGCATAAATTGAGGGGGAACGTATTGTTCAAAATGCAACGGAACAGACATGAAAGACAGAGGTCTTAATTTGTCCTAAGGATTCAGAGTTTGAGAAACACAGCCACTTAGACGCACGTCTACCTTAGCAGTTTCATCTTCATCTAAAATTATTGTCTTGGTTATTCTAACCTGCATGGTTAGACTGATACGTATAATAGACGGATACGTCTAATAGACGTTAGACTTTTTACGTTATGAGCAAGAGGATGCTCACATCTAACCAGACACGCGTGTCTCACGTGATGTTATTGCATAATTAGACACATACGTCTAATAGACTAATTTTCAAAAGGAAGTTGAAAATGTGAAAAGGAGAATAAACGTCTAACTACTGGTGTAATTAGACTCTTCATCTTCTGGCTAGTTCGACAACTGTCCTTTGCTTGTATCTGCTCAAGTTCATTTTCCCGCCAAAAATAAATCAGTCATTCCTCAAAAGAGTTGAAGACACGTGTCTCTCAATTTATAAGGAATGACTAATATTTCTGACAACTTTTGCTTGTACACTTTGTATTAAATGTTCGGTTTCATACTAACATTAAATGTTGTGTTTATTGGGAACAGACCTTTGAAGTTCTTGACGGTAGGAGTAATCATTAGTTATCTTCTACATGATTAGACATTGATATTTATTAAATCACCCATTCTAAAGATTAGAGCTCTCCGAAATCCCTCTCTTTAGAATTCGAATCGACTAAGAGTTTGTTCATCAAATCGAAATATCTATTTTCCGTCCAAAATCGTTTCATGTGGATTTCAAATCTGTATCCACTCTACAATCTTCGGGCATGTATAGAATGTTTGAGTCTCTAAAAGCCTAAAGGCTGAGAAAGTTCATCTCCCCTCATGAACTCTATCATGAACAGTTGGTTCATGAATTTTTCGAAACCGCTGGCTTTTATTAGGATAGAGTAGTTGCTGGGGTCGTGATGGGCCAGATGATCTGCATCACCGAAGAGTCATTCGGTATGTTTTTCCAGCTTCCAAAAGTAGGTATTGATGAGTTTTCATCCACTCCGAATGACTTAATGATTACAATGATGAAAGTCTTCTCTAACTCTCCTCAAGTGGACTTTCATGGGAAGAAAAACTTCCTAAAGGATGAGTTTGCTCTTCTAAACGACATCATCTCAAAATCCCTTCTCTCCAAAGAATCATCTTACAAGTATTGTACGAAGGTCTTTCAGATAATGGTGGCCATCACCAGGGGTGTTCTTGTTAACTAGACAAGCTTCCTCTTCGGAAATCTTGTCAGAATGGTTGTTGTTCGGAAGACTATTTTTGGTTTTGATGGTCCTCTTAGCTCTCTTCTTTGTTTCCTTCTGAATGAACTCGGTAAGAGTTTTTACCTTCCTTCTAAAATCCTGAACAACCAGAAGGTTGTCCATTACGTTCAAAGGGTGAAAATGCTCAAATCCAAGAAAAGGAAAAGAGATATCTCCAACCCTCCTCTAACCGCAGTCTTATAGACTTCCTAGATTGAAGAATCATCCTTTCCAGTGAAGTGATAGGAAGAAGAAGAAGAATAGAATATAAATTTCTTTATGAATTGTTTTTGGATATTTTAATGATGTTTCTGGTGTAAACTCATTTTGGTTACCTTGAACAATGTTTTGTGTATTTCTTATGAAAATTCTCATGTGTGATTCATCTGATATTTTGAATGTTTGACTTGAATGCAAATAGGGTTTGTTTTATTTATATGATGAATGCATATTTTGATATATATATATGCAGGTGTTTAATTTCATCATCAAAAAGGGGGAAATTGTTGGGTCAAATTATTTTGACTAAGTGTTGAAATAATTTAACCATTAAGATTTTGATGATGAAATGACTTATAAATTTTGATGTAGGTGTATCGAAATCATATTTCATAAGATTTGGCTCTAATGAGAGTCATTAGACCGATTTTGGCATTAGATGAATAGAATTAGACGTGTAGTCTAACTCAACGGAGTTAGACGTGTAGTCTAATGAATGCATAGAATTAGACGTGCAGTCTAACTCATCGGAGTTAGACGTGCAGTCTAATGAATTCATAGAATTATACGTGCAGTCTAACTCAACGGAGTTAGACGTGCAGTCTAATGAATGCATAGAATTAGACGTGCAGTCTAATGAATGCATAGAATTAGACGTGTAGTCTAACTCAGCGGAGTTAGACGTACAGTCTAATGTATATGGAATTAGACGAATAGTCTAATATATTCGAAGTTAGACGTGCAGTCTAACTCAGCGGAGTTAGACGTGCAGTCTAATGTATATGGAATTAGACGAATAGTCTAATATAATCGAAGTTAAATGTGCAATCTAACTTAGTGGAGTTAGACGTGCAGTCTAATATATGTGCGGAATTAGACGTGCAGTCTAACTCAGCGGAGTTAGACGTGCAGTATAATGGATTGTGAAAGTTAGACGTAAGTCTAACTCCTTCAGACAAGTTTGAGGTAGAACCGGAATTAGACGTGCAGTCTAACTTAGTGGAGTTAGACGTGCAGTCTAATGGTTATTGGATAATTAGACGTGTAGTCTAATTAAGTGAAAGTTAGACGTAAGTCTAACTCCTTCAGATTAGTCTGAAGTGATTGTAATTAGACGTAAGTATAATTTTATTAGACTAGGCAGTCTAATGGACTCTGTTTTTAGACGGGGATGTTTGATTTTATTAGACTGATTTTCACAGTCCGTCTAACTGAAATACGTCTAATGCTCATCTTAAGCAGTATGCTTGAAGCTAGCACCCGCCTACTCACCTGCTAAAGTTGTACCCTACTCCGGCTCCACTTTCTAGTGAAGATCACTACAACATCTCTATGCAACCAACCAATGAATGCTAAGTAAGAGAATTTTCCTCATATTACTTGTTTTGTAGGTACATCTCTGATGGAATATTCGGCACATTACCAGTGGTATACGGCCACGATCTGCTGTGTACAATGGAGGCTTTCCAATGGAAGAGTGCCACGTATCATTCTAAAAGATTCGACCGTTAGCTCCTGTTCAATATTTAACAAATCTCAAGGACAACGGTCAATTTGCTTCATGAATTGCCAGTTTTTACAAAGAGTTAATCTACATTTTCTTGCTTGCTATTCAAGAGAGAGAATTCAAGCCTTTGAATATTCATACTGTGAAGTTGCTTTCTGATTGTACTGTGTGTGAATCAAGAGAGAGCTAGAATCAAAAACACCTTTAGTTGAGTGATATTCTTCAGATTGTATATTGAATAGAGTGTGTTCTGTTCAATAGTGAGCTAAGTGTGTGTAAAATGTATCTGATTCAAATTATATTATAGTGAATCCTTTCGGTCGTTTGAAGAAGGGGTGACGTAGGAGAGTCTCTCCAAACATCCATAAACAAACTGTTGTGTTCTTCATTTCTGTCATCTTTTCATTATTCATCTTGAGTTTCAAACCCTAGTAAACAATTCCGCCTTGAATCTGTTTCAAGTGTTTACAAGTGTTTGCGTAGAATAGAAAGTGAATTATATCCCTAACAGGATTTCTTTCATACCATTTTTCATAAGCCTTCATCAATAGCCAGACCCCTGTCTCTATCGATAAAGCCGATCCTATCATATTAGAAACAAAGCCCGATTAGTTTCTCATGGATACAAACAAGAGGAAGGCATCAAATTTGAAGAGTCTTTTGCACCTGTAGCTAGATTTGAGGCAATTAGAATCATCCTGTCTTATGCATCATTTAAGAATTTTAAAGTTTTTTAAATGAATGTGAAAAGTTCATTTTTAAATAGTAAAATAATTGAAGATGTCTATGTTGAGCAACCACTTGGTTTTATAAATCACACTTTACCAAATCATGTTTTTAAACTTGACAAAGCTTTATATGGTTTGAAACAAGCTCCTAGAGCTTGGTATCAATCAAGCCAAGTACACCAAAGAGCTGCTAAAGAAGTTCAGGATGGAGAACTTCTGACTTTACTGCTGCTAAACGCATTCTGAAATATTTGAAGGGAACTCAAAATAAGGGACTGTAGTATCCGAAGAATTCCAGTTTCAATTTGACCAGCTTCTCAGATGTAGACTATGCAGGGTGCAAAATGATAAGAATAGAATGAGTGGAACCTATCAATTCCTTGGAGATCGTCTTATTTCATGGTTCAGCAAGAAGCAGACGTCAGTTGCTACGTCTATAGCTGAATTAGAGTACCTTACTGCAGGTAGTTGCTGTTCTCAGCTTTTGTGGGTTCAACAACAGTTAAGGGACTATGGGATTGAGATAGAAGAATCTCCAATTTTCCGCGACAACACAAGTGCTATCTCCATCACATACAATCTAGTTTTGCACTCTCGGACAAAGCACATCGAAATCAGACATCATTTCATCTAAAAGCATGTCAGTCAGAAGTAGATTCGTCTTGAATACATTCCAACAGATCAACAAACTACAGACATCTTCACGAAGCCTCTACCCGAGACTAAGTTTTCTCACTTTAGAAATATCTTAAGAATTGTTCATTTTCACTAATTTTATTACATGCATGAACTGGGGGGAACCTATTGTTCAAACGTAACTGGACAGACAAGAAGACAGAGGTCTCAATACGTCCAATGGATCAGTAATTTAAGAAGCATAACTACTTAGACGTATGTCTACTCAAGAAGTTTTTATCTTCATTTGGATTCATGTCTTGGTTAATAATCTGCCCGGATAGACGCCGACGTCTAATAGACGCTTAGACGTTTATAAGACAAGAGCAATTGGAAGCTCACGTCTAATCGAACACACGTCTAACACGTAGTGTTTATGCGTAATTAGACGTTTAGAGTCTAATAGACATATATCCAAATTAGAAGTGAAGAATGTGGAAAGTAAATTAAACGTCTAACTACTTATGTAATTAGGTTGTTCATCTTTTGGCTATTGGGACAGCTGTTCACTTCCACTGTATCTGTCCATGTACTTTTCCCGCCAAAAATAAAAGAGTCACTTCTCAAATGGATTGAAGACAGGTGTCTTTCAATATTTAAAGAGTGACTAAAATTTCTAATAACTTTCCGCTACACGTCTAATATTTACAGTAATTTTTCATGATTAATATTAAATGATAGATGCATCTCTTGGGAATAGGTTTCTTAAGTTTTGACGGTTTATATAATCATGAAGTTAATATTAACACGTTAACTTTCCTGTATTTAATAAACGATCATACTTAAAAGTTTGAGTATCTCATTTCTGAATCCTCGATTCTCTCTCTAGCATTCGAATCCCCAAGATCTTTTGTTCATCTTGCTAAAATGTCTTCTCTTTCTCCAAAATCTTTGCAAATAGACTTTAAGTATGTCTCCACCTTGGTGATTCCTGAAATGGTTTCTATGTTTGAGTCCTTAAAAGCTTCCGTGCTAAAATCATTTCTTCGTACCCATTGCATCTATCACGAATAGGCGGTTCGTGAATTCTTTGAAACTACCGTATTTCATCATAACAAGTATATTCGTGCATCTATCCTTGGCAAAAGCATCTGTTTTCCGGAGGAAACATTTGCTATGTTCTTTAGGCTCCCAACTGAAGGAATCTCTAAGTTCCCTTCAATAATCTAGTAAAAATGATTTCCTCTCGAAAGAAGATCTATGGATACAATGCTCCCCTTATCACTCTCCTTTGTAGTCTCCTCTCTGAACCCGGTCACGGTTTTCACTTCAACCCTTCCAAAGTCCTGAACAACCAAAAGGTTCACGACTATATTCTAAGGGTAGGTAGACTCAGGTTGAAGAGAAGAAACCGGGCTACCTATTTAGCTGAAAGGGCATATTAGGATTTCGTTTCCTAATGATGTTAAAAAGAAGGAAAGAAAAAGATTAGAATCAAATTTAGGGGGAAGAAATTTTCTTTATGTTTTTGAATATTGTTAATTTTGAATATTTTTGAAAAATATTCTTGTTGTTACGAATCAAGTTATCTTTGGCTATATGAACAGTCTATTTATATTTACCGCATTATTGAATATTTTTATAATATTCAAACTTTTATTTAAGTTTTAACATCATCAAAAAGGGGGAAATTATTGAGTCAAATTATTTTGACTAACGATATTTTGATGATGAACTTGTGTAAAACATAAATAAGAATGAAACAAAGTCGTTTAATTGTTTTTGCGTTGGTGCATCAAAACATGCTATGTTAAACTTAGCTTGAATCAGGTTCATTAAACTTGTTGGTTATTAGACGTACGGTTAGTTAGACATGCAGTCTAACAGACACGTAGTTAAACCTGTAGTCTAACAGATACGTGGTTAGACGTGCAGTCTAACAGAGACGTGGTTAGACATACAGTCTAACAGACACGTAGTTAGACGTGCAGTCTAACAGATACGTGGTTAGACGTGCAGTCTAAGAGATACGTAGTTAGACGTGTAGTTTAACAAACACGTAGTTAGACGTGAACTCTAACAGATACGTGGTTAGATGTGCAGTTTAACAGAAACATAGTTAGACGTGCAGTCTAATAGATACGTGGTTAGACGTGCAGTCTAGCAGATACGTAGTTAGACGTACAGCTTAATAGATACATGGTTAGATATGCAGTCTAACAGACACGTAGTTAGACGTACAGTCTAAAAGATACGTGGTTATACATGCAGTTTAACAAACACGTGGTTAGACGTGCAGTCTAACAGACACGTGGTTAGACGTGCAGTCTAACAGACACATAGTTAAATGTGTATTCTAACAGACACGTAGTTAGACGTGCAGTCTAACAAACACGTAGTTAGACGTGAACTCTAACAGATACGTTGTTAGATGTGCAGTTTAACAGAAACATAGTTAGACGTGCAGTCTAATAGATACGTGGTTAGACGTGCAGTCTAACAGACACGTAGTTAGACATGCAGTCTAATAGATACATGGTTAGACATGTAGTTTAACAGACACGTATTTAGATGTGTAGTTTAACAGATATTTGGTTAGACGTGTAGTCTAACAAACACATAGTTAGACGTGCAGTCCAACAAACACATAATTAGACGTGCAGACTAACAAATAGGTGGTTAGATACGCAGTTTAACAGAAACGTAGTTAGACATGTAGTCTAACAGATATGTGGTTAGACATGTAGTCTAACAGACACGTAGTCTAACAGATACGTGGTTAGACATGCAATTTAACGAATACGTGGTTAGACGTGCAGTTTAATAGACACTTAGTTAGACGTGAAGTCTAACAGATGAAAGTTAGACTTAGCTTGTATCAGGTTCATTAGACTTGTTTGTTGTTAGACGTACAGCTAGTTAGACGTGCAGTTTAATAGATACGTAGTTAGACGTGTAGTCTAACAAACACGTAGTTAGACGTTTAGTCTAACAGATACTTGGTTAGACGTGAAGTCTAATAGACACGTAGTTAAACGTGTAGTCTAATAGATACGTAGTTGGACATGTAGTCTGACAGACACATAGTTAGACGTGCAGCCTAACAGATACATGGTTAGACATGCAGTCTAACAGACACGTAGTTAGATGTGCAGTCTAATAGACACGTGGTTACACATACTGTTTAAAAGACACGTGGTTAGACATGCAGTCTAATGGACACGTGGATAGACGTGTAGTCTAACAAACACATGGTTAAACGTGTAGTCTAACAGACACGTAATTAGACGTGTAGTCTAATAGATACGTGGTTAGATGTGCAGTCTAACAGATACGTGGTTAAACGTGCAGTTTAACAGATACGTAGTTAGACGTGCAGTCTAATAGACACGTAGTTAGACGTGTAGTCTAATAGATACATGGTTAGACGTGTATTTTAATAGACACGTAGTTAGACGTGTAGTCTAACAGATATGTGGTTAGATGTGTAGTCTAACAGATACGTAGTTAGACGTGCAGTATAACAGATAGATGATTAGACGTGCAGTCTAACGGACACGTAGTTAGACGTGTAGTTTAACAGATATGTGGTTAGACATGAAGTCTAACAGACATGTAGTATAACAAATACGTGGTTAGATGTGCAATCTTACGAATACGTGGTTAGACGTGTAGTTTTACAGACACGTAGTTAGACGTGAAGTCTTACAGATGAAAGTTAGACGCAGGGAGTGTAACTCCTTCAGACTACTCTAAAGGGACACGTAGTTAGACGTGTCGTCTAACTCCATTAGACTTGGTGGTCTAATGGATCCTGCTATTATACGGGGGTGTCTAACTTCAGACTTGGCAATCTAATGGAGCACATATAATGCCTCACATCAACAGTTTATTGAAGTTAGCATTCGTTTATCTACGATCAACTAGTTGTACGCTACTCCTACTCCACTAATCCGTGCAGATCAGTACGACATCCAGTTGCATCCAATGAATGAATGCCACGTAAGTAAATATTCTTTCCACTAATTGTTCCTTGTAGGATAATCCTAGAAGAATATTCGGCGCACTTCTAGATTGGTACGACCACGATCTTTGAGCATAGTGTATGTTGTACTTGTGTACTATGCATGCTTTCCAATGGGTGCTTTCCACGTTTCAATGCAAAAGATTCGACCGTTGGTACTTGTTCTCTATTTAAAGATATTCAAGGACAATGGACGAGCTGTCGGACTAACAATCGATCTTACGAATTTCTCACTTGTTTATAGAGTTTGTACATCAAGAGAGAGAGAATCAAAACCCTGTCTAGCTGAGTATTATTCTTAAACCTTCTGTAAGTTGAACAGAGTTTGTTCTGTTCAACAGTTAACTAGTACTGAACTGTATTTAATTCAAAGAAAATTATAGTGAATCCTTCCGGTGGTTGGAAGAAGGGGTGACGTAAGTGACTTTTGCTCTGAACATCCATAAACAACTCTTTATGTCTTTTACATTTTGTCCTCCATTCTTTTATTCATTCTTAGCTTCAAACCCAAGCAAACGTTTCCGCACTTGAATCTCTTCAAGAGTTTGCAAAGGTTTGTGAAGAATAGAAAGTGATATAATTCCATAACTAGATTTCTATCAAACTGTTTTCCAGAAGTTGTCATCAATAGTTAGACCGTGATCCTTTTAATATGCATGATGATGTATAATTAGTGCTTAATGCTTGATGATGTTTGATGCTTGATGCTTGATGATTGAAGCTTGATGCTTGATGCTTGATGATTGAAGCTTGATGCTTGATACTTGATGCTTGATGCTTGATGCTTGATGCTTGATGCTTGATGCTTGATGCTTGATGATGGATGATGGATGCTTGATGCTTGATGCTTGATGCTTGATGCTTGATGCTTGATGCTTGATGCTAGATGCTTGATGCTTGATCCTTGATGCTTGATGCTTGATGCTTGATGCTTGATGCTTGATGCTTGATGCTTGATGCTTGATGCTTGATGCTTGATGCTTGATGCTTGATGCTTGATGCTTGATGCTTGATGCTTGATGCTTGATGCTTGATGCTTGATGCTTGATGCTTGATGCTTGATGCTTGATGCTTGATGCTTGATGCTTGATGCTTGATGCTTGATGCTTGATGCTTGATGCTTGATGCTTGAAGCTTGATGCTTGATGCTTGATGCTTGATGCTTGATGCTTGATGCTTGATGCTTGATGCTTGATGCTTGATGCTTGATGTTAGATGCTTGATGCTTGATGCTTGATGCTTGATGTTAGATGCTTGATGCTTGATGCTTGATGCTTGATGCTTGATGCTTGATGATGTTTGATGCTTGATGCTTTATGATTGAAGCTTGATGCTTGATGCTTGATGATTGAAGCTTGATGCTTGATGCTTGATGCTTGATGATTGATGATTGATGATTGAGCTTGATGCTTGATGCTTGATGCTTGATGCTTGATGCTTGATGCTTGATGCTTGATGCTTGATGCTTGATGCTTGATGCTTGATGCTTGATACTTGATGCTAGATGCTTGATGCTTGATCCTTGATGCTTGATGCTTGATGCTTGATGCTTGATGCTTGATGCTTGATGCTTGATGCTTGATGCTTGATGCTTGATGCTTGATGCTTGATGCTTGATGCTTGATGCTTGATGCTTGATGCTTGATGCTTGATGCTTGATGCTTGATGCTTTATGCTTGATGCTTGATGCTTGATGCTAGATGCTTGATGCTTGATGCTTGATGCTTTATGATTTATGCTTGATGCTTGATGCTTGAAGCTTGATGCTTGATGCTTGATGCTTGATGCTTGATGCTTGATGCTTGATGCTTGATGCTTGATGCTTGATGCTTGATGCTTGATGCTTGATGCTTGATGCTTGATGCTTGATGCTTGATGCTTGATGCTTGATGCTTGATGCTTGATGCTTGATGCCTGATGCCTGATGCCTGATGCCTGATGCTGATGCCTGATGCCTGATGCCTGATGCCTGATGCCTGATGCCTGATGCCTGATGCCTGATGCTCAATGTTTGATGCTTCATGCTTCATGCTTCATGCTTCATGCTTCATGCTTCATGCTTCACGCTTCACGCTTCATGCTTCATGCTCCATGCTCCATGCTTCATGCTCCATGCTCCATGCTCCATGCTACATGCTTCATGCTTCATGCTTCATGCTTCATGCTTCATGCTTCATGCTTCATGCTTCATGCTTCATGCTTCATGCTTCATGCTTCATGCTTCATGCTTCATGCTTCATGCTTCATGCTTAATGATTAATGCTTAATGATTAATGCTTAACGCTTAATGCTTAACGCTTAACGATTGATTCTTAACGCTTAATGCTTAACGCTAAATGCTTAACGCTTAATGCTTAACGCTTAATGCTTAACGCTTCATGCTTAACGCTTCATGCTTAACGCTTAATGCTTAATACTTAATGCTTAATACTTAATGCTTAATGCTTAATGCTTAATGCTTAATGCTTAACGCTTAATGCTTAACGCTTAACGCTTAACGCTTAATGCTTAATGCTTAATGCTTAATGCTTAATGCTTAATGCTTAATGCTTAATGCTTAATGCTTAATGCTTAATGCTTAATGCTTAATGCTTAATGCTTAATGCTTAATGCTTAATGCTTAATGCTTAATGCTTAATGCTTAATGCTTAATGCTTAATGCTTAATGCTTAATGCTTAATGCTTAATGCTTAATGCTTAATGCTTAATGCTTAATGCTTAATGCTTAATGCTTAATGCTTAATGCTTAATGCTTAATGCTTAATGCTTAATGCTTAATGCTTAATGCTTAATGCTTCATGCTTAATGCTTATGCTTAATGCTTGATGCTTGATGCTTGATGCTTGATGCTTGATGCTTGATGCTTGATGCTTGATGCTTGATGCTTGATGCTTGATGCTTGATGCTTGATGCTTGATGCTTGATGCTTGATGCTTGATGCTTGATGCTTGATGCTTGATGCTTGATGCTTGATGCTTGATGCTTGATGCTTGATGCTTGATGCTTGATGCTTGATGCTTGATGCTTGATGCTTGATGCTTGATGCTTGATGCTTGATGCTTGATGCTTGATGCTTGATGCTTGATGCTTGATGCTTGATGCTTGATGCTTGATGCTTGATGCTTGATGCTTGATGCTTGATGCTTGATGCTTGATGCTTGATGCTTGATGCTTGATGCTTGATGCTTGATGCTTGATGCTTGATGCTTGATGCTTAATGCTTAATGCTTAATGCTTAATGCTTAATGCTTAATGCTTAATGCTTAATGCTTCATGCTTAATGCTTCATGCTTAATGCTTAATGCTTCATGCTTAATGCTTCATGCTTAATGCTTAATGCTTAATGCTTAATGCTTAATGCTTAATGCTTAATGCTTAATGCTTAATGCTTAATGCTTAATGCTTAATGCTTAATGCTTAATGCTTAATGCTTAATGCTTAATGCTTAATGCTTAATGCTTAATGCTTAATGCTTAATGCTTAATGCTTGATGCTTAATGCTTGATGCTTAATGCTTAACGCTTAATGCTTAACGCTTAATGCTTAATGCTTAATGCTTAATGCTTAATGCTTAATGCTTAATGCTTAATGCTTAATGCTTAATGCTTAATGCTTAATGCTTAATGCTTAATGCTTAATGCTTAATGCTTAATGCTTAATGCTTAATGCTTAATGCTTAATGCTTAATGCTTAATGCTTAATGCTTAATGCTTAATGCTTAATGCTTAATGCTTAATGCTTAATGCTTAATGCTTAATGCTTAATGCTTAATGCTTAATGCTTAATGCTTAATGCTTAATGCTTAATGCTTAATGCTTAATGCTTAATGCTTAATGCTTAATGCTTAATGCTTAATGCTTAATGCTTAATGCTTAATGCTTAATGCTTAATGCTTAATGCTTAATGCTTAATGCTTAATGCTTAATGCTTAATGCTTAATGCTTAATGCTTAATGCTTAATGCTTAATGCTTAATGCTTAATGCTCAATGCTTAATGCTTAATGCTTAATGCTTAATGCTTAATGCTTAATGCTTAATTCTTAATGCTTAATGCTTAATGCTTAATGCTTCATGCTTAATTCTTAATGCTTAATGCTTGATGCTTGATGCTTGATGCTTGATGCTTGATGCTTGATGCTTGATGCTTGATGCTTGATGCTTGATGCTTGATGCTTGATGCTTGATGCTTGATGCTTGATGCTTGATGCTTGATGCTTGATGCTTAATGCTTAATGCTTAATGCTTAATGCTTAATGCTTAATGCTTAATGCTTAATGCTTCATGCTTCATGCTTAATGCTTAATGCTTCATGCTTCATGCTTAATGCTTAATGCTTCATGCTTAATGCTTCATGCTTAATCCTTAATGCTTAATGCTTAATGCTTAATGCTTAATGCTTAATGCTTAATGCTTAATGCTTAATGCTTAATGCTTAATGCTTAATGCTTAATGCTTAATGCTTAATGCTTAATGCTTAATGCTTAATGCTTAATGCTTAATGCTTAATGCTTAATGCTTAATGCTTAATGCTTAATGCTTAATGCTTAATGCTTAATGCTTAATGCTTAATGCTTAATGCTTAATGCTTAATGCTTAATGCTTAATGCTTAATGCTTAATGCTTAATGCTTAATGCTTAATGCTTAATGCTTAATGCTTAATGCTTAATGCTTAATGCTTAATGCTTAATGCTTAATGCTTAATGCTTAATGCTTAATGCTTGATTTTTGATGCTTGATTTTTTATGCTTGATGCTTAATTCTTAATGCTTAATGCTTCATTCTTAATTCTTAATGCTTAATACTTAATGCTTCATGCTTAATGCTTCATGCTTCATGCTTCATGCTTAATGCTTAATGCTTAATGCTTAATGCTTAATGCTTAATGCTTAATGCTTAATGCTTAATGCTTAATGCTTAATGCTTAATGCTTAATGCTTAATGCTTAATGCTTAATGCTTAATGCTTAATGCTTAATGCTTAATGCTTAATGCTTAATGCTTAATGCTTAATGCTTAATGCTTAATGCTTAATGCTTAATGCTTAATGCTTAATGCTTAATGCTTAATGCTTAATGCTTAATGCTTAATGCTTAATGCTTAATGCTTAATGCTTAATGCTTAATGCTTAATGCTTAATGCTTAATGCTTAATGCTTAATGCTTAATGCTTAATGCTTAATGCTTAATGCTTAATGCTTAATGCTTAATGCTTAATGCTTAATGCTTAATGCTTAATGCTTAATGCTTAATGCTTAATGCTTAATGCTTAATGCTTAATGCTTAATGCTTAATGCTTAATGCTTAATGCTTAATGCTTAATGCTTAATGCTTAATGCTTAATGCTTAATGCTTAATGCTTAATGCTTAATGCTTAATGCTTAATGCTTAATGCTTAATGCTTAATGCTTAATGCTTAATGTTTAATGCTTAATGCTTAATGCTTAATGCTTAATGCTTAATGCTTAATGCTTAATGCTTAATGCTTAATGCTTAATGCTTGATGCTTGATGCTTAATGCTTAATGCTTGATGCTTAATGTTTAATGCTTGATGCTTAATGCTTAATGCTTGATGCTTGATGCTTGATGCTTGATGCTTGATGCTTGATGCTTGATGCTTGATGCTTGATGCTTGATTCTTAATTCTTAATGTTTAATGCTTAATGCTTAATGCTTAATGCTTAATGCTTAATGCTTAATGCTTAATGCTTAATGCTTAATGCTTAATGCTTAATGATTAATGCTTAATGCTTAATGCTTAATGCTTGATGCTTAATGCTTCATTTTTGATGCTTGATTTTTGATGCTTGATGCTTAATTCTTAATGCTTAATGCTTCATTCTTAATTCTTAATGCTTAATACTTAATGCTTCATGCTTAATGCTTAATGCTTCATGCTTAATGCTTAATGCTTAATGCTTAATGCTTAATGCTTAATGCTTAATGCTTAATGCTTAATGCTTAATGCTTAATGCTTAATGCTTAATGCTTAATGCTTCATGCTTCATGCTTCATGCTTAATGCTTAATGCTTAATGCTTAATGCTTAATGCTTAATGCTTAATGCTTAATGCTTAATTCTTAATTCTTAATGCTTAATGCTTAATGCTTAATGCTTAATGCTTAATGCTTAATGCTTAATGCTTAATGCTTAATGCTTAATGCTTAATGCTTAATGCTTAATGATTAATGCTTAATGCTTAATGATTAATGCTTAATGCTTAATGCTTAATGCTTAATGCTTAATGCTTGATGCTTGATGCTTGATGCTTGATGCTTGATGCTTGATGCTTGATGCTTGATGCTTGATGCTTGATGCTTGATGCTTGATGCTTGATGCTTGATGCTTGATGCTTGATGCTTGATGCTTGATGCTTGATGCTTGATGCTTGATGCTTGATGCTTGATGCTTGATGCTTGATGCTTGATGCTTGATGCTTGATGCTTGATGCTTGATGCTTGATGCTTGATGCTTGATGCTTAATGCTTAATGCTTAATGCTTAATGCTTAATGCTTAATGCTTAATGCTTCATTCTTAATTCTTAATGCTTAATACTTAATGCTTCATGCTTAATGCTTAATGCTTAATGCTTAATGCTTAATGCTTAATGCTTAATGCTTAATGCTTAATGCTTAATGCTTAATGCTTAATGCTTAATGCTTAATGCTTAATGCTTAATGCTTAATGCTTAATGCTTAATGCTTAATGCTTGATGCTTGATGCTTAATGCTTAATGCTTGATGCTTAATGTTTAATGCTTGATGCTTAATGCTTAATGCTTGATGCTTGATGCTTGATGCTTGATGCTTGATGCTTGATGCTTGATGCTTGATGCTTGATGCTTGATGCTTGATGCTTGATGCTTGATGCTTGATTCTTAATTCTTAATGCTTGATGCTTAATGCTTAATGCTTAATGCTTAATGCTTAATGCTTAATGCTTAATGATTAATGCTTAATGCTTAATGCTTAATGCTTGATGCTTAATGCTTCATTTTTGATGCTTGATTTTTGATGCTTGATGCTTAATTCTTAATGCTTAATGCTTCATTCTTAATTCTTAATGCTTAATACTTAATGCTTCATGCTTAATGCTTAATGCTTAATGCTTAATGCTTAATGCTTAATGCTTAATGCTTAATGCTTAATGCTTAATGCTTAATGCTTAATGCTTAATGCTTAATGCTTAATGCTTAATGCTTAATGCTTAATGCTTCATGCTTCATGCTTCATGCTTCATGCTTAATGCTTAATGCTTAATGCTTAATGCTTAATGCTTAATGCTTAATGCTTAATTCTTAATGCTTAATGCTTAATGCTTAATGCTTAATGCTTAATGCTTAATGCTTAATGCTTAATGCTTAATGCTTAATGCTTAATGCTTAATGCTTAATGCTTAATGATTAATGCTTAATGCTTAATGCTTAATGCTTAATGCTTAATGCTTAATGCTTGATGCTTGATGCTTGATGCTTGATGCTTGATGCTTGATGCTTGATGCTTGATGCTTGATGCTTGATGCTTGATGCTTGATGCTTGATGCTTGATGCTTGATGCTTGATGCTTGATGCTTGATGCTTGATGCTTGATGCTTGATGCTTGATGCTTGATGCTTGATGCTTGATGCTTGATGCTTGATGCTTGATGCTTGATGCTTGATGCTTGATGCTTGATGCTTGATGCTTGATGCTTAATGCTTAATGCTTAATGCTTAATGCTTAATGCTTCATTCTTAATTCTTAATGCTTAATACTTCATGCTTCATGCTTAATGCTTAATGCTTAATGCTTAATGCTTAATGCTTAATGCTTAATGCTTAATGCTTAATGCTTAATGCTTAATGCTTAATGCTTAATGCTTAATGCTTAATGCTTAATGCTTAATGCTTAATGCTTAATGCTTGATGCTTGATGCTTGATGCTG